>NC_086190.1:18253125-18567500 GCF_023053635.1 Elgaria multicarinata webbii | reverse complement strand
ATAATTCATTGATCATTCATCCCCCACCCCAATATATACATTTTTGTACGCATTTTGTGGGTTGGAGAACTCCTTGCATAATTTGGAAAAGTGCGAATTTTTGAAGGATAGCTGAGTTTCGCTTTACATATTGGTTCGAAGGTGCGAAATTAGGCGATGTTTGCCTTCTAATGCGAAGTGAATGAATCTCTCAATATGTCCCCTGATCTTTAGGGATTTTTATTCAGTGCATTTTAGTTAGCTTATTTGGTGGCTGCGCTTTGGAAACCTGAGGACGCCTTTTGCACAGTTATCCAGTGAGCTAAGGATGGGAAAATGTTGAATGGTTTTGCTTAATCATAGAATCATAGAATAGCAGAGTTGGAAGGGGCCTACAAGGCCTTTGAGTCCAACCCCCTGCTCAGTGCAGGAATCCACCCTAAAACATCCCTGAAAGAGGGTTGTCCAGCTGCCTCTTGAAGGCCTCTAGTGTGGGAGACAGGCAGCTGGTTCCATTGTCGTACTGCTCTAATAGTCAGGAAGTTTTTCCTGATCACAGCTGGAATCTGGCTTCCTTTAACTTGAGCCCGTTATTCCGTGTCCTGCACTCTGGGAGGATGGAGAAGAGATCCTGGCCCTCCTCTCTGTGACAACCTTTCAAGTATTTGAAGAGTGCTCTCATGTCTCCCCTCAGTCTTCTCTTCTCCAGGCTAAACATGCCCACTTCTTTCAGTCTCTCTTCATAGGGCTTTGTTTCCAGATCCCTGATCATCCTGGTTGCCCTCCTGAGCTGAAGTGTAATAATATTGGAACAGGTCCCAAAAAACTCTGCAATGCACAGGAGCACTGCTGCAGGAAACATCTTGGAAGATGCTGATGTGCAAAGTGTTTGCTGGGGGCTGAACATTTGAAAACCACTCTTTTGTGCCATTACATGTCAGTTAGCAATTCTCTCAGATGCTAAATGCTGCTGCATGTCAGCTATCAAACGCGGTCAGATACCTGCTCCTTTAAAAGATGCCAATTTGAATTGAGTGAACTATGGACCACTCTAGAGCTTGAATTCAGAATCATTAGGATTCATTTTTGATCAGGATTTATCCAAGTTGCACCTTTTGGACTGAGCACCACATGCAGATAATCTCCAGGCATGTCTGAGCTTGGAACGCGATTCACGAACCCCCAAAATTATGTTCGTCACCATGCATACAATTGGAAAATGTGCGTTTAAAAATTGCACACCAATGAGGTTTAATCCAAGAGAGAAGAACACCTGCGTCTCAAAGATGTGCACAGCTGATGTGTACATTTGAAGAAATGTGCATGAAAACATACCTGAATGTTCATGTGCAAAGAAGGGGGGGAATAAAGAATGGAATCTGATCCAGACACAAGACAGGCCAAGACTCCAGGCAGAATTTGGAGAACTGCAATGAACCTGAGTTGTTTGTTTACGTGCATCCTTAGGCATCAGTAACGATTCATTTCCATTTGACCCATATGAATGAAAAAGCAGAAAATCCATCCATGTCTGTAGGGGGGGGGAGGAGGAAACAGGAGAAGCTGCCACCACAAGGGGTCATATGGTGGCCTTCCTAAAACGTTGGGCACCATATGTAAAGTGGCCCTATGGAAAAGAGGACTGGGCTCCTGTTTTTTGAGCAGGGGGTTGGACTCGATGGCCTTGTAGGCCCCTTCCAACTCTACCATTCTATGATTCTAAAAGGGAATTTCATCAGGTGTCCTTGGTATGCACGCAGCCCCTGGTGAAATTCCCTCTTCGTCACAACAGTTAAAGCTGCAGGAGCCCTGCCTTCTTTTGTAACGGGTCACTTGAGCTACTTGAGCAGCTTTAACTGTTGGGATGAAGAGGGAATTTCACCAGGGGCTGCAGGTATAGAAATGACACCTGCTGAAATTCCCTTTCAATAGAACTATGGAAAGTACAGGAGCCCTGTCCTCCTTTCCATAGGGTCACCCAATGCAGTCTGGCCCTGCTGGCGCCTGGTGTCCACATGCATGAAACTGGGGCAACCATCTGGGCCTGAACTCAGGTAAGAGGCATGGCTACAGCAGGGAGTAGCTTCAGTTGGCTACAGGTGGCCTGGAGCCATCCCAAAAAGGGTTCCAAAGTTAACTTTTTCCTCACCCGGCCCCTCTCGCATCTGACACATCATCTTTCTTGCTCCATCCCAGTCTGGTAAGCCAGGTGGGGGCTTAGGGGATGATTCAGGCTCCCCCCTCCCTCCCGCTGTCTCTCCAGCATCAGGCAAAGGCCCCGAGGGAAGAACTCTCTATCAAATGCTGCTCCCAAAAAAAACCACAAAATGGCCGCACCTGTTCCTGCCAGTCGACCACATCCGGATGAGTTATTGTCCCAGACATGTCGAAAGGTTCAGAGCTGGGCTGAAGGCCAAGATTTAATCCAGAACCTTGCCAGCTCCTTGGAGACCAGAGGTCTCTATTCGGCCCTGGTTAGGCCTCATCTAGAGTGTTGCGTCCGGTTCTGGGCACCACAATTCAAGAAGGACGCAGACAAGCTGGAGCGTGTTCAGAGGAGGGCAACCAGGATGATCAGGGGTCTGGAAACAAAGCCCTATGAAGAGAGGCTGAAAGAACTGGGCATGTTTAGCCTGGAGAAGAGGAGATGGAGGGGAGACATGAGAGCACTCTTCAGATACTTGAAAGGTTGTCACACAGAGGAGGGCCAGGATCTCTTCTCGATCCTCCCAGAGTGCAGGACATGGAATAACAGGCTCAAGTTAAAGGAAGCCAGATTCCAGCTGGACAACAGGAAAAACTTCCTGACTGTTAGAGCAGTACGACAATGGAATCCGTTACCTAGGGAGGTTGTGGGCTCTCCCACCCTAGAGGCCTTCAAGAGGCAGCTGGACAACCCTCTGTCAGGGATGTTTTAGGGTGAATTCCTGCACTGAGCAGGGGGTTGGACTCAATGGCCTTGTAGGCCCCTTCCAACTCTGCTATTCTATGATTCTATGATTCTATAACCAGTGCTTCAAAATGGGTGGGAGGCAGGAAAGAACCAATATTTTATGATCCAAGAGGGTTCCAGCAGCATCTTAACCTCCACTGAAGAAGGTCGGCTGTGTTGCATCATTGCTGCAGGAGCCCTGCCCTCCTGACTAGATACAAAAGAGGGCAGGGCTCCTGCAGCTTCAACTGTTGGGATGAGATGGGGATTTCACCAGGGGCTGCGTGCATACAAATGACACCTGCTGAAATTCCCCTTTCAGTACAACTGTTCAAGATACAAGAGCCCGGTCCTCCTTTCCATAGGGTCACCCTCCTCACCACCAACTCCCAACTTCTCCATGTTCCACCAGGCCCTCATATAAAATTGAGAAACCACTAAGCAATTGGCAGCTGGGAAAAACAGGGTAGGACTAACCAAAAGGAAGGTAACCAGACAGGGAATCACGAAGGATTGGATTGGGACTTCAGGTAGCCCGAATTTGGCACACGGGCCGGACATCTCGCCTCCCTGATCGAAGCCTTGGCTTCGTTTGCTTGCTTTTGTTTTCGATGCTCCTTTCAAATCTCTCCTCGCCAAAACGAGAGATCTGAATGGTCTGGTTGAAGTGAGCCACAATGGCCCTTTCTGTGTCTCAGGAAGTTGACTGCTTCAACGAGACAACCTGACCCAGGGATCTGCCAGGCGACCCTTGGAATGTCCAAGTCTTGTTCTGGAGGACTTAAGCATCCTCCTAGGCAGACACAGGTGCCTGGATGGGACACCTGTGTGTGCGTTGTGGGTAGAGAAACTTTTGCATGCTTGGGGCTCTTTGGGCGAACGTATAAATCCCAGCCAACGTGGGCCAAAAATGTCTTCCTTGCTTGCTTTGAAATGAATGCGGGTTTTGATTCCTTCCCCACCTCTCTCTCTCCATGCCAATTGTGTCCCATCAATTTTCCACACGCCCTGGAGTCTCGACCCGACAAGGGGAGGCACAGTGGTGGTTACAGGCCAACTTTCTGCCTTGTTACAAATCTTGTCAAAAGCAACTTTCTCTCCATACGGCGCCCAGAGCAGGAAATGAATAACTTCCCATGACATGTGAGGGACATTCCAGCTGCATCTAGATAGTTCAAAACTCTCTTGGAAAGGATGGTTTACAAGGCAGAGATGCGTGAAATGGTCTCGCCAGTTATCATGCGGTAAGATGGAAATGGAGCCCAAAGGCCTGTTGGTCAGGTTTAGAATGAAAGGCGCTATATATTACCAATAATAATAATAATAATAATAATAATAATAATAATAATAATATTTCTTACCTGCCTCTCCATCCTGATCAAGGCAGGGAACAACAAGTATAACATAAAATATTGATCAAAAACACAGTATACATTGTTAAAACTTCCTTTTAAAAAAATCCTAAAAACATCCTAAAAAGCATCCTAAAACTCCACTGGATAGGCTTGCTGGAAGAGATCAGTCTTGATTGCTTTCTTAAATGCTAAAAGGCTGTCAAGTTGATGAGTCTCCTCCGGCAGGCCATTCCACAGTCTGGGAGCAGCAGAGGAAAAGGTCCTCTGGGTAATACCTGTCAACCTAGGGCGTTGCTAGACGAGGCCTTAGCGCGCCTTGAGAGCCAGTTTCCCTGCTGTGCTTCCACATGACCCACAAGGGAATCCGGTCCCAGGCCGCACTGAAGCCTCCTCTAACGTGCCATAAGCGAAGTCGCTTATGGCGTGCCTTTTCCCCAGCCCCGGCCTGAGGCCAGGGCTGGGGAACGTCTAGCTACTTCTGTGGCTTTTTGTGGCTACTCACGAGTAGCCGCAAAAAGCCACTGAGCGCTGTGCCCATCGGCCGGGGGAGATCCCGGGAGGGAGAAGGAGGAGAGACGACACAGGACACACACACACACACACACGGAGGGAGAAGGAGGAGAGACGACACAGGACACACACACACGACAGAGGACACACACACACACACACGGAAGGAGAAGGAGGAGAGACGACACATGGGACACGGAGGGAGAGAAAGATCAGGAAGGGATCAGGAGCGGATGGGGGGGTTAACTAAGAAAAAAACCTTACCTTCTCCGCAATCTTCGGGCCGCACGTGGCCCCTTTAAACTTAAAAAAATGGCCGACGTTGCAGGGCTTCCGTCGTCCCTGCACATCGTGCGTCTAGGAGGCTGGGCGGCGCGTGTTAAAGTTAGCGCGCCATCGCCCCGCCTCCCTGCCGGCTTATCCTGGCAGGTCTAGCAAGGCCCCTAGTTTTGGCTGGCTGAAGGAAGTTCTTCCCAGAGGACCTGAGTGTATGGGGCGGATTGTACGGGAGAAGGTGATCCTGCAGGTAGCCTAGACCCAAACCATGTAGGGCTTTAAAGGTGATCACCAACACTTTGTACTTTGCCCAGAAACAAATTGGCAGCCAGTGAAGAGATTTTAAAATTAGTGTAATGTGACCACCCCTCAGTGTACCGGTGACCAGCCTGGCTGCCATATTTTGAACTAGTTGAAGTTTCCAGACTAGGCACAAAGGTAGCCCTATGTAGAGCACATTGCAGAAGTCGAGCCTTGAAGTTACCAGCGCATGCACGACTCTTTAGGTCTTCCGACTCCAGGAAGGGGTGCAACAGTGTCATTTTTAGTGTCTCTTCATTTCTCATCATTCCGATCTTAGGTTCAGCTCATCCCAAACTTTTGGGGGAGCAGGAATGCAAAAATTTTGCACAAATGTTCCTGGGCGTCTTTGCACACAATTTTGCCTAACAGATGCCATTTGGGGCAAAGGCACATTCGACTGACATTTTCACCGACACGTGCTGTTTTCATGTCCACGTTCCGCCAATGTAGACTTTCATGTCGCTTCTGCTTTCTTAGAGAGCTTCGTTAGAAATGCGGAGAGATGCGAGTTTTGAAAGAGTTTAATTCGTGCTCTGGTTTGAAACTGTGACATTAAGGGCATTTACATTTTAAAAATGCTAACTGGATGATTTCCCCCCCTTATTTCTAGCATATATACTAGTGGGTACATCTTATGTCTGACAGCCACAGAGCTGTTCAGAGATCTGAAGGCAGCAATCTTGTCTCCTCTTCATCATCTTGCCTCTAGGTTTCCTTGGTGTTCACCCCAACAACATACTTGATATGTTGGGTCATCCCACCAGCCCTACTCAAAGATGGCTTCATTTTTCCTCTTCCCTCCCCATTCGGCTTCCCTTGTATGCTGTGACATTTTAGTTTGTAAACTCGCGAAACCATCTCATTTTACCAATTGCACGCAAACCATTCTGGAAGCCTGTTTACCTGAAGAAGAGGACAAAAATACTTTCAACAACTGTTTCACAATGCATTTTTGCAAATGCGTGGAAAAAGGCAAGCCATGATCAGTGGCATCTTCCCTGTAAGGTGTGAAGCAGGCCTGTCATCCAGTAATGCACGATAAACGACCCAAAGCATTTGCTTCTCCACATCATTCTCTTGCTCATTTGGCCTGTAGGTGGCAGCATCCCCCTTTATGTTTCCAACACGAATTTGGCTGATTCGTGTGTGTGTGTGTGTGTGTGTGTGTGTGTGTGTGTGTGTGTGTGTGTTCTTTATGTATTTATTAAACTGAAAACTGACGTCTTCACCCTTATCAGACCCAAGACCCTCCTTTAATCCCAACCAGTATTGGTTGTGCCTAATACAAGAATAATTCATTTTGATTGGTCTGCTCTACCTACAACGAACATTGGATATGACCCAATCAAGTTTATTCCTCGAATTGATTTGCGTCCTGCCTTCCCACCATGAAAATGGAGCTTGAAGTGACTGACAAACTTTAGAAACGACAACAAAAAGTTGCGAGAAAAACTTGGTGATAACAATAGTAAAACAAATGTGTTAAAAGACGCAGCTGAAATCTAGAACAGCAACTCTTGCTGAAGAGGCGTGGATGTGGCTTTTGCCAAGGGAAGTCTCTGGCGGACAAAGGTTTTGGGCGATGCATTATAGAACCTGACTATCTTGGATTGTGACATCTCGGACCTCTGGGTTTGTTGTCTGAGTGCTCGGAGCTTTGCCTGCTGGCCGGATTGGACCAAACCGTTTCCTTCCAATTCTCTAGAGTAGGGAAAGGCCTTTTGGGTGTTCTAGACTACAACACCCATCAGACCCAGCTGGTGTACCCAATGGTCGTGATTATGGGAGTTTGTTCTCCGAACCACCAGGTTCTAGGGCAGAGGTGGACAAACTATAGATTTCCAGACGTTTGGGTTTTCAATGCCCAGAAGCCCCATGGTCGAGTCTCAGGCATGCTGGGAGTTGAAGTCCCAACCACTTGGAGTTCTCCTTTTTGCCCTGCTGATCCAGCAGCACAGAGTAGGAAGCCCATCTCCCATCCACAGGTCAGTGCATGATGGTGAACATTAGAATTCTCCCTCCATCCCTGAAGCAAGGAGCTGAGATAATCATCAGATGAAGAAAAGGGGGGGCACAGCTTAGGGAGCCCTCAATTTAAAGCTCCACCTTCCACTGATGAAGACCCCTGTCCCCTCCCCTCTTCTCCATCTTCAAAGAGAGGGTTGAACAGGAAAGGTGTGGCAGCAGAAAGGATAGAAGGACCACAGGTAGTAAACCTTTGGCGGCATTGTTATGCAGGCAAAATTGGGCAGAAGGGTGCTCCAAACAGCTGGAGATACCAAATGGAAAAGCAGAGAGAGAGGGGGGTGCTTAAAAGGAGGGGGACAAAGAAAAGCAACTCTTTAAGGCAAACTAATCCAGGTGCAAAGGAAAAGGGGGCGGTGCTTTTCGGTGCTGTCTTGTAATTAGCACCTCCCATTCAGGAAAGAACAAAAGGAGGAATTCTGTTCTCCAACAAGACTCTCCGGATGTTAGAAAACTCCAAAGAGCTTTGGTGTAATCCAGCCTTCCCCCATCCCAGTGTTCTACAAATGTGATGGAAGGCATCACCCAGTATCCCCAGCTAGAATGACCTTTGGTAGGAGTTGTCACTCAACACACCTGGGCCATGTTGGATAGGGATGGTGGATTGTCACTCAACACACCTGGGCTATGATGGATGCAGTTGATGGGTTGTCACCCAACATACCTGGGCCATGATGGATAGGGATGGACAACCAAGCAGAAAATAACAGATTCATAACATGGGAATACCGATGAGTAGAAAACCACAAGGTATGTTAGATATGTCCTTCAAAATATCTGGACCAGGAAGCTGTGGGTGATAGGACCCAACTCCCAACTGGAAGGTGTCATCTTTCATTTCTCCCCATAGTAAGTAAATCTGGGAAAAGGTAGAAGGAGAATTCCTTCTGGGATTGTCTTTATGTGGATTGAAATGAATTAATATTGGTTTGTGGATTAATAATGAATCGGTTTGGAGTACTGAGAAATCTGGATCTGAACTGGTTTTGGATTGGGGAATATCACCGAATCCAATGTCTGAATTTTCCAGTTTAAACTCCCCCAGCCGTTTCATACTCATCCGTTTTTTCTTCCATCCCCTCTCAAACGCTGCGTCCAAGAGCTTTTAACAGTGTCTTGTTACACATATGTTTGGGCTTGGAGTTTTTTAACAGGGATTCTTATGAATGGCTCGCTATTTAAAAATTAATAATAGCTCTGACATCTTACATCCACAGTGTGACCTACAGAAACAACATCTCTTCCTCTCTCGTCTTTCTTTCTTTCTGAATGGCAGTGTTTGTTGCAGGCGAGAATGAAAGAGGTGCTTCTTTGAGAATGAAAGATGGGCTTCTTTCGAAAACGCAACTCACAAAACAACCCATGAAGCCTCAGGAGCCTTCTGACCGGGCCTTGCATGAAACGTCCACCGCACCGGCCTCAGCCAGTGGGGAGGGTCATGGACTTCTCCTGAAGCTCATCGGAGCACCACGGTAATAAAGAGGCAAATAAAGTAGCCAAAATACCGCAGAACAATAACAGAACAGAATTGGGGGCAGAGGGTATCCTTGCACTCCTATGTTGAACTGGATCGGTAGGGAAAGATAACAGAACTGAGCTCTGGGTTTTATTCCATATTGGCATCCAGGCACTTATGAATCCTCACCCCTTTCCTCTCGGAGAATTTGGAGCTTTTAGAAGTTAATTCCTCGGCCAACACTTCTTCTTTTTCTTCTTCTCTCTCTCTCTCTCTTTTTAAAGAGCAATTTCCACTTCCCCTATTTAGGCCCGCTGCACTTTGCGATAAGTTCTTTGAACCATTAACTCTCCCCAGCCTGCCAGCCGGCTCGACAGATAGACGCACCTCCCCGCGAATTGCAGAGGTGGTCATCGGGGAAAGAAAGGAAGGGGCGAAATGGCCGGGGAGGGAATCTGGTCGAAGGATTATGATAAGGAGGAGGGCGCCATTTTGATATGCTGAGCATGTACTTTCCCTTGGCTTCTCTTTTCCGAAGGGGGTGAGGGAGAAAAAACTCTTTGCGCTCCCCCAGGGGCTGAGGATGCCAAAACTTTGACTTTGGCTCTGAGAAAACACACCTTGAGAGTTGGGCTTAATGCAGGCCTATGTCTCTCCTCCCCGCACCTGGGACACAGGGCATCATGAGGCACCTGAAAATCATTTTAACCCCCCTCCAAAAGGTCATGTTAGCACTACAGAGTGCTAAATGGGCCAAATTTAACTTGCTTAGAAGCTAAATTTGACCTGGATAGAGCTCTTTAGTGGTTATGGAGGGCTAAATGGGTGAAAATTCACTTCAGGACAAGCTAAATGTGGCCTGTTTATTGCTCCATGGTGCTGGTGCTGCCAAAAGTTTTTGTTCTTAAAGAGTTTGGAGTTGGTTTCTTGGTGGCCACGGCTTTTATTTCCAATGCGATTGGGGCAGCTCTTAGGATGGGGGAGTTCTTATGGGTCAGAGGTTTGCTCTGGTGCAACGCCACCCACGCGGTGGCCAAAAAGGGTACTGCATATAACCAGCCTAGCTGGACCACAAAAGGAACCAATAGGAGCCTGACTGGTTCTATGTAACTGCTTCCCCAGATGCTTTGGCATCCAACTCCCATGATCCCTCACTCTTGGGTACATTGGCTAGGGCTGATGGGAATTGTAGGCCAAAAGATCTGGCAGGCTACATCTTGAATTAAAGGATAAATATTGAATGCGACTATCGAATGGGTTGGTGTGCTCATCCAGAATGCGACAAAACGTAAAGAGCCACTGAGATCTTCTGCAGAAATCCGTCACTAAGAGAATTTCTCTGGCAGGATTTACACCATGACTTGTGCCTGACTCCAGTCACAGATGTGCTTGTGTGAATCAGTGCAAGAGAATGGATGTGGTTATGTGGACACTGGTCCTTGGAACTGATGAGGCTAACGAGCAAGTGAAAAGAGGATGGAGTTATCCTTGCAGGGATCTGTGTGTGTGTGTGTGTTTAGCCTTTAAGGAAGGAACTGCATCCCATTGTAGATCCTGAAACTAAAAAGGTAAGGTCAAAAGCAGCCTAAGGGGCAGCAGCAGCAGAAAACTGGTCCGCACGCAGGTTGAGTCCTTTTGCATTTTGCAGATTGTAGGAAGACTTTCATTCCATTATACTCTCATTGACAAACTGGGATTTTGTTATCATATTGCATGCAAGTGTGTTAATGCGCATCAGTTAGTGCAAATTAGCACTAATGCAGATTAGCTCAAATTCCCACCCCCAAAAAAAGAGAAAACCCAGTCCGCAAGTTCACGGAATCCTCATGCCTCGGAAAAAAACTAGTCTACTGCAGAATTTGCAAATCAGGTTCATAGAAATCAGATTTCGCTGATCTCCCAAGATGAGGGAGACTCACACTCTTACCTCCTGCCCTGTAACAAAAAACGAGCACCACATAAAAATGTTCACCTCAATTTTGAAACCCATTTCAAGTGGGGTGCTCTACCCCCTAGCTAGGGGCCTGCCCCAAATTCAGCATCTGTGGAGGAATGAAGGCCATGTTCTGGTTTCCCCCCCCCCACCTCGCCCATGGAAAAAGTCCCCTTTGAAACCCTTAACATCTGTAATGCTGCCTCCGTTGCCAGCTAACATAATACGAGTTGGAAAATGGCAAAATGCCTCTCCCTCACTCATCGTGTTCTTCGGCGGAATCACTCTTTTTTCCCCCTTTTTTTTTTAATAAGACCAGGCTTAGGCTGTCCTTAATGCAGTTCTAATGTGATTTGGTCTGGTTGGCAGCCGCAGAAGCTAAATGGCCTTGTGACATGGCTGTTTCCACAGGGCCCAGGCATCTCCACGGCTCGGGTGACCGAAGTGCCCCAAGACGATTCATTGCGGGGGATTTTGTGTTTGGTTGCTGACGTCGTTGTGGCTCTCTTTTCCACCACCACCCTGACCCACACACACACACACAACCTCAAGATAAGCTGCAAGAGATCTTTGTGGGCTGGCCCAGCCCGATGGGTGGTATAGGCAAACTCCCTGGGGTATTGGAATACCGGAGCTGCCAGGCGCTTATAAAAATCCTCGGGGGAGGGGAAATATGGTCACCTTCCTTCCCAAATCCTCAGCCTTAGGACAGCAGGACCTGGGCTGGGGGCAGCGGTTGATATGACCTTCTCAGCCATGTCTGCATCCCAGGTGTTGAACCCCGGTCCAGCGGGCCAATTGCAACATTCTCTTGCCATGCGGCCTGTCCTCAGCGTCCCCATCATAGGGTGGCTTCGTGGCTTTTGCATGGGTCTCACCCCCACCCACCCCCATTCTTAAAGGCTGAAATGCCTGTCTTGAGGCTTAGCAACTGGGAGTAAATAAGTAAGAGGTTTTGGAAGAAAGACGCCACCTGTCCTTCAGCTAGTAGAAAGCTAGCATCTCATGGAGAAAGGTTGAGCCTCTCCTTCTGCAAATAGAAAGCTAGCATCTCAAGGAGAAAGGTTGAGCCTCTTCTTCTACAAATAGAAAGCTAGCATCTCAAGGAGAAAGGTACAGCCTCTCCTTCTGCAAACAGAAAGCTAGCATCTCATGGAGAAAGGTTGAGCCTCTCCTTCTGCAAATAGAAAGCTAGCATCTCAAGGAAAAGGGCATACCTTCTCCTTCCGTGAAGAGAAAGCTAGTATCTCAAGGAGAAAGGTACAATCTTTCCTTCTATGAGCAGAAAGCTAGCATATTACGATTCAACCTCTCCTTCTTGTTGAGATAGATAGATAGATAGATAGATAGATAGATAGATAGATAGATAGATAGATAGAGATTTTGCAGATCATTTGAACATGAATTGTGTGTTCATGCACACACACACATTGTCTGAAGTCCAGGGGGGAATGACCACTTGATTCTGCTAGTTGTATCGAGTGGTCCCAAGCTACTCTTCATCCAACACAAACCTGTCTCATCATCCAATTGTCCATCTTAAAACGCTCTACAGCAAGAGAGGGAGAAATGGAAATACCCTGGTAATTTGTACACAAGCTCAGCTTCTGCTCTGCATGATCCTAGTCCCTGATGGGGAAACAGCTTGCCAAAGTGTAGCCAGAGAACTGGACCCTATTATGCATTTCTGCCTGAAATTTATAAAAAAGAGAGAGAGGAGAGAGAGAGAGAGAGTTACAAGAATGAAAGCAAAGGGGGGTTGATGTGTTGGGGGGTTGGTGTGTGTGTGTGGGGGGGGTGTCTTTTCAAGACACAGGTGAGTAAGGCCCAGTAATGAGCGAGAGGAAGCACAGGAGAAATGAGACAGAAATCCCCTCGCTGTCGCACCCTTTTTTTGATCTCCCTTAACCACCCTGCGACAGAACTAAATTAATTTCATTTTGATGATGAAGGAATTAATGGCCCCAAAAGAATAAAGAATAGAGAATCAAGTTCAGGTAGGAGACTGGAATCTAAAGGAGAAAATCAAGCCTTGATATTCAAATGGGGAAGGAAAAAAAGTTATTATATATTTTTTTAAAAAAAAAAAAACCATAAAGGGAGCCTATTTTACAAGTGTAAGACTATAAAATGCATAAATGTGGACCGCAGGATCCCTCTGGGAAAGTGGAATTGTGTTTTTAATTCACCCAGACAAATAGGCACCCACACGGCCACAGCATTTCAATGGAGGCCCAGCTGTACCGCGCTGGAGGGAAAAGGTCTCCCGTTTCTCGACACTATAAAGCAACGGAATGGGGGTGGTTTTGTCAAAGCCTTTCATTTTATTTTCAGGTGAGGCTTGCCAAGAGGATGTGCTGAGGAAGGAAGGGGGGCAGGGAACACACCTGGAGGGATAACGGAGGCATGATGGGGCATCTGTCAAGGGACCGCACCCCAGCAAGGGCCCACCAAGAAGATCTCCTGGAGTTCCTCCTTTTCTTCATTGCCACCTGATTGTCCACCTGCGTCTAGATCTGCCCCAGGTAATAGTGGTAGTGAGAAGTAGGAGTAGCAGATGCCCTGGCCTCCTTGCTCCCTGGCTCTCTGCCTGTCCAGCAAGCAAGGGGTGTCCATGGTGAGGAGCAATAGAATCTGGCAATGGTGGTGAGAAGGTAGACCCACTGAGAAAAGGGGTCATGGAGGTCCTCTTGCCCCAAGGGCCTTCCAAAAAGGAGCCAGAATTGGGAACCATCTTGCCGAAAGGAAGTTGGAAGGTGCTCAGAGGTTCTAGCATTGGGATCCAGGTGATTTCTCTCACCCCCATTGATGCAATCTGGTGCCCTCCAGATGTTTAGGACATGCAAGGTGGTCACACAGAGGAGGGCCAGGATCTCTCCTCGATCCTCCCAGAGCGCAGGAG
The DNA here is from genome assembly GCF_023053635.1 of Elgaria multicarinata webbii. NCBI lineage: Eukaryota > Metazoa > Chordata > Lepidosauria > Squamata > Anguidae > Elgaria > Elgaria multicarinata. The sequence goes on along the minus strand of NC_086190.1, from coordinate 18,553,829 downwards.
ATGGAATAACGGGCTCAAGTGACTGGAAGCCAGATTCCAGCTGGACATCAGGAAAAACGTCTTGACTGTTACAGCAGTTCGACAATGGAACCAGTTACCTAGGGAGGTTGTGGGCTCTCCCACTCTAGAGGCCTTCAAGAGGCAGCCAAGGACGCTTGAAGGTGGATTCCTGCATTGAGCAGGGGGTTGGACTCAATGGCCATAGAGGCCCCTTCCAACACTACAAAGAGGACAGAACCCCTGCAGCTTAAACTGTTGTGATAAAGAGGGGATTTCACCAGGTGCTGCATGCATACAAAATGACACCTGCTGAAATTCCCTGTTCTATGCAACTGTTAAAGATGCAGGAGCCCTCTCCTCCTTTCCATAGGGTCACCCTACCTCAGGAAACTATGGGGATAAAGGGGAGGAAGAGAACACATTGAAGGGAATGCATGCAATTCTATTCCATGTGTGTTACTCAGAAGTAAGTCCCAATTAATTCCCTCATCACCCTGCAATGGGGTTAGGTTGCACACTGGCATGCCTGAGATTGTGCAGTTACTCTCCTAGTAAGCATGTAGGATACTCAACCTGATCCCACACTTACCCAGCAGAAAATCCCACTCAGTTCAACGTGGCTTACTCCTGAGTAAATCCACATGGGATTGCAGCCCACAGATTCCATCTGTGTTTACCCAGACATAAATTGCACTGAATTCAGTAGGGTTTACTTTCTAATAACTATGTCTAAGGGTATCTTGTTCCTTCTTTAAGCAGTTCTTTTACTTACTGCCTGTAATATTTGGGGCTCTGTTATGTTAGGTATTGTATGTTGGAGGTGGTGGGGGGACTTCCATGTTCATTGATGCTTAGTTCAAAAATCTCCTTCACCAGAGATTGTTAGAACATTGATCTAACAAGAGTGATGTGTGCAAAAAGTGGGAAATAAATCGTTAAGTGTAGTTTTAAGACTTTGTTGTTAGCTGCCTTGGAGTCAAGGATCTTCTCGATCCTCCCAGAGTGCAGGACACGGAAGAACGGGCTCAAGTGACAGGAAGCCAGATTCCGGCTGGACATCAGGAAAAACTTCCTGACTGTTAGAGCAGTGCGATGGTGGAATCAGTTACCTAGGGAGGTTGTGGGCTCTCCCACACTAGAGGCCTTCAAGAGGCAGCTGGACAAGCATCTGTCAGGGATGCTTTAGGGTGGATTCCTGCATTGAGCAGGGGGTTGGACTCGAAGGCCTTGTAGGCCCCTTCCAACTCTGCTATTCTATGATTCTATGATTATATGATTCTACACTTTTAATGGCAGGAGAGAAAAGATGGGGAAAGGTAGGTGTACCTGTGTCTGTCCGTGGCTGCAAGGGTACTCACCTGGGAGTAAGTCCCCTTGGGAAGGGTAGAACCTATTTCTGCAAAAACATGCTTTAGGATTGCACCTGGATTTTATATTCCTTCTTTCCAGGATGCTCTGCTGCTCACAAAACAGAAGAGAGAGAGAGAGAGAGAGAGAGAGGAAAGCATATCAAAAATGCATTACTTAAAAGAACTAAAATAAAAAGCACATAAATTATGAAACAAGAATGACAGTGAGGTGTAATGGGCTGGAGTGCTGGGATTGGCATGCCGGCTGGTCACCAACTCTCGGCCTATGCTACCTCACAAGGTTGTTGTGAAGATAACGTGGACAGGAAGAGTTCCATGCAATCCACTTTAGATTCCTTGCAAGAAGAAAAAAGGCCAGAGAGAAACGTAATAATAAAGAAATAAATACAAAGTGGGAGCAGGTTTATTTTGTACCTGCTTCTCTTCTTGGGTATTCTCAGGTATCACCCCCATCTCTCTCTTTTTCACACCGTGCTCTTTCTGGGTGTGAAATTGCCATTTCATACTTTCCACGGTTCTTAATTGGGGGTGGATGCAGATGTACGTGTGTATGTATATGCGTGCGTGTGTGCTGTGAAATTTGTTTACCGCCAGGCGATCCAAGGCATGGCGCATCTATCTTGCGCCCCCCCCAAACACACACACACACACACACACACACACACACATCCACGCAGCCTCATCTGAATCTTTGAATTCTGTACAGATGTTCAGCATGATTGACACGTGCCCAGGTCTGCTAATTGCCTCCTCCCAGCTCGCTACCTCATCAGCTTTCCCTAACCTGGAGCCCTCCAGACGGTTTGGACTCCAACTCCCATAATGCATGGCTGGCTGGAGATTATGGGAGATGGAATCCAACCCGTGTGGAGGACCGCTGTAGACATTTTGGACTACAACTCTCCATCAAAAAAGGCTTCATTCTTAGCGATTCCCTGGAAATCCTTCAGCCTGTTTTGAAATGATATTTCTATTGATGATGATGATGATGATGATGATGATGATGATGATGATGACGACCCCTCTCACACCTACCCCTCCCTGCCAGCCTCAATTCCCCCCTTCCATTCTCCAACGGAAATTAACAGGGTGCTAATTGAATACTGAGTATGTGTGATATTCAACCAAATACCTTCCAGATTTTTAGAAATCGTCCCGTGGGCAGGAGCAAAGATTCTCTGGCACGAAGAACCCCAGAGTTTGGGGGGATTTGGGGGGTGTCGGGGGTGGGGAGAGAAACGCCTGGACAAAAGGAGACCTTTTGGTTTTACTCCTACCGAATATCACAAACCTTGAAATCTCCCATCCTTCGCGATTGATCTGTTATGACTCAGACGGCAGCCCTAAAACTGGGAGGAAGCCCCCCTTGAAATCCACGGGGCTTACTTCTGAGTAGACACAGGGAGGGTTGTGCTGCTTTCCTATACACCCTTCGGGAGGAGCAAGGCCCATTGAAGTCAATGGGGCTTACTTCTGAGCAGACATGAATAGGATCGCACTGTTAGACTGTCCAAAAACGTGCCTCTGTAAAGGTGGTTAGAACTGATCTTTTTTCTTTCTTCGTCTGTGACAGGATAAGGGGGGAACAGTTTAAAACCAGAGGGGAGCCTCTTCCACCCCATATTTCTGCGGGGGGTGTCTACTTCTGGGGAGGGGGGTGCTATTGAAAGGAGCTACAAAACCGCTGGGACTTCTATTTAACGTAGTGACATTTTCCTTAGATGCCAAAGGAGAAGGAAGGAAATTAGGGGGTGATAAAAAGGGGGAAGGGAAATATAAAGCACCCCTTTACTTTAAAATAGAATGAACCCCATTTTTTAATCTCTAGTCTCCCCCGTTTCGGGGGAGTGGGGGGGTACTTTATTTCCTTTCGAGAATAATTTGAAAGTATTGTATATTTGGGGTGGGAACGTGCACAGGTCAGATCAATACTGCTTACTTCTCTTCCTCCATTATGGATAATTAACCCAAATGATTGATTGATTGATTGATAGAAGAATGGTTAAAAAGAAAAAGGGGATGGAAGATTTCTCTCCGTGTATGGATGCAAGAGGGAAAATTTGCCTCTAGTGTGGTTTGTTAAAGTTTGCGCGATGCAGGCACAGAGAGAGAGAGAGAGAGATGGACGATTAAAAATTAGTTTGGAGGAAATAAGGGTTCAGTCGTCCTTCTGGACACATCTTGGAGGGGTTGTAAGTTTTGGGGAGGGGGTGGACCGGCTGCTTTTCCCCTGCCCTGGTCCCCCATCCCACCCCAAGGAAAGATGAACATTCGTTTGGAGGGAGCAAACCCACGTGGGCGTGAAATTGACCAAACCTCTGGGGGTGAAATTGACTCAGGGCCGGCTCTATCGTTATCCCAAGTGTTGCATCTGTATTCTGAAAGAAATATAATCAGAAGAAAAAGATGAAGGAGAGGAATGAATAAATAAATGGTCAATCAATCATCACCCCTTAGGTAGGAGATTGGCTGAGGTAGGTATTTTAGAGATTGCTTCTTCTCAGCTGTGAAAGGGTGGTGTGTGTGTGTTTTTATAGGCTTCATTGAACTCCCTTCTGTGCGAAGGAGTCAGCGCCAGGCAACCCAGCCGGACTTAAATTCAGAGCAAACGAGCATAGCGTGAAGAGGCCGCGATCCTAGGCACGCTAGCTAGGAAGGAAGGTCATAGAATTATAGAATCATAGTAGAGTTGGAAGGTGTCTCGAAGGCCATCGAGTCCAACCCCCTGCTCAATGCAGGAATCCACCCTAAAGCATCCCTGACAGATGGTTGCCCAGGTCTTTCCCCCTCCGGCTCAAGTCGGGCTTCTTTCCGACTCGGGATGCCAGGCTGGCATTCCGGGACATGCTTGTCGGCGCAATAAGATCTACCTGAGTCTATAGGGCCTGGCTTCTAAGTAAATATGAACAGGATCCGGTTGCATGTCTTGGGCGATCCTAAGCACACATTTGCCCTGGAATAGGTCTTGACGATATCCCTAGGGCCTCAGTTACTATCAACGCGGAGATCAGGATCGCAGTTCACGTGTGTGGGTGCACGTGTGCACACACAGGATATTTACTGGATTAGAGTGTTTGGGTGGGCATCTTTACAATGGATTCAAGTGGCAGAGAAAGGCTACCAAAGAGAGGACGGCTCAGGAAAAACACGGGTGGGGGGAGGTTAGCCCTACTTTGAGTTGGAAGTAAACCCCACAAAAGCTAAAGAATTAGATAATCTTCTAAGAAAGTACAAGGTGACGTTCTGAAGTTTCCTGGAAAAAACTTCCCAGAAGTCCAAAGCCCAGGGGGCGGGGGGGGGGGTGTTCTTCTTGCTACTTTGGTGAGGAAATAACTTTTCCCAAACGGGCACACCACACAATTTCCATCAGATCCAAGGTTCTGCTTTTCCCAGGTGTGAGGACAGAGAACACCTGTCGAATTCGGGGAGGCAGTAATTCCTTCTGGAATGCATAGAGATTCAAATCTCTATCTATCTATGATAAAATCAAGGCATTTTTCTCTGCCACCCCCACAAAGGGCTATTCAAGGCCACGTTCAAGTTGGTGGGGGAGAGAGAGGAGGCAGAATTTTGCCCCCATCCACTCTCCACTATACGTGGGCAAAGTTTTTATAAATAATAATAATAATAATAATAATAATAATAATAATAATAATAATCGACACTACTTCTCGGGCATGATAGATATAAGGAAAGTTTCTGCTTCTCTTAAAAATAGACCATGATATTCTTTTTTATATATATAAAAAAATCCTCTAGAGAAAAACAGGGGGGGGGGGGAGAGCATCCCTTTTACGATTGGTTCCCGAACCGGAGTTAAATCTCCCTTCTCTTCGCTCATGAATAAAAAAAGGAGGGTTGTTGTTGGGTTTTTTTTTAAAAAAAAAATCCCACTCCGGAGCCTATCAGAGACGATTCGGCGTCTCTCTTTCGCTCCCATATGCGCGAAAGTTCAATGTTTCTTGCAACTTCCAACCTTCGCTATCGTAGAGGCAATCATCGTAGCTGCTATCCAACGCCCCCCCCTTTTTTCCCCCTCTCTCCTCCTCTTCCCCCTCCCCCCAAAGAAGCACACAAAATAAGAGAAGAGAAAGAAGGGGGGGCGAGAGAGAGAAACCCTCCATAAACGTTGTCTAAAAAGCCCAACCTCTCTCCTGGTTCTTCTTCACTGCGCATTCCTGAAGGACGCACGCTCGCTTCCAGCTGGTCAATTTCAATTCTCCCCCCCCCTTTAAAAAAAACCTGGTGGGTTTTTTTGGGGGGGAGACTGCGAAGAAGCGATCGCTTGCCTTCCTTTCTTTTTTCTTTACAAAGGGGGGTGAGAGAGCCTTGAGGAGAGACCGCGCTCTTCCTCCACCCACCCACCCACCCCTTTTTTTTTCTTTTTTTACGAAGGGCTGGAGTTCTCGACTTCTTTCTGCGTTTGCTTCTCCAAAGCCTGCCATCTCCACGCGGGCCGTCCCCTCCCCCGGTCCATCCCAGCGGCCTCGACTGGAGCATGGCTGCGCTCCCTGGGACCGTACCAAGGATGATGCGCCCAGCACCCGGACAGAATTACCCCCGTACCGGATTTCCTTTGGAAGGTAAGCGCGGATCTGCGGGAAAGGGCGAAAATCATGGCCATTGCAACCACGCTACGACGCTTCCACCCTGGGTGGCTGGGATGTCGCGTCTCTCTTTCGCTTGAACTCTCCCCGGCAGCGGGCCTGGTGACTTTCGGGGCTAGTTTCCTTTAAAACAAAACAAAAAAAACCTTTAAGTCGAGGATTGATTTCGGGGTCTGTGTGTATGTTTTTCCTTTTAAAAATCAACAAACCCGTCGGTGGGTGGGTGGGGGGGAGGCGGGAGGTGTACATTCAGAAAGAAGTCCAGCGCCTTTTGAAATTACCTGACCGCTGAACCTTTGCTTGGGTGAAAGTCCTATTGAAATCAGAGGGGCTTACTCCTGAGTAAGCCAGGGGCAGAGTCGAGGTCGTGGCGGTGAACCCAGCGGCTTTTTACTTCCGATCAAAGTCTCAGAAAGTCGAGTTTTGTTTTTAGATAAAGAGGGAGGCAGGTCAGGCTCTCGCTTTGGGGGTTCAGCGCCGCTCTTTTCCCTTCCGAAGGCGAGCGCCACACCAATTTCCGAAGGGTTGTATTACAATTTGGGGTTGTATTAATTCACCGGGGCAAGTTTACCGCAATTTCGGAAGGAGTTTTGACGGAAGGAAAGAGAGTTAACGGTCCTGCATGTATCTGTTTCCTCCTCCTTCTTCTTCTTTTGAAGGATCCCTTGCTGCCCAGCCCAGCTGCAATGACCCAACCAGGCTATGATCCTTTATTTTATGTCATTTTCTCCCCTTTAAAAAATATACAAAAAGAACGGGAGCGTGGAGTGAAACTGACCAGATGGTGCTCTCTCCAGCGTTCAAAATTCTGTCACTTTCCTTGTCAGTTTCTGGCTTCCACGGGCGCTTTCTCTCACCTCCGAGAGCTTCTACCCTACCCCAAATTTTTTCCCCGCCTCATTTTTTGGTAAGAAATGAGAAAGCAACGTCTCCCTTTCCACCCCCTCCTGCACACACCCCCCCAAAAAAACACCTAACACCATTTCTTGGGAAACGCACCCCACCCTCCTCCCTCTCTGCCATTGAGGCCAAAACGGAATTAAACAAACTCGCGGTCCATTCTGTGCATTTATTAAAGCAAATCTGATTCAGACGAGGCGTGCTCAAGTGGACGAGTCGGGAGAGGCGAGCGGGGCGGGGGTGAGGGACCCACGCAAGTTGGGAAAACACACACGCGCGTCTCGGATTGTGCTGAAGGGCCTCTTCTTCTGTCGCAAATGAAGTAAACCGGGCTGGGAAGGGAAAAAGAGATCAAAGGATTACCAAAATATTTGTACAACGTGATCGGGAATAATGACAAGGCAGGACGGCCGGGCGGCCGCAGCGCCTCTTCAAGGCACCGTGTCCCACTCGAGGGTTAGCTGTAGCTAATGATGTATCTATCCGAGTGACTTCGAATTAGCGGCGCGTGATTCTTGATTAAACCGCGAGGCGAGGTCTGGAATCTACTTTTCTCCTCTGTTCACCAGGAAGAAAAGGGGGGGGGGGAACCAGGGAGGGGGAGAAGCTATCTCCTTCGCCTCCATCCCCAAATCCCTTCTTCACCGCCCGCCCCCCAACCTATTATGCAGCCCATTCCGCCAAATCGAATGCCATTAATCTGCAAGCAGGCGAGGGAGACAAATTCGACCCAAACCGCAAAGACCAGGGAGGCAGAGAGAAGGGACTTCTCTCCCCCAACACACACACACACAACACACACAATTCCTCCTGGTTAGATCTGTTGTGTCGTGCAAGAAAGATATTAAGAGACTTTGCCGGCTACCGCGGGGAAAAAATACAATATTCTAGGTCTTGTTCAAGAGTTTTTCTTTTTCTTTTTTTTAAAAAAAGCTGTTTTAGTATTGATTAGGGGGTGCTTTAAAATAGAATTTAAAAATAAATGGAGACGGCCTTTAAAAACAAATTTCAAAGTTTGTTCTGAGTTCTCCAAACGCCGATAGGTGGGTATTTGGGGATATAATACTATGTATAGCGCGTGTGGAATATCTATTTTTCCACAATCCTTTGCTGCTTCCCCTGTCCTAAGTATATATATTTTATTTTTTATTTATTTTATTACATATTTATACTGTCCAACAGCCTAGGCTCTCTGGGCAATTTTCAACGAAAATGCAGTATTTTTTTCCAAAAATGGGAAGGGGGGGCGTTTAAGAGCGCTGTGTTGCAAACTGGGTCCTTCTGATTTTTGTAGTTTATTTTAAGTGGAAGAAGTGTGATTCTGGGCGGCTTTCTTTTCTTTTTTTTTAAGAGCCAAAAAACCCCACACCCGTATACAGGTAGCGATCAAGACAGCTGCTGAGAAAATGCGAACAGATGGAAACGCTGCTGGCACAGCTGGAAAAGTGCCGAGGGAGACATTTATAAAATATATATTGGGGTTAAGAGGAAGGGAACCAGTTGAAGCTAGGTCGCCACAGCTTGTGAGACCTTCAGATGTGGAATGGAAAAGAAAAGAAAAGATACATATATATTGTAATCTGTTCCAAGATGTTGAAGGATAGCTTGGATGGGACTCAAAGGCGGCTAAGGCCGTGATCCAAAACCGTGTCTCCTCGGAAGTAAACTCCCACCATGTAGGGCTTCCTTTTCCGAGTAAGGCCTTAGCTAGTCCTAAGGTTTATCCTGGGATCATCCCGGGGTCATCCCTGTTCATGTAAATGACACACAGGGGATCCCGGGATAAACTTTAGGTCTAGCTAAGGCCTCAGTCTCCCAAAACAAAAACAAAAAAACCCGGCATCTAAACGATTTCTTTGGGCTGAATTCGGTGTGGGTTGACTTCCCCAGAAAGCATACCTTAGGATCGGGCTCTGAGGTTGGATCTAGTCCGATCCAGGACACCGTTTTATCAAGTCCACGAGTCCAATGCTCCCAAGAAAGTATTGTAAATTACATACCTAGATATATTCAACATGTATTTTTTTGTTAGTTTTTATTGGGAACTCCAGTTCTTTCCGTTTCACTAAAAGTTTTCAAACAACTCATTTTTAAAGATGCGTTTGCGCACACTTACGGTAATAGCCAGTGTTGGTCCTACAAAGAGCAGATCCATTGATAATACATGAAATGAAAGTTAGCCAGGACTAACAAGTCCTATTCATTTCAATGGGTCTCCTCTGCAAAAGACTGACATTGGAGTCAGAGAGAGAGAGAGAGAGAGAGACTTTCCTTCCATAGTCTGTCTTGGACTCGATGGAACGGACTTCTTATGAGATTGGAGTCTGGGAGCCGGTTGCGATCCTAAACCTCCCGGACTTCAATGAGGTTTCTTTGGAGAGGGTTGAAAAGGAGGAGGAGGTATATTTTATTTCCACATACACACCATTAAGTTACAGTTCTAGAGTAAATTATCATCATCAAATAAAATCCTTTGTTTTTTTTTTAAAAAAACGAGATTGTTCATCTACTGAAATGAATGAAACTTAAGTTGGTCAGAAAAACATCAGAAGAGTCCTGGTGGATCAGACCAAGGGTCCATTTAGTCCAGCACTCTGTTCACACAGCGGCCAACCAGCTGCCCCAACACATTCACAAGCAGGCACCCTCCAGCCCATGTTCCCCAGCAACGGGTGTATACAGGCTTACTGCCTCTGAGATTGGAGGCTGCACTTAGCCATCAGGGCTAGTAGCCAACGCAAGCCTTCTCTTCCAGGAACACGTCCCACCCTCTTTTACAGCCATCCAAATGGGTGGCCATCATGGCGAAATTAAGTCCCATTCATTCCTAACATTGGATTCTGCCCACAGAGAGCTTTACCAGCGCTCGCGTTTAAAGTCCACGCAAATATTGCTGCTGAAATCCACCTCGTGGGGCAAAGGGTTTTTTGCCCTGGGACACGCAGCCCGGCAGCTGCGATCCATAACTCCACGCAGCCGAGAGTTCAAAAGCAGAGAAAATCCTAGTCACTGTAGGTCTTGATGCTTTCGAGTTGAACAAGGAAAAGACAGACAGACAGAAAGAAAACACTTCTTTCTATCCACAGATCTTTTACTCGGTTGTGGATTAGATCCGTGTGGGAGAGGGGGTGTCTTCATCTCTCTGGAACACCCCAGCCTCCAGACCAAAAGCCCTGGCGATGGGCTGTTCTGTACCCCAAAATAACTGCAATTGTCAACTTGAGGGAGGGGGGAGGTAGTCTAATTTCATCAGAGACTGCTCTACTCCGAAGTAAACCCCGTTGCGGTCCAGAGGGTTTACTCCCAGGTGAGTAGGGGATAGTAAACCTTCTACCAGGCAAAACGTGGTTGGGATCGGGACCCATTTGTTAGCCACGAGTCCAAGAGGGCAACCGGCCCCGATCCCCTAGTGCTAGACTGGAAGTGGTTTTCTTCAGAACCGTCCCATGGGCTTGTATACTGTCCTGCTGGCTGTGGGTAGGATTGGGACCTTACTTCCAAGGAGCCGTTGTGCGAATGTTTAAACCGGATTGGATCCGCTTTTCTTCCCTCTCAAAAAACAAAACAGGTTGTAATTACACCGACGGTGTCTGTAGCGGGCTAAATCCATATGTTAAAAAAACACCCGAAAAATACCCTTCTATAACTATAACTATCTCTAAATAGAGATATTTTTATGGGATGTAAATGCTTCCGTATCCGTTCAGCGTGTATAATAAATTCAAGAAAAGTATCAATGGGGGGGGGGGGGATACAAGATCCCCCGCGGCCCTCTTCGACTCCACCCTTTCTCCTTCCGAGTAAGCAGGCGTAGGAACCGTGGTAGGGTTTGGGGACGAGTTCCGGGGCCGTAGACCCCAGCAGGACTGGATTTCTCCAGCTTCGGCACTTGGTAAAGTCTGCCGCTTCGAGAGAAGTCGTTGGAGGGGAAGGCGCTGCCCCGTAAACACCCCCCCCCCCGCAACTCCGCGCTGTTCAATCTGCGCGCTTCCTCCTGCGTCTCGGGCATTTTCCTCTACCGCCTTTCTGATGAAACCGCTGCAAGGCGGAGCACCGAAGGGTCCATAGGCGTCTCTCTCACTCTCCTTCTTCCTCTCCCGGCAGTCTCCACTCCGCTGGGCCAAGGCCGAGTCAATCAGCTGGGGGGCGTCTTCATCAACGGGAGACCCCTCCCCAACCACATCCGCCACAAGATCGTGGAGATGGCCCACCACGGGATCCGGCCCTGCGTCATCTCAAGGCAGCTGCGGGTGTCCCACGGCTGCGTCTCCAAGATCCTCTGCCGGTACCAGGAGACAGGATCCATCCGTCCGGGGGCCATTGGAGGCAGCAAGCCCAGGGTGAGTGGAAATCCAGGGGGAGGGGGCTTCACTCCTTAACACCCCCCACACACACACACACCCCGCCCTGCCTTGCCCTGCGTTGAAAGCCCAGAGGGTTCTGAGTCGGAGCAGAGCCATTGAGATCGATTCATTAAGATCGTTGGGGCTTCAGGGCACGCCTACTCAGAAGTAAGTGCCATTGGGTTCAGTGTTTACTCTGAAGTAAGTCTGGTAAGTGCGCAAAGACAACCTGGCATGGATGATGGGGTGTGTTGTCCAACTGGCGAAGTCCGCTGTCTGGGGTTGAACACTTTGGGGCTTACTTCCGAGGAAACGCGCGTGCGGGATCGGGACGCAGTGGCTACAACCCAGGGCACACTTACCAGCAAGTAAGGATGCATGCTATAGCCATTGACCCTGGAAGGGGGGGGTCAGCTCCACTGAAGTCAATGGGACTTACTGCAGAGTAAACCTGTATAGGGTTGTGCGTGTAAATCTCCCTTTGAAGTCGCTCGGACTTTACTCGCTAGTAAATGGGGATGGGAGGCTGTTCTGGTCACCCTGGTCGAGTTCCGACGACACGCTGAGGAAGTGATACTTCTGAGTAAACTGTGATAATTCCAGGTAGGATGTTAATGATGGATAAAACATGTCACCATATCTAAGTCAATACTTGTCTATCTAAAATAATGAGGGGGGGGGGGCTTTTTTAAAAAAAGGAAGGCAGGAAGAAAAAATAATGATGTGGAGGAAAAAGGCTGGCAGGAGCAGCTTGATTTTAGGCAGGCTTACTTTGAAGTAATCCCCACTGAAATCTATGGAGTTTCCTTTTGAGCAAGCCTACTCGGGATACACTTGAACCGCTTTCTCGCCCTCTCTGTATCAACAAGTGGGAGACATTTGTGTCCTGTGAGGCTTGCTCCCGAGGCCCGGTCCTGAGCATGCGTACTCTGAAGCAAATCCTCTGGGGTTGGAGGAGGCTTACTCTCCGGGAAACAAGAAATGCGTTTGCAAAGAAGCGTGGCTTGGACTGGCAAAATCGGGTGTGCTGTGGGTGTTTGGGGGGGACGTGGCTTGGTTTTGGGGGAATCAAAGGCTTTGAAATAAAATAAGGTATCTGCTTAAAATCTAAATTAAAAGGAGACTTAAAGGGATCTTTGACAGAAGGGGTGCAGGGGATGAGTCGGAGGCTTTTTTAAAAAAAAACACCTTAAATTTAAAAGTGAAATTTCTCTCTTCTTCTCCCCCCCTCCTCGTGTCCGTCCGTCCCCCCAAACACACACACCCCATCTGCTCCCCATCACGCCTTGATCACAAAAGCAGGTTGCAACTCCTGACGTAGAAAAGAAAATCGAAGAGTACAAGCGGGAGAACCCGGGAATGTTTAGCTGGGAGATCCGGGACAGGCTGCTGAAAGACGGGCATTGCGACAGGAGCACGGTCCCTTCAGGTGAGCAGGCGGCTTGGATGGACGCAGAGGAGACCAGCCAGAGGAGGGGGAGAGGGGGCGGTGAGGGAGGCTGGAATCCTACAGAAATTAATCTAGGGAAGTCTTTATCTACACAGCCCATCTTGACACCAGAAAAGATCCCTTCAGGCTAAAGAAGGAAACCTCAACCCACACATGGGCACACAGAGAGACAGAGGCAAACGCAGACACAGAGATGTGAAGGGGGGGGGGGCGCACAGACACAGAGACATAGATAGTCAGACAGAGATACACAGAGAGAGGGGGGAGGGAGAGGACAGAGAGGGAGATACAGGGGGTTGGACTAGATGGCCTTAGAGGTACCTTCCAACTCTACTATTCTATGATTCTATGATACAGAGAGAGGGAGAGACAGACAGACAAGCACAGATACAGAGCGGCACAGAGAGATAAACCAGAGAGATCTTCCATGTTCATTTCACAACTTGGCTCCCTGAGGAAGCCTTCTGTGAAACTCCAAAGCCTGCATAGTCCTTTTTTTTTCCAGCACTGTCTGGACTGTGTCACTTCTGACCAAGATAGCCTTAGTTGGGCTGTACCATTTTAGATTGGGACTTCCATAGTCAAAGGGGGGGGGGGTATAAAACCTCCCTGAATGTAGAAAGCTAGCAAAAAGCTCAAGTTGACCCTTTCTTCCCTGACAGGCTAGGGTTGTTTTTTAAAGTGTATTTGTAGTGTGCGTGTGTGTGTGTGTGTGTGTGTGTGTGTGTGTGTGTGTGTGTGTGTGTGCATGAGAGAGAGAGGGGGGGAGAGAGAGAGAACGAGAACCAGGTTTGAGATGACCACTTGGGCTACTAGCCCTGATCCTGGACTATAAAATCAGGATACTAGGGATTCTCATGCAGGCTTATCCCACCCTATCACTATTTATTTAACAAAAATGCTTTGCCTGCTGCATTTCTCCTACATGCACACACACACACACACACACACACACACACACACACACACACACACAGTGGCAACCCACATGAATGAATGTTCACCCAAGTATTCTATTGTACCAAAGGTAAGTGAAATTGGCAAGCTTTGGAATGTCACCAAACCCCATTTGAAACTCAGAATCTTGTATAACTTTCTCTGTATCCCTCCCCCCAACACCCATATCACAGAAATTCCTGATCTCTTATAGCTTAAACCTTTATGCCTGTTTCTGTGCTTTGTATAATTATGCTTTTGTGCTTCATGTGTGTTTCAAGAACTTTAAAAAAGTTGTTTGCAGATTTGTACATTAATATCAGCTGAAGCATAGGAGTCGTAACTTCTTTTGTTTGGGGATAATTCCTGTAAATTTCATTTTTTTAAAAAAAAAAAAGGAAGATTTTTCCTTCGTTAGAGGTTTTTCCTTTATTAATATCAATATTTACACAGACACTTTAGATCTGAGAGGATGGGACAGGGGACTCTATTATAAATATTTTACGGGAAGCTTAAAAGTTTCCTTCTTTTGAATGAATATATATATATCAGCAAGCCTGACCACCCATTTGATTTAGACAACTTGGAGACAGTCTTCGGAGTTATGCAGAATGCTGCATCAGACTGGTGGAGAGTTCAGTGTAACTTGAAAGCTAGCACTCTTTCATATTAAAGCACTAATTTGTCCAAAATAAATAAAACAAGCCCTTTCCCTCTGTTTGTTCCTTGTTTTGTGGAACAAACTTCTACATATCTACCAAAAAAATAAGTCCCTGAGATTTCAGTGGGATATGCTCCCAGGGAAACAGGCATAGGCTGAAGCCTTTCTTTTCTTTGAGAAAGCCAGGATAGAAAAGCTAAATCCTGCAGACCTTCCCCTAATTTAAGCCTACATTGATCAAGAGGTTTCTTTCATATGACACAGGATGGGTTGTGTGTTTTTTCTTGATAGACTAATTTTTAAATGCCACCTGAAACAGATAGAACTCAAATTTATCAAAATGCCAAAGGAGGATTCCGTCCTCTGAATAGCGTGAGGTCTGGATTCCATAGGGGGTGGTAATTTTTGCCCCACACAGCAGGGAAGCTGATTTTGGTGAAACATCAGGAGAATATTTCTAAAGGTAAAAGCTGTTTGATGGTGAAGCAGAATTCCTCAGGAGGTGATGGGCTCTTCTTCATGGGAGGTATTTAATCAGATGCTGGACAGCCATCTGTCAGGGATATTGTCACTGCAAGATCCTGCTTCGATCAGGGGGTTGGACTACATGACCTCCAGATGTCCCTTCGATGATTCTAGAGGCCTGGTCTGTACACATACAGCAGAATGAGGCAGTGCAATGGATGGTACCACTTCAAATTACAGGTGTTGTGTTGTCTCCTGTCTGAATGTTTGCACACTTGAAAACAAAACAAAAAACACCCTGCAGGTGGAAAGCAAGCTTTGCAGGGCTATCGCCTTTCTTTCTTCTGTGCTAGTTTGCTACCTGCAGGTGACCCATTTGACATGTGAGAGTATTCAAAACTCATATACACACACCCCTGCAGTTTTTGAAGTGGTACAGTCCTTTCTACCTGCTCCGCATTCCCCCAACCTCATTCTGCTACATTCTGGCCTGGCTGGACTGCACCATTTCAGCTTGCGTGTGGGGAGGGATGACAAGGGTATAGACGGGATGTTTAAAAATGAAGCTGAGGTCTTAATAGGGAGTCACGGTTCCCCATGTTTAGATAAACGCTGAACATTTTGATTCCAGAATGTGTTCTGTGATTGCCTTTTCTGGTTATTCTGAATTCTTCATCATGCAGAACATGATGAAGGGTGCTGTGTAACTCAAAATGCTTCTATGTTTGTATATTTGCAAAGAGGCAGGGGGATTCAGAGTGCTGTTTTAGGAGTAGTGGTGTGGGTAGACCTGTGAATTAGGGAGCTGTGTGCATTTATATGCGAAGCAAAATTGAGTATGTATTCATCAGCTATTCCCAACTTGGACTACAACTCTCATAACCCCTGCCAATTAGCCATGCTGCCTGGGGCTGATGGGAGTTGTAGTATAAAACATCTGGAGAGCACAAGGTCAGGGAAGGCTATATTAAGTGAATGTTTTCACCAGGAAGCTCCGGATAAATATCACCTTGGCCACGCATGAACTCACCATCCCCAATCAGGAGATTACAACATGGGCCTTCTTTGCAGGGTTGTTGTAGCAATCCATGGAGTGTTTCAAACACTCCTCAAATGCGCTTTCTGCATTTAAAATACCCTTTTGATCAACTAAAGGGGAAGTTGGATATATTGGGGTTTTTTACTTATAAAAACTACAGGTGGTGAATGTTGTTTTAGAAAAGGCACTCTAACTTCTCTCCTGCACGGAATACCTCCTCTGAGATTATGCCTTCTGAGACACATATCCACATCATCTATAACCAAACCATTGATTAACACATTTTCTTACTAGCAAATGAAATTGCTGTGAAATAGTTTTCTGATGGTGCTGAAAACTTTCTGTTAGTATGTTGAGACTCAGAAACACACACACGCCCTCCACATTTTACTCAGACTTTTTGAACAGGTGACTTGTCCGTTGCCATATCCCCTGTGGCAGCCATCTTGTGCTAGTGCCCAGGACTCATCCTCAGATTACCAAATGTGCCCACCAACCAACCCTGGCCGAAGGTCTCTTTGGTCAAGTGACGGGCCTTGCACAGATGCTAACGTCGCAATCGGTCCCACTGTGTTCTAATTAGGAGTGCGGTCCTTTGCATGTTTAAACAGAAAAAGAACTGGAGCATGCTGGGAGTTGTAGGCCTTTTCCTGTCTCACCATGCATAGTAGGATTGTGCTTTAAGTGGGCTGTAGCTTACATGTTATTTAGGGTGAAGGTATCTGGGTTTAGGAGGTGTATCTATTGGATTAAGAGGGCGTCTTTGGTAATGGGTTTTGGCTGCAATAACAGGGACAAATTTCTACAAAGCCGGAAGAGGACAGAGAGTGATCACCTTTTAAAAAAATACATAATTAATACCTCTGGCCTAGTTATTTGTTAATTCCCCCACCACACACACACACACACACACACACTTTCTTCCAAACCAGCTTATATTTTCTTCTTCTGTCTTTGACTCTCCGAGGTTTAGTGAGTTCGATTAGCCGAGTGCTCCGAATCAAGTTTGGGAAGAGAGAGGAAGAGGAGGATTGCGAGAAGAAAGAGGAGGACAGCGAGAAGAAAGCCAAACACAGCATCGATGGGATTTTGGGCGACAAAGGTAGAGAAACAAGAGGAGGAAACGACCCCTCTTGCCCTCCCTCCCTCCATACCCTGAATATTGTTCCCTCCATCCTGCTTTCCTCCTGTTGAATGTGGATTGTTGACTATCAAGCAAGGGGGGAACCAAACCGCAACAAATTGTTGCAGTGCGGAGAATTCTTGTTCAAGTTGCCAGCCAGGCTCTTTTCCATTCCATTCCATTTCTTTTGTCCATCTTCCTACCCCAAATGGACGTCCAGTATGGGTTCGGTCTTGATTGGGCTGCTCTTGGTCTGGTTTCCTCTTTGGGGCTGGGAGGGGGGCTGGGTTTCGTTTGCAAGCCTGCCTGCCTCTCCCTCTTGTGTGTGGACGGTACCGCTTTGGATTATCACTCTGAGAAATGGCTTTGCTGTTAGCACCTAGCAACCAAACCTGACTTTGGTCCCCTGCTGAGATGCGTTGAACTACAACGCCCATCCCCTCCAGCAGGGGATGGTAGGAGTTGTAGTGCAGCATATCTGGAGCATGCCAGGTTGGGGGAGGCTGCTATCCCGGACACACGCTCCTTCCTTTGAGTTTCTCACTTTTCTCCCCTGATATGCTAGCTTTCTATGTGCAGTGGAGAGGACGTTCGTACCGCTTTGTTCTTTGACAATGACGTTCATTATTGCTGCCTTTGTGTCTGCCTGTCTCTGTGTGTGTGTGTGTGTGTGTGTATCTTACATCTATCGTGTGCATTTTAAAAAATTATTTATTGTAAGCCACTTTAGAGATCAGTTGTCAGGCAGGATATAGGATTTATAAATTAAATAAATAAATACATAAATAATATCAGCTAGGGACTTTCCCCCAGGGCTTTTGCAATCCCCATTTTGACACAGGGGAGGGGAAAGCAAGGCAAAAGGTAGAAGATGCGATCTCAAGGGTCAGATGTGCCAAAGAAAATATGGTTCGTTTGGAGTTGTCTTTCCGTTTTAGTTTTAATCCACCAGGACGTTCTGAGACGGGGTGGAATTAAAACTGGAATGACTCCCTTTCTAAACTAACACCCATAACTCCACTAGCTTTTTCCCAATGCCCCCCTGGCTTCTCAGAGATTCCTTAAGGGAATCGCTATATCTTAACGGAATATGCCTTGGACTTCATAATAAAAAATGTTGGGTCGTCTTTGCCGTGGTACCTTAAAGAATAAGGTGATTCTCCAACAGCGTGCAATTTTAAGAGTCCCTCGAGAAACAGTTTTATTGTTTTCTGCAACCGTTTCTGATACTCTGTCTGGGTTTGCTGAAGTTTGTGCTTTTAAAAAAAATAAAAATAAAATCAGAAATAAAAGTCTGCAAACTGCATAAATTAGCACATTCTCTTGTTTTGCATAATATATTCTAGATTTGGTTAGGTGTCCCTAAACTCTCTCACACACACCCGTCCCTCGCTGCTGCTAATCTACCACCACCAAAGATTTTTGGACAGTGAGATTTCAGGCACTAGCTGCAAATTTTCAAACCCATGAGGCCCAAAACACCCAGCGTGTTGCTTTTAGAGTAGAATCCTGCATGTACTAGCATATACTTTACTTTACCTATGTTCGTGCAGAGTTCTGCGAGAGGCGAATGTCAGTTTACATCCAACCAAATCAACCTCCGGAATCTAAAAGAATTGGTTTCGATTCCAAACACAGAACCAATTTTTGGAGATCATTTTGAGAACTGAATCCTATCTAAAATGGTTGTAGCAAGCTTTGGAGTCACACAGGATTCTTCACAGAAGGAAACGCAATCCTCTTGTGTGTGTGTGTGTGTGTGTGTGTGTGTGATTCTCCTCAATGTGGTCTACCTCCTTGGCTTTTTCTTTAGGGGGAAAAATAATTCACAAGAATAAAATAATCAAACAGAAGTAGTTCTATGTGGAGCTAGGGATCTATGTTAATTTTTCCTACGCTTTTTAAAAGTTTCCCTCCCATACGAGGGCAAGCTATTTAAAATGCTGCTTGGAAGCCTTGAAGTAGCACATCTGCATATTTGAGTGTCTGAAACAATATCCCCCGAGAATCTTCGAATAACTTGCGCGAAATGTTATTTCAAATATTTGTTTTATTGATGGATTGATTTGATTTGGAAAAGAAGGCATTCCATGAGTCAATGGAGGGGTGGTAGAGGAATTGATACAGGGTCTCTCTTTCGTGTTTTTCTTTTCCTTTTTTACACACCCCCAGTATTAAAAAATAAAATTGCAAGCACAAATCCCACCCCCAGGTTCCTGTTGTTCTTCTTCTTCTTCTTTCTTTTCTTTTTTCTTCCCTAAAGCTTGACTGATCTTTGAAGACAAATCTTGAACTCTTGGGGAAGGGGGGGGGAGGTGTTAATGAAAATTAGAGGGCTGTTTGGAGCTTACAACAGAGGAGGAAGGGTCGCTGGTTGGAGGTGTGGGGAGGGTGTGTGTGTGGAGCTGAAGTGCTAATGCGTTAGCTGACTAACGCGGATGGTTTCATTTTGTGGAGACAGGGGAGAAATTCTATCTGCAAGACAAACCCAGAGGCGTCTTGGCTTGAAAAGCGGAGTCGCTCCGGATCAGTTATTTATAAGGACTTCAGAAGGGGTGGGGGAGAGAGAGAGAGAGATGCTAAATGAATTTGTTAAACAGATCAGTTTCCCCTTGCCTACTGCTGTTTTCTAAACGGTCCCCTGAAACCTCGTTTGACATTTGACTGATGGGCGACATCAGATTCAATTATACATTGGGCTCCTGGATATTATAGGGAGGCGGGGGCAAGGAGAGAGAAATTGGGGAGAGACGCCTCCGCCTTTAAAAAATCCTCTGCTTTTAAAATATCTTCTTGAACTATATATTTTTTTTTAAAAAAAATTGAAGGTGGGGAAGAGCGATCGTGAAATAAACCCTTTTTCCCCCTAGAAAAAAAAAGGACAAAACAGATGTTGTTTTATTCTTTGTCGTGTCCAAAACAAGGTTGCAATAATAATAATAATAATAATAATAATAATAATAATAATAATAATAATAATAATAATAATAGGTATTTTAGCTCTCCCACCGAAAGAAATTAAGGGGAGGAATTCGATGATGATTGCCATTTAAAATGAACTCTTCTGTTTTCGGTTTCGGTTTTTTGTTGGGGGGGTGTGGGGGGGTTGAAATTTAGTGCATGAGCACAGAGTAACCAGAACCTGAAAAGCGACAAAGAGGGGGGGTCATTTTGTGTGGGTCAAGGTTTGGCATTGTGTAGTTTTCAGTGTCAACTGTTCTTGGAAGGGGGTGCTTGTGTGTCACCCCCCCCTCTCGCCGCCCCTGATTTGTATTTGATGGAGAGTGAAAAGCGCGTGCAAAAAAAATATTTGGGGTGTGAATCCGTGGAGAGCTATTTGTGAGGATGCTTAAATATTGCCTATTACCCGTATCGAAACCAAAACCTGAGTTTATCCTCAACGCCCCCGTACGTGTTTACCTGGGAGTAAGCCTCGTTTACCTTGTTGCTTACTCCCGAGGAAACATGGAGCGGCTTGAGTTGCATGGCTCCTTGAAAATCACCCGGTTTTACTCGCGAGTAGGCAGACAAGAAGCATCGGGTTCGATTTAGTTTGCGTTTATTTTCTTTTGGAGGGGGGGTTGTCATTGAAACGGATGCAAAAAACCCAGCGGGTTTGATCTGGTTTACTTAAATTTTCTTGGGGGAGGGTGGAACCATTGAAACCGACGCATTTTACTCGCGAGTAAATAGAGAAGAAGAACGGGATTTATTTGGTTTATTTAAATTTTCTTGGGAGGGGAGGGATCCTGGAAACCGACGCGTTTTACTCGTGAGTAAGCAAACAAGAAGAAGGGGGTTTAATTTTCTTTGCTTCAATTTTCTTTGGTGGTTCGGGGGAATCATTAGCCTTATTTTAACGGGGAACATTCTCCTTTTTCTAAAATCTCACCGGAATGAATTTTCCATATGAATCGATTGATTCCAACCCCCCACATTAAAACACACACACACACACACACACTTAAAACAATTTCTTTGGCAAGGGGTTCCTTTTATAAGTTCTAAATATATTTACTTTTTCCGAATTAATGGATTGATTCGCGGATTTGCTGTGGATTTCTAAAAATAAAAACATATTGAAAATCTCCTTTTAAAAAGATCATACCAAAATTGTCTGCATATATAATACACACACAACTAAGTGTGTGTGTGTGTGTGTGTGTTGGTATGATCGAAACTTACCTCGAAAAGTTTGAATGGAATGTGTGTAAAACGGATATATATATATATATATATATATATATATATATATATATATATTGGTTTGATCTTCTTCTTCTTCTTCTTCTTCTTCTTCTTCTTCTTCTTCTTCTTCTTCTTCTTCTTCTTCTTCTTCTTCTTCTTCTTCTTCTTCTTCTTCTTCTTCTTGCCAGCCTTGGCGATGAACTTCAGTCACAAAGACTCCTCCAGTCTATTGAAGCTAAAGAACTCAATGACCACAAAAGCAAACAGAGTTTTTTCCCCCCTCCCTCCGAAAAGAGGGGAGGGGTAGAAAAGAGACACACACACTAAACCTATCCCCCCCACTTTAAAAAAAAAATCTTGGGAAGGGGAAAAGGACTTCGTTTATTCTCATTCAAAATTTTGCAAGGAGAACTGAAAAGTTCGGGAACAACCCCCCCCCCCAAAAAAATGTGGAGGCCGGGCCGAGAAGAATAGGAGATAAATTATTCAATGCTCCCCGCTGGTTGATAGTTTTGTAATATTCTCCACACCTTCTGTTGGACGTGAAAAGCGGCTGGATGTAGCAAAATGTTTTGTTTTGTGCGTTTTCTTATTTCAAATTGCTCAATATCCATTTGTAAATTAGTTCTTTTGTGCCTTAACAGCGATCAGGGCATTTTATTATTCCTGTTAGGGTTAGAGTTGTGGTTTGTATTCTCTTTCTTTCTTTCTTTTAATGAAGGTATTAATTCAGTTTAGGGGCTTGGCTTTTTAAGACGCTAAAATAAATTCTCTTCTCCCAACTCCAGCTTTTGTCTTTTGTTTTATTTTTATTTTTATTTTTTAATAAAGTCCCTATCTGGAAGTTCGGTTCCGAAGCTGATTTAGTTTTATTTTTTCCCTTATTTTCTTCAATTTTGTCCTCCGATGGTTTTAATTCAGTTGTTTTCCACTCGAGGCGTGGTGTTTAAAAAGAAAGAATTGCCAGCATTTTCTCAATTAAATGTGGATTTTATTATATATATATTGATATATAAAAAAAGATTAAAAATAGTGTGTGTTTTGAGCTGGACACTAAAAAAAATCAATTCTTTCTAGGAGGGGGATGTTGAAAGAGAATTAGAAAAATCAACTGCGGCTTTAGTTTAGATGCTGTGAAGGAAGAATAAACAATTTCTAAAAAATAAAAAAAGTTTCTCACTCAGACCGTGTTTGACTGGGGAAGTAATTCTAAAGATGTGGTCTTAGACCTACTTTCCTGGGAGTAAGCGCCATTGAACTCAATGGGCCTTAAATCTGAGTAGACACGTGCAGTGTTACCCTGTTTGATCGTGCCCCCCACTGCGGTTTGCCCCCCCCCTCTCCATTTACTCGGGATGAATTGGTGCCCAGCTGTGACCTCCTCAGGAGTAAGCGGGCCCCTTACGCATTTACCGAATAGCTCCAACTGTATGAACGCGCTCTGGCAGGTCCGCTTCAGGCTCGGATCCGAACTGGGTTTACTCGGAAGTAAAGTCTCGTTGTTCCCAGAATTGGGAGTGTAGGTGAGGGGTTGTTGTCCGTTGGAAATGTGATTATATCTTTATATAATAGGGTTCTCATTATCCTCCTTCTTTGGGCTTTCAAGTATTCCCCCCCTCTTCCCACCCCCAGGACAATATCACAAAAGTTTGTTAAAGCTGCGAGCCTTACCCGGGAGTAAGCCCTATTGAACTCAATGGAGCTGCCTTCTGAATGGACACATATATATAGGAATTTGGAGAGGGGTGGTACATAGGATTGCACCATAAGAGAGGAAGAAAGGAAGCCTTCTGTTGGAGGTTTCGATCCCCGGCAAAACTGGCTTGATTTCCCACCCACCCCGCAATTTTTGGGGAACTATATTCTGGATTGTGGAGGTGGGAAGAAAAAGAAAATCCCCCCCCAATACATAAATCTTTCTTTCAAGCCTGCCAGAGTTTTAATTGCCCCAATTAAAGTTGCTAATGAGTACACTAAACTTGTCAAACAGTCTCCAGTGTGTCCTCAGCACCACCTTTGCTATCTCGAATGCCAAACTTAATGCACCCTTACTCCCGAGGAAATCCCCTTGAATGAAGCGGGGCTTGCTTACTTCCGAGTAAATACGCAGAGGCTTTGATGGGCTGCCAACGCCTCTGATCTCCACTTGCGAAGGCTTGGGATTGTGTGGCAGTTACTCCCAGGTAAACACACGTAGGATCCCAGCCTTTCAAGCCCTAACTCTGCATGCTCTCTCGGCAGTAAATCCCCAGCATTCAATATGTGGCTTATTCTCTAGGAAACGTGCAGAGAAGTGCAAAATCTTTTTATACCATAACTGGCACTTTTTCAAGAAAGAATCTGGGTATCCCTCATCTGTCCACCCACACAGAGTCTCAAAAACTCTTGCCAGGACATAATTGTTAGCCTTTAAGCCCACACTGCATCTTTGGTTCGGATCTACTTCTGTCCACCTTGTTTTATCAACAGTGCGACCCTTGAACCTGTCTACAACCAAAGCACGAAGGTTTCTAGATTAATAATAATAATAATAATAATAATAATAATAATAATAATAATTCCATATATTTGTATCATTTCAATTTGTTGTAAGTCTCTTAGAGAGTTATGCATAGGAAGGAGGAGTATAAACGTTTCCAACGATTTTTAAATATACACTAACTAGAATAATCAGAAATCGGATCTCCAACATTCGGGTTCTATGAATGCTTACTCCGGAGTCAATCCCACTATGTTCGATAGGGAATATTCTCCAATAAAGTGGTCCTAGAATTACGGGGAGACGGGGGAGCCCCATTACTTTTGGGGACTAGCGTCTTTTGGCTGGAGTGCTGTCCCCACTAACATGGGAGTAACATACACTAACATACTTCCGAGTAGACATCCCTAGGACTGCGCTGCAAGCTGTTCCATTTGGAAGCCTGTGGGTCTTTGATCCAACCATATCCCAGTTGCAGTGGGTAGGAAGCAGTTTGGAAGTATGAGAGCGAGAGAGAGAAAGTGAGGTGGGGGTGCATTTGGACTGCAAGATAGGATCCAGAGAAGGCAATTGGGGGAGGGGGTGTCTCCCCTCCCCCCACACAAATTGCCAAGGAGATTTACTCGCAAGTAGAAGGAGCTGGGATTGCAGTCTGGGAGTGGGTGTGCAAGTATGTTAGGATCGCAGGGTGGGGTGGGGGGTAAGAAAGTCCTTGGTGGGGGAGAGGTCGCCTCCCCCCTCCCCACATAAAAATAGGCAGGTGGGGATCTGAGCCCCCCTGAATTAAGTCCTACTGATGCGTTGTTGCTTTTACTCGCAAGTAAGGGTGCAATCGCGGGAGTGGAGGAGACCTGATGGCGGCGGGTGGGTGGGTGGAGAGAGTCGAAGCCCCTCACCCTCGTGGGCCGGGGCCGGGACGGCAACTCTCCTCGGGGTCCCTCCCGGGCGGCTGCCTGGTCCCCGGCTCCGCGGCGCGCTCCTTTCCGCGCCGGGCCAGCCCCGTCCCTGCTCGCTCGCTCGCTCGCCTGCCCGCCCGCCCGGGCGCCTGTTTTCTCCCTCGCCTCATCCGCTTGGCACTTAATAACGTTAAGACTTATTAGCGCTGGTAATGAAAACGGTGGCGCGTGAATGGCGCGCTGTGTTGGAGCCGGGTGTAATAGCTCCGAGGCACGTTAAGAAAATGTATTTATCCCCAATCAGCGACTCACTCTTTGGGTTCCCAGCACAAACGCGAAGTTGAAGGGGTTTAAGACAGATTAAATTGAGTCTTTATTTTCCTCGCACTTTCATCTTTAAACGGCTCACTCCGCCTGCCCCTCGGCGGATATTCATAAGGGGTTTCGCGGTGGGGGTTTCTCTCTCTCTCTCTCTCTCTCCCCCTCTCTCTCTCCCTCTCCCCCCCCCTCCTGCTCTTCTCTCTCGTCCTCTTTCTCCTTCCCTACTCCCCACCTCGGAAAGAAAACCTTTTCTGTTTATTTAGTAGCCGATTAGTTAATAAATAACAACAGAAGCAGCCATAAGTGTGACAATAGTAGAGATAGTACTTAGCAATCATATGTTAGTGCTTTAACAATAGTAATATTGCTAGTAGTAGTGGTATACTATATAAGCAGTCATAATTTAACGCTAGGTATTAGTCGTCATCGTATAGCAGTAATATAATACTAGGTAGTATACTAATAATCATATAGTAGCAATATAAGAATGGTAATATTGTTAGAATCATAGAAGAGTAGAGTTGGAAGGGGCCTACAAGGCCATCGAGTCCAACCCCCTGCTCAGAGCAGGAATCCACCCTAAAGCATCCCTGACAGATGGCTGTCCAGAAGTTGTACTGTATACTAGTAATCATATAGTAGCGATATAAGAATGATAATATTGTTAGAAGTGGTATACTAGTAGGCACATAGAAGCAATGTAACAGTACTAGAATTCTAGTAGTAATCATATAGTAGAAATGTAACAGTAGTAGTATAGAATACTGGGAATCATATAGTAGCGATATAAGAATGATAATATTGTTAGAAGTGGTATACTAGTAGTCACATAGAAGCAATGTAACAGTACTAGAATGCTAGTAGTAACCATATAGTAGAAATATAACAGTAGTAGTATAGAATACTAGGAACCATATAGTAATAACATAGTCATCGTAATCTTACTTAGGGCATAATCCTATGCATGTTTAGCCCACCAAAAATGTCCTACAACTTCCAGCCTGGCTGAGGAATGCTGGAATTTGTAGGGCTTTTTCCTGTGCTGAACATACGACCTTTAGGGACATTTTCCTTCTGAATGCAAAGTGGCTCAGAGCTATCACACTTTGCGTGCATCTAAAGTTTAAATTGTGGGGGGAAGCCAACAAAATGCCCGACAAAGGCCTCAGTGGGGAGGAATCAATTGCTGTGACTCACCCAGAGACCTTAGGGCTGGGTCTGGACAGATTTAGTCACACTCAGAGTAGACGCACAGTGTTGATTCCAATAGATCTACCACCCTAAACATGACCAGGTCTGGCCCTATCGATTTCAGTGGGTCTACTCTATCCTTGACACCCTAACCTCTGGGACTCCCACCAGGCTACATGTGAATCAACTGCACCCAATTCTAGGCACGAGTATCCTAGTATCTCTATAACTCTACTCGACTAACACTCTGCAGGGCTCAGATACCACCTTAGATGATGTCCTACCCAATTCTTTCTGCTTTCTCTTCTCCCCAGATTATCAGCCCAATGAACAATGAAGCCTCTGTTCCAACTCATGAGTAAGCTCATTCAGCAGCCTGGATGAGCGAGGTTGCACCCTGATCGCTGGATCTGCAACCCAGTCAGGGGCTGAATCTACTGGGTTTAACATCCCACGGAAGTTAACTCCCCAGTCATGGGTCGCAGCAGGGTGCATCCCAAACTGAGCTTTGCTCTCGCAAGTGGTGACTCAGGGGTAAGCCCCATTTTGAAAGTGAACACATTACAGAGTTAGACCCCCTGAAATCAATGGGGAGAGTTAACCATGACGAACTGAAGTCCCCTTGATTTCTGTATCACATCCATCGCAAATTCAATAATCCGATGTCACCCACTTCAAATCAGGCCTAATCTAAGCATGGCTATGGCTGTGATCCTATAGACACCTATCTGCGAGCAAGTCCAATTGAACTCAGTGGGACGTGCTTCTGCGTAGGCGCTCCTAGGCTTTCACTGCACGCCTGAATCCCGCCCATAACACGATAACCAAAGAGAGTTGCAAAAAACTAAGTATGAATGTTGAATGAATATTAAATTTTAAAAAATCAGCAGCAGCAGCATCTAGATTTTAAAAATGTCAAGTGATGCTCAGGGAAAGGAAAGGCTTAAATCCACCAAGGATGTTTGATTTGATGTGGATTTGTTTTGGGTTCTGTGCGAGGGTGACAGGTGCAGGAATGAAAGAGGAAAAAGGACGCATGGGTTGTTGGGAAATCGAGGTGCAGAGCGCGGGTGGGTCACAGAAAGCGCTGCTAAGGTGTGGACTTCACCTGACATAAGCGCATAGGTATATCAGGAGTTGAGTCTTGCATAGAATCATAGAAAAGCAGAGTTGGAAGGGGCCTACAAGGCCATGGAGTCCAACCCCCTGCTCAAGGCAGGAATCCACACATGCTTACCTTTGTGTGGCTGTTCCACCTCTTTGACGCTCAAGGGTATTATATTTATCCCTATTTATATTACCCCCAGAGACGCGTGTGTATGTGAGGCTCTAACAAAATGATACGGATCCATTCAGTTCATATACCGCAAAACCTTCTTTTATTTCTTTATCTGGACCTGCTTTTTTCATTGTGACCCATTTTGGTTATTGTTGTACCAGGACATGGAGTATCAACGTTGAATGTCCGCCCTGAGCTCGCCCACCTGGGAGTAAGCCCTGTTGAACTCAACGGATCGGACTGCTGATACAATATCCATAATGATGCATACATGTCTTGGTCAGGAAGGCAGCCAGGAGACATGTTTAAGGCTGCAACTTTGTACCAGCTCCCCTGGGAGCAAGGCCCAAGTACGCTCAGTGGAGCTTATTTTTGAGTTGACACGTTTAGGATTGCACGGTAAGACTGCAATCCTATGCTCACTTCTTACCTCCCACTTGCCCTCTGCACGCACATATGCTGCCCATGTGTGTCGTTGGTTTAAAAGAACATTCAAAGTAATGTGCGTGCTTTACAAATCTTTGTATAAAGCTATTAAAGTATACACACCCTACTTGATTTCAGGGGGGGGCTTTAATAAGAAGGGGAAGGAAGTTGTTTTGCGTGATTTAATTAAGGGAGGGGAAATGGGACCCCCCTTTTTTTCCTCTTTCTGCACAAGCTGCTTTCAGTTTCACACCTGGAGTGCTTTGTCTACACAATATCCAGGTTACACCTGGCTTCTTCCTTTCTCTTTTAATTTCCCTTTGGTTTTGAGGAATGCATTTTGGGGGGGGGGGTTCCAAGCCAAGTTCCAGCGGTGTGAGGTTGTTTTTTCCCCCTTCCCTCCTCCCCCATCCCCAGAAGAAGAAGTGGGGGGGAACCACCCCTAATTCTTCCACCCTACCCGGACGGGCGCTTTCCTTCTGTCAATGTATGTTTAAAAGGGAGAAAGAAGTGACAATACATCAAATCAAGGCGGATTACCTAAGGGTTAGCAATCTAATCAAACAGCAAGCAGGCAGGGATTTGGCTGTGGTTGTGAGTGGGATCAAGACGAATGATGAGGGGCAGGAGGCTAGATGGAGGAGGATGCGGGCGGGGGTGGGTGGGTGGAGGGAGCATGGAGCTGCAGGTTGGGTTGTTCAGGGTGCGTTTGCAGGCAGGAGCGAGAGAGAAAGAGGAGTCAGGAGAGATGGGGGAAGGCAGAGGGAAGGGGGGGTGAAAGGTAAGGCGAGAGGGAGGGGGCTGAATGGAAAAGAGTGAGAAAAAGGAGCAGAGGAGAAGAGAAGAGAAGGAAGGAAGGAAGAGAAGAGAAGGAAGGAAAGAGAGGGAAGGGGAAAGATGGAAGGGAGAAAGGGCGGAAAAGAGGGAAGGGAGAAAGGGCAGGGAAGTCAAGAGATAAAAGGGAAGAGAGATAAAGGGAAGAGAGAAGGTGGCAGAGGAAGAAAGAGAAGTCAGAGTTGGGGAAGGAAGAGGAAGGAAGAAGGAAGGGGAAGGAGGAGAGGGAATAGGACCAAAATAGGGAAGGGGGAAAGAACTAAGAAGGAAAGGAGTTAAAAGAAAAAAGGAAGGAAGGAAGAAGAGGGAGGGAGAGAAAGAAAAGGGGTTAGAAGAAAGGAAGGGGAAAGAGGAAAGAGAAGGACAAGAGATGAGTCAGAGAGAGAGAGAAGAAAGAAAGAAAGAAAGAAAGAAAGAAAGAAAGAAAGAAGGGGTTAGAAGAAAGGAAGGGAAAAGAGGAAAGAGAAGGACAAGAGATGAGGCAGAGAGAGAGAGAGAGGGAGCAGGCACTGGGGATGGAAGAGGGCTCCTGTCTGAGCACACACGGAGCTTACACGCCTCGCACACCCAGACACACACGCAAGCCTGAGACAAATGAGGTACAACAATAAGCGCCGATAACAATTACAAAGGCAAACAGTGGCTTTCGGGGACGGAGGGAATCCGCACAACCCGGTGTACATAAACAAAGTCTGTGAATGTTTGCAAGATAAAACTCCTTCCCAAATCCACTGTGACGGCGAGGCGAGGCGAGCGGGCGAGATAAGGGGGCTGCAGGGGGAACGCACCAGCATAATCTAACACAAGAGACGTGGCTGGCTGTCTCTCTCCCTCCCTCTCTCCCTCTATCCCTCTCTTTATTTCTCCTAGAAAAGAAAATTAGTTAAGACAAGGATGGGGGACAGGGAAGAAGAGCGAGGGGAGCTGAAATTATGCAAGAAAAATCTCATGGGGGGAGGGAGGTTGAGGCCAGATGGGGCGATTGAGGCTTCTGGGGAAAGGTAGGGTAGGCCATTTGGGTCTGGAGCAAGAAGAGGCCTGTTGTGCTTCGGTTCCCCTACATTTTCCCACTCCCTCTTCTGTTTGATTGTTTGTTTCATCTCTGCGGCTAGAACAGAGGCAAAGCTAGAATATGCATAAGGTTTCCCCCCCTCCAGATGTGCTGGACTCCAACACATCTGGAAGCCACTGGGTTGGAGAAGCCTGGCCTAGCGATTCCTCTCTCTTCTCCCCTCTTGCCTGTAGGGGTTGCTTCTTGTTGGTTGGTTTGTTTCTGTCTCTGATTTGTCACCCAATCGTTTCTTTCAAGCCTGTGTGGGAGCTTGAGAATAAGCTTTGCATGTGGCTGTGACGTGGGGTATTCAGGTATTTGTGGCATCGACGAGGTCCCCCGGATGGGTGAACGGCCGTCACAGGCAGGGATATGCAAGAAATTCAATTTGTTTTGTGTCTGATCAAGATTCGCCCAGTTCGTGCCTCCCGAATCGAACACGGGTCGAGGACCGAACATTTCAGAGCATGCGGTGTGACTCGCACACACCCAAATTATCAGTTTGGCAGCACGCAAGTTTTTGGAAAATGTGCATGAAAGAGTAGGTCCTTTTGAAAAAGAAATGTGCACAAATGCACTTCCGTGGCAATCGCCTTCTGCCTCGTGTACCTGGGTACCACGTTGGTTCCCGGCCAAGGTGTGTCAAATCGACCAACCTCAGCTCAGATTCAGGGATTTGGCCCAAGGCAGTGCACAGCCCTAATTTCAAGGAGGTGCTCACTTAATGCGCACGCTTGGGAAAACGGGCACAAAATTCACACGGATTTAGGTGGCTTCCCTGATCCGTAATGGTTGGCTGGAGATTTGCATTCTAGAGAGGACGTTGTGGTTTGTCCACCGGTCAATATGGAATTGTACCTTAGTGCTCATTTATCTAATAAGCTGTGTGGGTAGGATTGTATGTTGGGATTCTAGAAATCCATGGCTGGTTGGCTGTGGAATTGTATCCAGAAAAAAATGCCCACAGGATAATAAAGTGCAGCTTCTGGAGCAAACAGCTGTCCAGAAATGCAAAAGCAGCTAGATTGTGAGTAATCTTTTCATGAAACCTGTTGGATTGACAGCTCACACCACCTGCAATTAGGGGATTCTTAGCTGGCTTTCTAGAAGGCCTTTAGATTTTCATAAATGGAATTGGATCTAGAGGGAAAAAAAATTTTTTTTAATTAAAAGGAGGGCCTTTCTAGAAAACCAAAACATGTTGTATATGCTAGCTGTGAATTCTAGAGCTGAATTCTAGAATCAAGAGTTGTGTTCTGGAGCAAAAGGCTGCTCGTTTCTAGAAAGTTGTTCTTTGCTAGACACTAGAAAGCAGATGTTTATATAGAATTCTGGAGTGAAGGGCACGCTCTCCAAAATGCCAGTCCAGAGGTGGAAACGGGATTATCATGATCAATGTTTGCATTACCTAGAAAGGTGGAGCGACCTCTAGATTGGTTTTAGAGGGAAACAAGCCATTGAGCGCAAAACAGGATGTCTAGAAAGCAGATAAATAAGATGTGGGTTGCATGGGGATTAAGTTGATTGATTCTAGAGGCATATAAAAGGGGTTGCTCGTGGGCCTATATTAATGGGTGGTCTTTTTTGTGGTCGTCCTCCCATGCCCAATTTATTTTTTAATTTATTATTACATTTATATCTTACCTTTCCCCCCTCTTGCAAGGAACCAGCGACAATGTATGTGATCCCCCCTCTCCATTGTATTCTCACCGCAACCCTGCAAGGTAGGCTAGGCTGTGGGTCAACGACTGGCCCAAAGTCCCAGGCTATCAATGGCTACTAGCCCTGATGGCTAAGTGCAACCTGAAGAATTAGAGGCAGTAAGCCTGTATACACGAGCTGCTGGGGAACATGGGCAGGAGGGTGCTGTTGCACCCATGTCCTACTGGTGGGTCCCTGGTTGACAGCTTCTTGGCCACTGTGTGAACAGAGTGCTGGGCTAGATGGACCCTCGGTCTGATCCAGCATCAGGGCTCTTCTGATGTCCTCCAGTGAGCTTCATGGCCAAATGGAGACTAGAACCCAGATCTCCCGGGTCCCAGTCCAATACTCTAACCACTACATCTCACTGGCTCATTTTTTTAAAAAAATATATGGGCTGCCTTTTTCAGGATCTGTGATCTTGGGCTGGCTCAGCTGATAGCTGTAGATGATGAGATGACTCCATTCCTCCTGATGTCCCAACAGGGCTTTCTGGTTTTCCTCATATTGCCACACACCCTTCTCTTGGCTGTGCCCCGTTTTCCTTGAACCACCAATCATTTGGTTGTTTTTGTGCATCCTCCCATTCTAAAAGGTTGAAATACCACCCCACAAGCTCACTTTCTGCAGGAAGCGCTATAGGGTACCAAACCCTGATATTTTGGGGATTTGGACTCTGCCTCTTTCTGCCTTCTTCTTTGCCCCTCCCCCAGTGGCCCTCAGAAGCTCCTCTAAAATTGGATTTAGACCTTGGCCTGAAAGGGTTCAACCCACCTGTTGCTTTGCCCACAAGGACTTCATCTCCAAATCTAGCTGTGTGTCTGCTCAGCCCACACAGCCCACTGGGGAAAATACCGTATTTCTTCGATTCTAAGACGCACTTTTTTCCCCATATAAACATCTCTAAAAACGGGTTGCGTCTTAGAATCGCGGGTACATTTATTATTACTTAGAATCAAAGCTTTTTTTCTGTTGGTGGTACTGAAATTAGTGTGCATCTTACAATCGATGGCATCTTTGAATTGAAGAAATACGGTAATATAGATCCATTGACACGAATTAATGGGGGGCGCAGTTGTAATTCTCCTTCGTCAGTCTTCTCGAAACAAGAGACCACAACTCCCATCATGCCCATGGTAACTGGGGATGGTGGGAGTTGTGGTCAACACATCTGGAGACCAGCAGGTTGGGGGAAACTGACCTAGGATGCTAAAAATAATAATTATTAAAAAACCCAACACATGTAGGCTGTCTTTTTGTCTAGACTCATCGTGAGTGTGTTTTCCTTTCTTGTGGGAGGACCAGAGAGGCTGCCTTTCGAGGCTGCCTTGCGAGAAATTCCACAGAAGAAAAGACAGCGGTGTGGTTAAAGGAATTATATTTACCCACTTTTTTTTTTGTAATAAGATTGGTTATAAAAAGAGAGGAGGGGGAAGAGACAGAGAGAGAGAGAGAGAGAGAGAGAGAGAGAGGAATTGGAGAAGATGAGATGGACGAATACTTCAAACGAATCCATCATCTCTGGAGTTGGTGGAAGGAGAGATTTAGAGACAGTGTTTGGGGGGGAGCGAGGAGGGAGTTATTTAGATATTAAAAACCATATTTTCCTGGAGGCGTCAGGAGTTGCCGCCATCCGCACTTTTTTCTCGCAGCTATTTGGCTGGGTGAAATACTGGAGACCCAAATGTTGAGAAGAGATAACGCTGGAAAAAACCTTGCCGTGGTCCTGTAACTGCATCACAGCGTTAAACCCGGATTAACCTCCCCTTTCTCTTCCCCCCTCCTTATTCTCCTTCAACTCCCTCTTCCCCCCCTCATGCTTTTCCAAAAAAAAAAAAAATTCCAGTGGAATTTACATGGAAGGATTTTAAAGCATATACAATTCTTAGCCTTTAAGCTTAAAGACACTTAGTTGAGCGCTAGACGCTAGAGAAACGATCCCATCAAAAATTGCTTTTGTTTCAAGCTAAGACAATCAGAAAGCGTTACCATGCCAGCCCTTCTGATTCCTAATCAATATCTTCCGAATAGCTTCCATCTTCTTGGATGCGATGTGGAGAACGGGCTAGAAGTATTGCTACCTTCGCTGAACCACTTTACTTAGTGTGCGTTATCTCAGAGATAACGATTTAAGGTTTTTCAGCAATCCTTCCAACATTCCTGTAAGGTAGGCACATATTTTCACCCACATATTTCTGGGTGGTCATTGTAAATCTCATGGACCTCATACTCCTACGGAAACCCAGGGTAGTGGTGACATGTTTTCTAAAGCCTTCATGATGGAGATGGAGGAGGAGGAGGAGGAGGAGGAGGAGGAGGAGGAGGAGGAGACGACACAATTAGTATTTAATATAATACAATTGATTTATGTGTCATTTTATAAGCCATAATAAAAAGAAGGAGGAACAGGTGGCTTCTCTGCAAGAGGAAAAAGGTGGGATATAAATATAATGATAAATAATAATTAAAAATAATGTATGTGGCACTTTATAACCCATGGTGCGCATGGCACTTTATAACCCATGGTGCGCATGGCACTTTATAACCCATGGTGCGCATGGCACTTTATAACCCATGGTGCACATGGCACTTTATAACCCATGGTGCGCATGGCACTTTATAACCCATGGTGCGCATGGTGCTTTATTACGCATGGTGCGCATGGCGCTTTATAACCCATGGTGCGCATGGCACTTTATAACCCATGGTGCACATGGCACTTTATTACCCATGGTGCGTATGGCACTTTATAAAGATGATATATGCAAAAGACTGTTCTCTGTCCACAAGGTAGGAATGTCAGAGAAATGAGTTCAGATTTCTATGAATGTGACAGGTAGATTCTGCAGCAGACCAGCTTTTTCAGAGTTGCGCAGATTCCATGGACCAGATTTTTACTTTTAGAGTGCATTTTCACAAGGGTGCATCAGTGCAAGTGCAGATTTGCGCGACTGCGCATTAGAGTTCTTTGATGTGTAGATGACAGAATGAAAGACGCCTGACAATCTGCAAGACAGACGGAACGGATCACAGAAAATCCATGCGCCCTTACCACCATGTGTTTACTAGCGATGGTTTGGACCCTGAGGTAACGAGGGATGGATTAAAACCAGGCCGCCTTGTTGATCAAAGAGGAACCCTATTCCCACACTCAGTAAAATAAGAAGTTGATCAGGACCAACCAGAGTCTGCAGTGGGCCAACACAAAACAAAGAACCTTTCTGAATGAGGGCAAACCAATTTTTGCATTCCTCCTTTGCTCTGTTTCGCCCACTTTTGTTGAGCGCATGCCTGGGTGATAAACCAGTGTGAGGAGCTATATGGAAGAGCTCTACAGAGAGGACTTAACCAACAGTCAGACAAGACACGGAGGAGGTTGATAGAGATGAGGGACCATTGCTTTGAGACAAAGCCACTGTTTTCCATGCAGAAGGCCCCAGATTCAATCCCTGACATCTCCTGGTAGGACAACCATAGAATCCTGGCTGAAACTCTAGAGAGCTGTTGCTACCCAGTCAGTGATGATAATGCAGAGGTAGATGGACCCAGGGTGTGAGTCGGTATGAGGCAACTTCCTATGTTCCTATTGAAATGAGACTTCATTCATGAGGACTAGAAACTCAAGGAAGGACCATAGCTAAGTGGTAGAGCCCCTGTTTTTCATACAGAAGGTCTTGGGTTCAATATCAGTAGCTGGGAGAAATCCTGCCTGAAACCTGGAGAATCTCTGGTGCCAACCAACGTTCCACCATACTGGGTTAGATGGACCAGAGGTCAGACTCAGTACTGGCAACTTCTGAGGTTCCTAAGAATCTTCTGGAACCTAAGTCATCTATGTTCAACCCAGGTTGTCCTGCGACACTCCTTTCATCCCATTCAACAATGCAGGGCCCACTTTTAAATACTTAAGGCAAGGACAGGCAACCTAGTTTTGGACAACAACCCCCATGATTCCTGAACACTGGCCGCACTGGCTATGGATTATGGGAATTGTTGTCCCAAACATCTGGAAGGCTCCCTATGGACTGTCAACCTTCCTTGCCCTGGTGCTCTCCAGTTGTGTGAGAGGAGAATTCTCGTTGTTTCTAACCAGCAGCCATGCTGGATGAAGATGCGAGAAGCTTTGATCCAGCACATCTGGAGAACACCAAATTAGAAGAAGCGGGTTGATCATCTTTCTCCTTCTCTCTTCTATGGTGTCCAGATACCAAGATGGAGAGCAGGGCTCCTGTACCATTTTTGTGTGTGGAAGGGCAAATTTCATCCCTGGCCAAATTTCGGCAGGCGTGTAAAACTGTGCATGAGGGGGGAAGCTACTATGTTTACTATTAAAGGTGCATGAAGCACCTGGTAACCATCACCTCTTAATTACTGTCAGTCACTGCAGACAGGACTAGCCTGAACAGACCAATGGTCTCACCTGGTGTAAGGTAGATACCCGTGAAGGGCATCATATGTATACTTCACCTTCCTTCACCCACTAGGCTCTGACTCAGAGGTAGAGAACTTCCTTTGTGCAGAAATGGTCCCAGAGTTAGTCAGGGCCAACATCAAGGTTAGGCATTGATGGGCACATGTCAAGGGCCCACAACCCATCAGGGGTCCATCTCTTCCCCATTGCAACTTGCTGGTTCACCTGCCTCTCACTCCGACCCAGACAACAGTGGTTGTGAGAAAGTGGTGGTGAGAAGGACCAGGAGACGCCCATGGCATGCTTGCCCATTGGCTCTCTTCCTGTCAAATAACGACACAGTAACATGCTGTGCAGGAACAGCTGGCGACCATGATGCAGCAAAGACAGACTCATCAAGAGACAGGGACCATTCTTGCCACAGGCCGTTCCTTTGCTGTGCAAAAGGCAACAAACCTTCGCTAGACATTCGCTCATCACCAAATGGTTCTCCGAATTTCCCACGACTACTTAAGAAGCCCCCCTTGGGGCTTTTAAAGGCCCAGTAGGAAGCAATCCCTTGTGTTAGGGTTGGGACTCAGTCTGGATCCCTGGGTTGCACATTGCCTGGAGGGGAAACCACTTTTGGTTTTCCCCGTCAGCAAAGTCAGGGTCACTGTGGCCCACCTCGTAGGGTTGCCGTGCAGATGAGGTGGCCAACAGGGCCGTGATGCTTAGACCTTGTGGAGCTGTCATCCATGGTCCTGTTTTGCTCTCTTTTTGAGTGCTGCCCCAGTTTCTTTGCTTGTCCTTGCCCTATATGTGGCGGCTTCTGACTTAAGAAACCCCTTCCTTCTGCACTCCAATGCAGAAGTGTTCTGCCTGACACGTGGCATGAAAGGGAAATATTCCTGGGTAGCTTCGCCTGTGCGTCGTTCCACAGAGATCTCAACCTACACAGACGTGATCAGCCGTCGTGAGCAAGATCACAGCCATAGCTCAGTGGTGCAGCCTCCAGTTTACATGTAGAAGGTCTCAGGTTCGATTCCTGAGATCTCCAGGTGGGAGACTCCTGGCTGAGATCCTGGTAGGCATTGATAGCTTTATCTTCCATGGGATATTGTTTGTTTATTACATTTATATCCACTTTTCCTCCAAGGAACACATCCCCCCTCCTCTCCATTTTATCCTCACAGCAACCCTGCGAGGTAGGTGGGGCTGAGAAACAAGGACAAAGACACTCAGGGAGTTTTATGGCCATATGGAGACTAGAACCTGGGTCTCCTGAATGCTTTAACCACTACATCACACTTGCTATGTACTGCTGTTCTCTCTGTGTGTGTAGCTCCTGCAGAATTCCCACTAAAGAAGGATCCTTTCCATCACTTGCCATCTCGGCCTTTTGACTCAAGACTTTGGGTACCAAAGCTGGGAGGGGGGCTCTCTTTGCACTTAGGAGTTTCTCTGCTGCAAGGCAATGTCCCATTTCCCAAGGAGTGCGGCTGGATCAAAACAGATCCATCGAAAGAAGACAGGCAGACGAGTGTATCTGTGCAAAAGCACACAAGGCAGACCTGTCAGGGGGAGAGCGGAGGCGAAACAGGGAAGTGAGGGCAAGTGAAGGCAGCAAGGGGGGGGGGAGAGAAACTGAGAGGCTTAGAGCGCTTTGATCCGTGGCTGCTTTGCCTTATCTGAAACATTTCTGGTGACACGGCTACAAAGGAAGTTCGTCACATTACCGACGGCCCGGGCCGGCTCGCAGGAATCAGCATCTATTAATTAGCAGCCGAGCTCTGCGTCTTGTGAGACTTCCACGCGGATTTATTATTGTTTTTTTTGGACGGCTGCTGACTGGTTATGTAGAGCTAGTCTAAGCGTCTGTACAAGAGCCTCTGGGAAGGGATGGGCGTATTAGTAGTAGCAGTAGTGGTGGTGGTAGTAGTAGTATTTTATTTTATTTGAAGGGCAGGAGAGCTTTCCTCAATAGAAGCTGGGGATGTTGGATTTGGGGAAAAGGGATCTAGAAACTCATTCGTAAAGTACCATTCCATCGTAAAAGGAACAAGCTTTAATTGTGTGTTTAAAGTGTTGGTTTGATTATTGTTTGAAGCTAGAGGGGGGGTTTGGTGTGTGTTTTTAAACTCCTATGATTGGAATCCCCCTTTTCTTAACAGGAAGGTTGAATGAAATCAGCTGAGTAAAATTCAACAAAGCTGTAGAGCTGGGCACGGGGGCAGCCTGGTACTGATCAGAAGTTGTCAGGTGACACTTCCCATAACCCCTGGCCATTAGCCCTGCTGGCTGGGGTTGATGGGAGTTGTAGTACAAAACACCCAGAAGGCACCTATCCACCTATCCCTTCATTCGGGTCTTTCAAGCAGACATGAGCAAAGCTCTGGTCTGCTTATGTCACAGTGAATGTGTGTCTGTTTCTTTGCCTGCCTATTCACTGGAAAGGAGGGTACTTTGGAACAGGACCGGTTCTATCATTAGGCAGAGTGAGACACAGCTGCCTCAGGCAGGAGCTGTGGGCATAAAGTGTGCTGGTCAGCAGGGGCAGTGCCCTGGGCATTCTCCAGCCTTCCTGGTGACCCTTCAAGCTTGCTGCCTTCAGGTGCAAGGAGAGAAGCTATCCTGTTCCTAATGTTGACATAAGATGCAGTTTGCCAGTCTAGTCTGTTTTCATATGTGGGTTGAGGAGGGGGTTATCACCTTGTCCTTTGCTTGAGGAAGCAAAATACCATGGCCAGCCCTACCACTTGAGTGTGAGTTAGGTAGAGAGATGGCCCACTGCCTTGATTATATGGAACCCGTGACCTAGGGAGGTGGTGGGCTCTCCCACCCTAGAGGCCTTCAAGAGGCAGCTGGACAACCATCTGCCAGGGATGCTCTAAGGTGGATTCCTGCATTGAGCAGGGGGTTGGACTCGATGGCCTTAGAGGCCCCTTCCAACTCTACTATTCTGTGATTCTATGATATGTGATACAGACTGAAAAATAGATTTCTCTGAAACTTGGAGTTGCATTTTTTTTTTTTTTTTGCTCAATCCAGCTGTTAACTTGAAATCTCTCAGGGCTGGGGTTACTTGGAGGTGAGGGAGAAAGCACTCTGCGCCTCGCTTTGTGGCTCCCAAAGTCCCCATTTAGAAGCAGGTTCCAGGTCTCAACCCTAATAAGCCCTGGCTGGAATCTCATGAGCTACCCAAAGATCAGAGCGAAAATGAAATTTTGCAAAAATTGAGAAATCCCCCCCCCCAAAAAAATGCCTGTTTTTGCCATTTACAATGTCCAATGCAGAAGAGGGGAGAGGAAGAGAGAGAAGCTTAGGCACAATGTGAAAATCTGGAGATAAATTTTGAAATGCTCGCTCTGGGTTTACAACTTGTCAGCTTCTCTGGATTCATTTTCGCTTGAGTTTCAAACGAACCACCTCACAGCAGCAGCCATGAGCCAGAGATCCTATCCAGTCAAATGCATGGGAACCCTGTCAAGTGCTAAACATCGAAATCACAGATCACACACCAGTATAGAAGATTTGGAACCCATTTGGCAAATATTAGAATATCATGCATCGAATATTTGACATCACCATTTTTGATGGACTTTTCTATTTCTTTTCTTCCTTTCTTTTTTGCGAGGGGGGAACAAAATTCGGTTCAAGCCACCAAAGTTCCAACGCTATAGCTGCAATCCTCTTTGACCCTTTACTTAGGAGTAAATTCTATTGAAATCCGGGGGGTGGGGGTGATTGCCATATCGCCGTGCATATTTTGGGATGACATAGGGGGTGGTGAGCAGCAAATCGTAAGAATATCTGAATGGTATGGTAGAATACAGAATATTCTGGTCAACATTCACTTATTATAGGAGATCAAGGACTGGACAGGAGAGGAATACATTGATGGAAAAACTGGACTTCATTTGCAGTGTTTTGGAATGGCATGCATCAAAGCAAATTTTCTTATAGGGTGTTTCTTGATCTGTGTGTGCGTGTGAAATACCACATTTATATGTAACAACGTGGTATATTTGCAAGGAAATAAATAAAAACACGAATGAAAGAGAGGGTAACTATGGACCGGTTGAACTCATGTCCAACTTGCAAAACAGAAAAGGGAGGAAGGGCAGAGCAAACCAGGCATGAAAGGCTGTTGGTAAAATCTTCTCTAACCTTTCCCAATTAGATGTCCAGAGGAGGTTAGGAGAGCCACAGGTTATAGAAAGGAGAATGCAAACTCTTTTCAGATGTAGCGTTGTCTTCAGGTTCTTTGGCACTTGCCCCTGGGCCTGACAATTTGAAGCAGAGAGAGAGAGAGAGAGAGAGAGAGAGAGAGAGAGACCCCTTTCTAAAATTGGAACCAAGCACTCCGCTTGACCCTTCAAATAAGGGACGGAGGACATGGCTGTTTTCGGAGGCTCCCTTTCTAGCTTTGTCAAGCTTTTTAAATCCTGACTGCCTCCTTTGTCTGCAGTCCCTAAAGTTCGCAGATCAAAGTGACCCAGCGAGGCCTTCTTAGGAAGGGGGGGAGGAAAGGACTGGGAGGGAAGAGGAGAGAGACAACTTGAAGCCCAAGTTATGAAACTCTCGGATGCGAAAGTCTTTCATTCTCTTCGGCGTTGTCTTTTTGAAAGGGGTTCCAACAGGCATTGTGTATATGGAGCGGGGGGGGGGGGTTGGATTTAATTTTATTTAGTTAGTAATTTTGTTTTCCCCAGGCTGGGAAGTTTGAAAGAGCTCGGAAAAGGGAGCAATCGTACGCGGATCAGGCTTTTGGCAGGAGGGGAATCCCGCACAGGCCAGCGTGTGGGTTTGGTTTGGTTTTTAATCAATCTTTTCAGGATGTCTGGGCTCTTACGGGGCGCCTTCCCGGTGGACCAAAATGTCTCCATCGCAGGCCGTGATGTGCTCTTTTTTGTTGATGTATTTGAGAAGAAGGTGCATTGCCGTGCTGTTTGGTTGCACATATGTTGTTCGCATTGATGTAAGGAGTGTGTGTTTTTAAAACAACAACCGCATTTGCATTCCAGCTAATGTTAATCATGGCGAACTGATTAAAATCCCAAGTGATTTGAGAGCCCCCTTTTCTGGATTCCTCCGCCACCTGGACTAGGGTGGACAGCAACCCAGAACAGGGCCTTCTTCTGAGTGGCACCCAAGTTGCAGAACTTCTCCCTAAGGCAGCAAGTCTGTTCTGCTTACTCACTCCTGGTTTTGTGGTGTGTGTTTTTAACAGCAAAAAGCCACCACAGGGTTGATTTGGATCAGAATCACAGCAAGGGGTTAGGTTTAACCCTTCCCCATTTGACCTGAATTGCTCCGCTCTGATCTGAATTGCCCCGTGCCCAGAGCTGCCATTGCATCCTTTGAAGGTTGGTAGGCTGCTCATTCCTTACTCATCTGCTGTGTGGTTTCCGATGATGGTGATGGTTTTTGTTTTATTCATTACCCCAATTAGGTCTTTAAGCCACCTTGTTGAGCCAAACAGCAATCTAAATCTGCCCCGCCCCATTTAAATCTCACCTGTGTTGCAGAGCTGAACTGAAACAATTTGCGGGGTGGGGCTGAGATGGGACACCGATGAGTTTTCAATCAACCCCCTCAACAACAAGGTGTAAATTAGAGGTGTTGAACCTCAGGTTCCTTAGACCCCGCCTTCCCTTGACCCTGCCCCATTCTCCCTGACTGCCGATCATTCAGTGGATTCCCAGATTTTTTGTCCACACACCCACACACCCCAGAGGTCTAAAAGTTTGAAATACTCATCCTAAGACTTAATTACTGGGAGGAACAGCTCTAATATTAAACAGCCTTGGCCCTTTGGTTGATATTGGTCCTGCCCCTTCTGCCTACCACTGAAACGTGGCCCCCTGAAAGCTTCAAAATGGAATTTGGCCCCTGGAAGTCCAACACTCCTGGTGTAGATGCTATTGGAACTAGAGGGTTCCTTATTTAACCCCTTTCTCCACGCCCATCTCTCCCCTCTGCTTTGGATCGCCCCTTTTTGCTACCTAAAGGCCACTGGGGCTGATATCAGGACCACAGCAGGAGAGGATTTAACAATTTCCTCCTCTAGCCGCTATTTACCGCTAATGGGAGAATACATACGTATCATTTCTTTATTTAATGTGTTTTTATCTTGCTCCTCACACACCCACCCAAAAATTGCTCTTGGAGCAATTAGCAAACAGTCATAAAAAGAAGAAATCCTGCCCCCCCAGGCTTATGGTCTAAAAAGACATGACACACGAGGAAGAATGGATGGGACGGGAAGAGGAAAAATGCATGAAGTCTTTCAGCAGGACTGATGGAATGGGCTGGCTTCTTCCTCTTTTCTCCAACAGTACAGCCTGCCAGAAGTAGGGGTGGCAGAGAGATACGCAACAGATGGAAATAAGTTCAGATCTCTAGGAATCTAACCTGCAGATTCCACAGCAGACCGGCTCTTCCCAAGTCGTGCAGATTGGATGGACTTGGAGACCAGTGTTTTACTTCAGGGGCGGGGGATTTGCACAAATTCGCATCTGCGCAAATGCGGAGGAGCGCAGGTATAAATTCGTGCTGATGTGCAGTAGCGGATGTGTGCATGCTTGCACGGATGAGTCGTAACGCGCACTTGCACAAGATGGATCCTTCAGAAAGGAGGTCTTCTGCAAGGCTGGTGGAATGGTATGAACAAATGGTCAAACTGTCACTCTCTACTTTTTTTGAAGTAACCAGGATTTAGTTTTTTGACTTGAATGTACCCGGTTTAAGTGTTCATGCTAGCAGCAACAACCCAGCCATAAATATCACCCTATTTTTGCCCTCTGGGCAGAAAAGCCATTACTCATGCCCCCATTTTGACATTTCTGTTAACAGCCACGCCCAGTGCCTCCTTTTTTTAAAAAAAAACTCAGGGATTGGATAAAAACACAGGTTGTTGTAAGTCTTCTCTCTCTCTCTCTGCCTCCACCCAAACCAGATGGAAATAACATTCGGAATTGGTGTTGATAGTGGTAAATTAAATCTAAATTACGGCATGGATTCCTGGCTTTCCTATGACTCTTTGCTTTTGAGTTGACACACACTCCTGCCCTGGGTTTTTCAGTTGTTTTTCTGGACAGCAATCACTTCTTTATGAGGAAAGAACTAAAAAATAAATCATCTTCCAAATGAATCAGGAAGCACCTTATCCAGACAATGGGTGCATGTGGGACCAGCTCTAGCTTTTTCTCTATAGTCCCACTTCTCTAAATGTCCATCACAGCTGTGACTTCACTCACTGGCTAAAAATGCTGAAAGGCAGGCGATTGGTTAGAACGGTGCACGTGGTGCTTTTTATCTCTCGTTCTACAAGTGCTAGAGGCTTGCTGAAAGAAAGAAAGAAAGACAGACAGACAGACAGACAGACAGACAGAAAGAAAGAAAGAAAGAAAGAAAGAAAGAAAGAAAGAAAGAAAGAAAGAAAGAAAAGCTCAAAGTCTAGGCCCAGTAGAATATCTTCACCTGTTCACCCTTCTATTTAAAGAATTGTCCTGCCTGATTCCAGTTTAAAGATAATGAACTGTAAGATCTCTCAGCAGTTAGCACAAGAATGGTCATGTGGTTACAGTCTTCCGTGCTACGGTGAGAAGCACTGTATTTATATTTAAATTTCAATACAAATTTCTGTATTTGCATCCCTCCATGTAAATTAGCATGTGTAAATTTTATGCAAATCTGTGCCTTTTTTTGCCCTCTTTCTTGACGTATTTCCACTTTTTTGGCAACGTTAGTGGTCACCCTACGGGATCTAGTTTAGCAAGACAAGACCCACTTCCTGCCTGAGCATGCAGGCAGAAAAGCTACTACGTTTTTTTACTCAAGAAGGAACAGTGGCAGAGATCCCGAAGGTGGCTTCACTGTCACCCAATGGCTTGTGCATTTGCCCTTTGAGATCCGTCAACTTTCTCCCTTTTCTACCTCAGCGATGTCTTAAAAACCGCAGTCGGAAAATGTCCCCGTCACTTTCTGAGGCCGTTTTCTGAGCAGAATCCTATTCCGCTTGAGGACTGTACCTCCCAAGCCCCATTGGGCCATGCGGATAGAGCCGTGTGCTCCTCTGAGTTCCGGCCTTTGAAGGCAGACTCCTGAAGACAACAAAAAAATCCTTCAGGCAATTATTTCTATTGGCTTTGCCACTCCCTCTGAAACGGGAGTTTCCTCCCTGTAGAAATCGCTCTCGTCCTTGCAGAAGTTTCATCCAGTTATCTCAACCTTCTACGGGTTGTGAAATCACAGCATCTTTTGAAAAAAGTTTTGGACGTTCGGTATACTACCTTGCTGCTGTCAATTTTATTTCCTTCTCTCTCTCTCTCTCTCTCTCTCTCTCTCTCTCCCTCTCTCTCTGAAACACCCCCTTTTAATCTCATTCTGAGCACCAGGCCTCTCTTTCGCATGCAGTTGAATAAATGCACAGCGGGGTTACTTCAATTTCCATCTTTCAAACTCTCCATGTAGACAGCCAGGGGGAAAAAAAACTTTAAAGGAAAGTGTTCCTGTTATTTTGGGGTGCTTAAAAAAAAACATTCTCAACAAACTCTGCCTATCTTTCCAAAAAGAGAGAGAGAGGTGGAAGTATTTTATACTTAATCTTTATTTTTTTCTTTCAAAAAAAGACAAATCTAAATAACCCTTTCCCTGTTCGATGAATTTTTAAAAGTCCTCTGGAAAACGAACCCAAAATAGTGGGCTTTGTAACAAAGATTTTAGAATAGATCAATCAAACCCTTTAAACATCTGTAGCTAAGCTAAATAGTATGTATTTTTCTTACATGGGCAGGTTTCTAGAGAGAGAACGACTCCAGATCCTACGCACATTTATTAGGCGCTAACAGTGCAACCCTATACAGGTCTACTCAGAAGTAAGCCCCA
This sequence comes from Elgaria multicarinata webbii, assembly GCF_023053635.1. Lineage (NCBI taxonomy): Eukaryota > Metazoa > Chordata > Lepidosauria > Squamata > Anguidae > Elgaria > Elgaria multicarinata. Next base: position 18,509,287 of record NC_086190.1, on the reverse strand, counting down.
GTCTATTCAAGGCCAGCCTGCATTCCATCGGACTCAGAGGGTTTACTTCTGAGTAAATATGCTTAAAGCCTCTCCAAAAGTCAACCAACTCTTGCTCAGCAGGAAACATGTCCATAAATTTGCTTTGGATAGCAACAGAAACAAAAGACGAGAAACGTTGAAGTTTGAAGAATTTCTTCTTTTTTAACGTCCATTCCCTATGGTAATTTTGCCTCCTGCCACCCACTTCTCAAACTTTGCTCATGTTCTGCTAAGAACGTACCAAAGATTTAACTCAGCTACACACTTGAACAAGTTTCGGCCTTCGATCTGTTACACACACACTAAACTTGAAGTAAATTGAAGGGAGGGAAAATAACACACATTATAGAACAGTTTCTCCCATTAGATGGTATGGTGCATTTTTTGTTTGTGTGTGTGTGTGTATTTGTGTGTGTGTGAGAGAGAGTGTTTGTGTGTGTGTGTGTATTTGTGTGTGTGTTTGTGTGTGTTTGTGTGCATGTTCCCCCCATCCCCTTTTCTCCTTCCTAACCTCTCCCTCAGCCTTTCACTCATTTTGAAGTTTGCCTCAACCCGGTTGCTACATTCTCCGTCCGGGCGTCAATGGGCTCCCCACTTTAGAAATACAAACAACTTTTAAAACTAAAGTAACCACCCCAGAATGGGGACTTTTCAATGGGGGAATAGTTGTCAAACTTTGCCATGGTGTGTTCAGCCGCCGTTGCTTAATCCACCTTTCATTTTCACCGACAAATGTCAAGAGTCTGTATCTGTCTCCAACCCCTCGGGAGCCCTGATTAGTCGACAAAAGGACACCATTATCCGCAGAAGAGAGTAGAGGGAGGGGGCGCGAAGGGGGGCTCCCCTCTTGCAGGCCAGGGCCATCTTTAAACTATTGACTTAGGGGATGAAGTCAAAAGCAAACACGCTGGGATCTAAAAAAGAAAAAAGAAAGGAAGAAAAGAAAAAAAGGAAGAAAGAAAGATGGGGGAGGAACGGAGGGGGAGCGAAAGAATGAGCGCGGAGCAGAGCAGCAGAGCCAAACAGAAGGCAGCCGTGGATCGGAAGAATTGGCCGAAGTCGCTCACGGCATCCACTTGGACCTCTGATCCCTGGTTTGCCTCCTGGTGCTTCTCCAAAGAGCTGAAATGCAGCAGGGCGAATATGTCCATTGCCTTTGGCATGACGCCTTCAAGGGGCGTCTCCATAGGGAGGCGGTGTGGCGTAGTGGCTAGAGTGTCGGACTGGGAGTCGGGAGATCCGGGTTCGAGTCGCTCCTCGGCCGTGGAAGCTCACTGGGGGACTTGGGGCCAGTCGCAGACTCTCAGCCTGGCCCACTTCAAAGGGTTGTCGTTGCGAGGGTGAAAAGGAGAGAATTACGTACGCCACCTTCGGTTCCGCGCAAGAGGGGGAAATGGAGGGATGGGAATGCAATCAATCAATAATATAGTTTACGTCAGAGATGCAGAACTGTAGGCTTGGGAGACAAACCTGTATGGCCCTCTGGGGTTACTCAGTAAGAACTTAAGAAGAGCCCTGATGCTGGATCAGACCAAGGGTCCATCTAGTCCAGTACTCTGTTGACACAGTGTCCAACCAGGGACCTACAAAGCAGGGCACGGTGCAACAGCACCCTCCCACCCATGTTCCCCAGTAGCTGGTGCATATAGGATACGCCCTCTGATACTGGAGGCTGTACCCACCCCCCTTCCCCTGACCCCATTTGGTGCTTTTGTGGCTTTTGGGCAGTTTCTTCCCACCTTCTAAAAGGTTGCCATGCCTCTCCTAAGGGATAGTTGCTGGTGGGAAGAGCTTTAAATGGCAATACACTGGTCATTTTGGTTCCGCCTCTTTTGCCGTTGACCCCGCCTATCCCTGGAATGCGGCCCCCGGGAGCTTCTCCAAAATTGGACTCGGCCCTCGGCCCTGAAAGAGGTTCTCCACTCCGGGTTTACATCAAGGGAGCAAAACAATTTTGAGGTGATGGGACAAATTGTAACCCCACGGGGAACTCCGCAGGCCAGAGGACATCACCGCCATTGTCACCAGCTGCTGTTGTTTCTCCTTCTCGTCTTTCTCATCATTGCAGAGAGCCAAGGAGCGAGGAGGCCATGGTATCTCTTGCTCCTACTCGAACTGCTATTGTCAGGGCCAGAGCAAGAGGCAGGTGAACCAGCCAGTAGCAATGGGGAAGAGGAGGGACAATTTCAGGGGATTCTTACCAGTGGGGCCCCAGCGCTTGCCCGATCAAGCCTCCCCTCGACGCTGCCCATTATTGCTCCCACTTGCTGGACAGGCAGAGAGCCAGGGAGCACGTAGACCCTGGCGTCTCCTGCCCCTCCTCACCACCACCGTTGTCTGGGCCAGAGTGAGAGGCAGGTGAAGGAGCAGGCTGCAACAGTGAAGGGAAAGAGCAAATTCCAGGGGGAATCTTGTAGTGGGCCCAACCCTTGACGCCAGCCCTGCCAAGTAGATATGTACAGGATTGCAGAGCTAATCCCTAGTAGCAGCAGAAGATGGAGAAGCCCATTGGAGACCTCTTGGTGAGGGTGTGTGTGTGTGTGTGTGTGTGTGTGTGTGTGTGTGTGTGTGTGTGTGTTGAGGGGCTACATCTCTAGTCCTGGGTTTCATTGGTCTTCTGTTTATGTGTTTGTTTCTTTGTCTGATCTTAGCATGGATTTCTGGGCAGTGGTGCAGTTCAGTAATTTTAGACCCTGGATTTAATCACCTTCTGGGAGGGACTCTGTCTTTAGGCAGTAAATGAGCATTGCTTTACTTACTTCATTGCACAACAAGCCCCCCCTTGCTGCTGCGTTTGGGGTCCCTCCTGCTGAATGAGGAGGGATGCGGAAGGAATCCATCTGTGGGGTGAAGTTCACAGAGTTTTCAGCAGCTCAGCCCCCCGGACTCCGGCTTGCCAACCCATGAGCTGGCTCGACTCCGACCTGCACGAATCGGGACACTTCGTGGATTTCCAGCCACACTCGCACACACACCCAAAAACCAGCATTTGAACCAATTGTGGCTGCAATTTGTGCAAAAGCGAGCCATTTACGGCTGTCCATTTGCACAAATCGCACCTGATATTTGCGTGCATGGCAATTTTAGGAGGGGGGGAACCCAATGAACTTCCCAGATTCGGGGGGAAAGCCCGAAGCTCAGCTCGCAAATGGAAGCCAAGTTGGGAGCTCCGGGGAAATCCATCAAGCCCCAAAAGGGACACATTTCCTCACAGTGGCCATCCACTGTGAGTAGTCACCACTATTTCTGGGCAGGTCAGCCTCTCTAACCAGCCGTTCCAACTGTGTGCCTTTCTCGATGCATCAGACTACATCTCCCATTATCCCTGGCCAGCATAGCTCCTGCTGCCCACTGATGCTGGGGTCTGAAACCTGGCACATCTGGAAAGGCGACAGCTGTGCCCGTCCTTCCTGCGGGACTTTCTTTTCTTTCCCCCTCCGCTATCGTTTGTCTTCCCAGCTTGTCAATTCCAGAATGTTTGGAGAGAGAAAAATTAAGCGGGAGAATTCACTTGATAAACCGTCACCACCTGCTCTGCTTGAGAGCAGAAATCTCTCCATTGAGAAAAGCGGGTGTTTGGGGATGGGGCGGGGGGTGGAATTACTATTTGAAACTAAATCCATCATCTGGCTTCTTTTTTTTCCGGAGTTTTGGGGAGCCGAATTCTTTGCTGCTTTTCCCTTTTGCACGAACAGCTCTCTTTAACCTGCCCAACAGTGCTTAATATCAAGTCTGCAACACACACACCCCAAGCATCCCAAAATGGCTATTTTAAAAAATGCCAATTTAAGTCCCCCTTTTGGGGGGTTGGCCCCAAAAGGGAAAGGTTCCCCGGTATTCCCGTTAGCACTTCTTAACCTCAAAGAGTCTGGTGTTTTCCCCCCTCGGAGGGTGACCGGAGGGGACAGCGTTGGCGTTTTGAAAACTCCGTGCTGGCTGCGTCCCTCCGCCAAACAAAAGTGGTATTGTCGACCGCACCAGGCCCGGCTGCTAATTTAATCTGGGGGTTGTTTCCCAGTGTTTACAAGGCTAAATTGAATTCAGGGATGCTTTGGTAAATGGCGTGTTAGAGGCAGGACACTCCGTTTCTGATCAATAGGATGTTTTAGTGCTGAGTTCTGAAGATCACTTTTAAGCCCTCTTGTGCCAGAAATCTAGTCTTTCCCATGGATCGACAGCCGGGGTAAGCAACGTGGTGTCCCTGAGCACCGATGCATCCCTGGACTCAGTTTTTGGCACCTGCTGCGGTGACCTAAGAGTCTCACTTAAAAAATAATAACAACGCATTTTCTTACCAACAGCTGGGATTGCTCTTGGCGCTGAAAACAGTGAATTCAAAGCAGTGGTTTAGTCTGTTGGTGCTCTGACACCTTGTAGTCAGTCTTTGGGGCAGGTGACATGTCCTTTGCCACACCCCATGGCAGCCATTTTGTGATGGTGCCCGGGACAGATTCTCTCATTACCAAATTCCCCCCCTTCCCTGGTCCCAAAAGGTTGTGTAGCCCTGATTTAGGGAGAAAAACAGCAACCCGGCTTTGGGGATTTGAAAATGATACCAATCCTGGGAGATGTTTTTGGGCAGTGAGAGCAGAGAAGCGAGGTTACAGCCGGTGTCTCCCTCCACCAACTTTTGAGTTTGTAAAACTTGCATTATTATTATTTTTAAAAAAAGACATTCAAAATGAGGAATGCTGCTGTCCAGGGTGCCAGCCAGACTCTCAGCCAGCCGTGACCTCATCCAGGATTCCATTCCACTCCCGTGATCTTCGGCTAACCCCAAAAGAAAAGATCATTAAGTGGACACTGAGCACACTCAGTCCTCGTGGGCAAGCTGTCGGGACAGGGTTGGCCCCTTTTATTCTAAAGATTTTTTAAAATATATGTTTACATCCTGCCGGATAACAAACTCCTTCAACAAAATGGAAGGACAGGCAAAATGAGCGATTTTAAAACATTCCCTCCTGGGTCTGACGAAGGGCCCAGCATTCTGCCTCCAGTGGTGGGCAGCCAACTTCCTGTGGTGGAGCTTACATTCCAATCATGATGAAGAAATGATAGGTTGATCTCTTGCCCATAGCACAGGAAGCAGTGAGAGTAGAATGCAACAGGTGAACTCTTCCCGGGTTGCAGAAAGAAGGAAAGATTCCCTGTTGGATTTGGCCTACCAGTCAGCTGTTAAAATCACAGGAGTCTTGCTTGGTGTGTGTGTGTGGCAGGGCGGACTCATAGAGAAAGTGGGGAGAGGTAACAGAAAGGAACCCATCCTGCACGATACAGAAACACAGGTCTAGCTCTCTTATTTGTTAAGGCAGCACTTCAATGCAGCTCTGTCTTGAAAGAAAACCCGTTCCGTTTCATGGGAGTGACTTCTGAGTAGCGTGCAAAGGGTTGCACTGCGATTTCCAGGATGTCACACTAAAATTTAAAATTTTGCCATTTCTGACTCCACAAATTTCAAAAGGTGTGTGTTTGGGGAAATGTTTACCAGTTTTTCTTTGAACGGTATGTGGAAGGCAAATTTATCTTTACCTGTCTCTATCTACCTATCTATCTCTGTCTCTCTCTTTCTCTTTGTCTTCTCTCTCTCTCTCTCTCTCTCTCTCTGTGTGTGTGTGTGTGTGTCTTTCTTTCTGCCTGTCTTTATGTGTGTGTGTGTGTGTGTATCTGTCTGTATGTCTGTCTCTCTATATGTGTGCGTCTCTGTCTTTCTGCCTCTCTGTCTGTCTTTATGTATATATGTTTGTCTGTCTGTCTGTCTGTCTGTCTCTCTCTATATATATGTGTGTGTGTGTGCGTCTCTCTCTCTCTCTCTCTCTCTCTCTGTCTTTCTGCCTCTCTGTCTGTCTTTATGTACATATGTCTGTCTGTCTCTCTTTCTCTGTGTGTGTGTCTGTCTGTCTCTCTCTCTCTCTCTTTCCCTCTCTTTATCTCTGTCTTTCTGCCTCTCTATCTGTCTGTTTCTCTATGTATATATGTCTGGGTGTCTGGGTGGGGTATCTATCTATCTATCTATCTATCTATCTATCTATCTATCTATCTATCTATCTCCATCTACTGTATATCTATCTCTATCTCTCTTTCAATAGATAGATAGATATAAAATCTCATTCCTATCCAATCTTCCTTCCGCCCTCTTTTCATCTCTCTGTCCCTTGTCTTCCGGTCCAGCCACCTGGATCTGGCCAAATCATCCCCCCACCGCCCACCGCCCCCGGCCGCCCTTCCGTTTCTGGAGTCACCCTGTAGCTTTAATTATCTTTAATGGTTTCCCTGGAAAGAACTTGGCAAAGGAAATGGAGAAGGACGAGGCAGTGGGGGTAGATGTTACCTGTCCAATGGAAGCTGGACGGGGGGGGGGAGGCATGGAGGGGAGGGAGGTGGCATTTTTCCAGAGCCATAATTAGATGTAAACAAGAGGCGGGAGGGGGGCGCCGCAGTCCAAGCACTCAATTGTGGAGGGATTAACTCTTAAATAAACTAATAAAAGGCCCCGGGGTTGCAGGCCAGATACAAAGCAAGCAAGAATATCAAAGCCCGTGGAGGCCCAGCCTCTCCGAAGGCCCATTCAGAGCCAAGGAAGGCAGGAGAAAGGTGGAGAGGAATTTGTCGCGGGCCGGCCTCTGCCGGAATCGATTCCACCGGAGCCATTGCTGAGGCTTTGGCCATTTTAGAAGCCCAGGTCTGGGCAGAAGGAGATGCTTTGCGCGGTACCTCTTGTCAGGTGGCCCGCCATCCCTACCTTTGCCACCGCAAAGCCTCAGGGGGCCATCACTCCTCTTCTACAGGGCCCAGCGTGGCCACCACTCCTCTTTTGCAGAGGGCAGTGCTCCACTCAAAGGGCTGCCAGAGGATTATCCTCAGTTCTGAAGGTGTCCTCTCTTCGAAGAGCCTGAATGAAAGTTAAAGTTCTGGAGGACAACCTGGAGCCTTGAAGCGGCACCCGGAGAGCAGACTGTGTGAGGCACAGGGGTCAGCTGGTCCCAGCCTTCCACCCAATGGATTGTACGTCACCAATGGGAGTCCTACATAGAGTAGAACCATTGAAAATGAATGGGGCTGAAGTAGTCGCCTTACCACTGGTCTGTCTAGTTCATTGTTGTCTGCAGTGATGCTAGCTCCTCAGGGTTTCAGAGAGAGGATCTATCTCAGGAGTTTTGTAGATGGAACTTGGGAACTCACCCTAGTGGAGAAGGCTCACCTGGTGACTCATGTGCTGCTCAGCCTGCTGTCTGGTCAGGCAACTTCAAGCCCCCTGCTGTCTTCTCCCTCCTGTTGAGTCTTTGACTTCAAACCATTCCTGGACTGACCAGACCCTCAGATTGAGGACACCTTCAAATCGAGACCAGCCCTCCAAAACAGAGGACCGTCTTGTGCGAGGTCGGACACTTTCCTTCACCTAGCCAAGGCTGTTTCTTTCTTTCATATATTTCTTAGCTGACTTTCAAGGCCAGAGAAACGGGGCTGTGAAGGGACCTCACAACCTCGGACTTGACAAGCAATGCACATCTGGGCATCCACTGACCTGCAGTTCATTCATCTTTTGAACCACCTTTATGTTTCCTCCAAAATGCTAAAAGGAATACATACACACACACACACACACACACACACACACACGGTCATTCCCATGAAGCTGATTGGTCAGAGATCCAGGACAAATAAAAGGAAGGACTTCTTCACACAGTGCAGAGTTAAATTATGGAACTCTCTACCACAAGATGTCATGATGGCCACCAATCTGGATGGCTTTCAAAGGGGGTTGGATAAATGCCTGGAGGAGGAGAAGGCTATCCATGGCTACTAGCCCTGATGGTTGTGTGCTATCTCCAGTATCCGAGGCAGTAAGCCTGTGTGCCCCACTTGCTGGGGAACATGGGCGGGAGGGTGCTGTTGCACCATGTCCTGCTTGTTCATCCCTGGCCGACGGCTGGTTGGCCCCTGTGTGAACAGAGTGCTGGACTAGATGGACCCTTGGTCTGATCCAGCATTAGGGCACTTCTGATGTATATATTCAAAATGAATATATCTTGTACGTTTCCCCCTTCCAATGTGCTAAGGGAATATATATTCAAAATGGCAGCCCCAAACCATGGACGTCCACTGCTGTTGGTTTAATCCTTGCCCCTTTTCACTTCTCTCTCTCTTTTAATTTGTTCTCATTTTTCCATTCAGGTCTTTAATTCCCCCCTTTTCCCCCCCTGCAGAGTATGGAGTCTCTTTTCTTCTCCATTCCATTCCATTCCTCACTTTTGGCCTTAATCCCAAGAGATCAGAGAGTTTAACCTTTCTGAAAAAATCTGCTCCGGCGTCCACATTACTGGTAGTCTACGGCACATGGGAGAAAAGATGGGAATACCTGCAAATTAGATTTTTGGGGGGTGGATTTCCCCCCTCCTCCTTCGCTTGAAACTTTGGGGCTGAGCAGTACTTGGCACCCTGTGGGTCAAATTGAATTCAATGGGGGGGCTTTTTTCCACTCCTGTTCTCCCATTCCCCCAATGTTCTTTTTTGATTATGGGTATACCTAGGGCGCCATTTACTTTTCGCTCCCTCTTCCGGATTGCGAAAAGCCGAAAGATTACCCCAGCTACCCCCTGCCCCGGGGAGATGTTTTGTAGTGGGAACAATGGTGAGACCTTAGGAAGTAAAACAAGATTGGGAAAAGAGAGGACGACACGCACGCGGCCCACACTTTCTAATCAACACAGCTCAAAGTTCATAAAGTCACCCTGCAGGACTTAAAAATGACCTCGATGTCACTTCCACTAGCATGTTGGCTTGGATGGCGGGTTGGGGGACGTGGGGGTTTTGGAGAATGAAAAAAAAAAAAAAACCACCAACCCACCACCTCGAAGCTTCTTAATGAAATTTCTGCTCTAAGAAGAAGAAGCGGGCTTCACTTTTCAATTTGTTTCGCTCACCCACCCTTCCAGAGCAGGAATGCAAGTCCTATGAACGTATGACGTTGCCCCGGGTCCTCTTTGACAGAAGACAGTCACGGAGGAGAAGGCTCCCCATGGCAACTAGTCCTGATGGCGACATGCCACTTCCAGTATCAGAGGCAGTATGTCCACCATCTGCTGGGGAACATGGGTGGGAGGGTGCTGTTGCACGCCTACTTCTGGGTTACCTGCAGTCATCTGGTTAGCCACTGTGTGAACAGAAAGTTGGATGAGATGGACCCTTTGTGAGATCCTAGCCTGCACATGATGTGATCCTGCACATCAAGGCCCTCGTTCCGTTCACACAATGGCCAACCAGATGCCCACAGGAAACCCACAAGCAGGATGACTTACTCTTTCCCAGTGCCTGAGTGTCTTTTTAACTGGAAATCAAACCTGGGGCCTTCTCCATGCACAGCAGGTCATCTCCCACTGACCTAAACACGGTCTTGATGGTCTCTTGAAACGTGTTGAGGAGCACTAGAAGCTCCATCTGCAAAGTGAGACCCATGATGGAGCATCACAGATGTCACTGAGCATGTGTGCATGTGCATATTATTGTGAATTGCCTTGAAATCAAGACGATGAAGATACAACTATACGTCAATTAATCAATTATACTCCGGGTATGCAAGTACACAGGGACGGAACCTGGGCTTGTAACGATCCATCCGTGATGCTTCCTTTGCCTCATCCATCCATTTACTCCCCTTTAACTCGAAGCCTTGAATTTTTGTTTTGTTTTAACTGAATGATTAAAACCTTCTTATCTTAACTGCTCCATCAATGCAAAGTAGCAATTTTGTTGATAAATAAGAGTTTTCACCATGTTGGGGATGTTTACACCCCCAGTATTTTAGATGTGTGTTGTTGTTTTTACTGTGTTGGGGTAATTTAGACACACACACACACAATGCGGTTGCTGCTGGTCCCCTGTTCATTTTAAGTGGGGCATAACTGACCCCCAATATTGGGCTTTGGTGTAGTGGTTAGAGCATTGGACTGGAGAGGTCCAGGTTCTAGTTCCCACTCAGCCATGAGGCTCACTGGGTGACTTTGGGCCAGTCACAGACTCTCACCCTAACATCATCAGGAAGTTGCAGGAAGCCAGATTCCAGCTGGACATCAGGAAAGACTTCCTGACTGTTAGAGCAGTATGGCAATGGAACCCATGACCTAGGGAGGCGGTGAGCTCTCCCACAGTAGAGGCATTCAGCTGGACAACCATCTGTCAGGGATGCTTTAAGGTGGATTCCTGCATTGAGCAGGGGGTTGGACTCGATGGCCTTGGAGGACCCTTCCAACTCTACTGTTCTATGTTTCTAGCTAGCATCATCATCATCATCATCATCCAACAGCAATACTTTAAATGTTTTGAACACACAACAAAATGAGGCAGGAAATGGTACTGGTGTGGTTGGAGAACTTTCTCTGCATTGTAGAGGAATACATGAGGAATAGGATGGCATCCATTAGGAGGAAAACTTTTATGTTTGTTTTTAAGTGAATATCCTCTTTGGGTCTGTTTAAGGGTGGCTTAAATATTGGGTTTCCTACTGGGCAGCTCACCCTCTGAGATGGTGGATGGTTGGGTCAAAATAGAGTTTCGAAGTTCCAGCCCCAATCTGATCTTCTTCTTCGTCCGGCTCGGCTCACGCCTTTGAGGAGTAGCCTGAGAAGGAGCAGCCGAATGGGAGCCGCTTCTGGGAGCATCCAATTAAGTCCGCGTTCAGCAAAGCTGTCAGTGTATTTTGGAACGGGACGCCCTAATGGATTTGACTCGGAAAACTTGACCGACGCCGTTTTTTCCTCTTCTAAAACAAACTCATTAAACTTGTCAACACTCATTAGGGCCTTTAAACGCTGAACCGGAGTCACCGGGGAAATAGCTTGGCGGGGTCTGGAGAAGGGGGGAACAGGCTGGTTGGAGCAAAAGGGGGAATGCACAGATTTAAAAGAAATAAAAAGGAAGCCAATTTTTCTTTTTTTTAAAAAAAAAAGACAGATGTGGATTTGGTCGGGCGGTAAATAAAAGGGGAGTGCTGGTGTGTGTGTTTTAAAGAGTGTGTTTTGGGGTGGGAAGTTGAAAGAAGATAAAATGGGCAGGATTACATCTAGGACTTGCCAACATTTACCTGGGAGAGGGTTTTTCCCCACCTCCTAAAGCCCCTCCCCTCAAGTTTAAATACCAGAGAGCCACATTCAGAATCCTAGACTGATTTCTAGGTCCAATCAAATAACGTGAAGAGCATAAGAACTTCAGAAGAGCCCTGCTGGATCAGACCAAGGGTCCATCCAGTCCAGCACTCTGTTCACAGAGTGGCCAACTGGCCATTGACCGGGGAGCCGTGCATGCAGCCCTCTCAAAAAATGTCATTTGGGTGTTTCCTACGTCTATTGTTCAGACGTAAATACTACAGCACGTAGAAGATTTTGATTTTGAAATGTCTCTTCCCATCCTGCGGGCTTGTTGACACATCTGCATGAATGGTGCATAGGGATGCTTTTTCAGCATCTCTTTGCATTCACAGGGGACAGATGTGAGGAAACAACCTTAAACTCAGCCACTTTAGAACTCAATAGAAAAGCAAAGAAGCTGTAGCTCAGTGTCAGAGCCCCTGGTTTGCATGCAGGAGGCCCCAGGTTCGATTCCCAGCACTTCCAGGTAGCAAGGTGCAAGATCACTGATAGGTTATGCCTTCACTGATTGGCTATGCTTTGGGGGGAGAGGCTGCAGCTCAGTGGTGGAGCCCCTGCTCTGCATACAGAAGGTCCCAGGTTCGATTCCCAGCACTTCCAGGTAGCAGGACGCAGGATCACTGATAGGTTATGCCTTCACTGATTGGCTATGCTTTGGGGGGAGAGGCTGCAGCTCAGTGGTGGAGCCCCTGCTCTGCATGCAGAAGGTCCCAGGTTCGATCCCCAGCACTTCCAGGTAGCAAGGTGCAAGATCACTGATAGGTTATGCCTTCACTGATTGGCTATGCTTTTGGGAGAGAGGCTGCAGCTCAGTGGTGGAGTCCCTGCTTTGCATGCAGAAGGTCCCAAGTTCGATTCCCGGCATCTCCAGGCAGAGCTGGGGAAAATCCTGCCCCAAACTCTGGAAAGCTGCTGCTGCCAGTCAGTGTTGTGGACAGATGGACCAAGGACGTGACTCAGTACAAGTCAGTTTCCTGTGTTCTTAAAAACACTTCTCACAACATAGAAGATTAGGATCAGCTAGGGATGTTAGAAGCACAGATTGAATTGGATTTCTCACTTTTTTTTTTTTTTTTTAATCAAAGGAAGTTTTGTTGGGCTTTTTGCGTCTGTTGGAGATGGTTAAACTGGGTGACTGTTGGGGCTTGCAAAATCCTGATGATTTTTCCTCTGGGATAAATACTTAGAAGGGCTTCCACATGGGATGGTGGCTGACTTCTAAACTGTCTGAAAAAGAAGGAAGGGGTTTGTACAATTTAGAATGATCCAAAGATTTATGCAGCTGAAAGCAGACTTTGCGGCACTGTTAGGACTGGACTGGTTTTTGCATCTGTCTTCTGTATAATTTCAATGTGTTGAATTGTCCCTTACCAGCCTGACCTGTCATCATATGAGGCATAAATCCATATGGACCTGTGGTCCATTTGGAGCCTTCAGTGTACAGGTTCCTTCTCTGTGGAACTCCCTGCCTCTTGATGTTAGGACGGCAGCAACATTGTTTCATTTTCGAAGGCATTTCTAGTTAAACAAATCTTCCCAGACTAACCAGGCGTGGTTTTATTAGCATACTTTGATCTTAAATATTTTAACTGTGTGTTTTGATTCTCTTTCTTCTTCTTTTTATTGTTCCCTGTTCAAGAAATGTATTGGATGTAGAGGTGTGTGTGCGTGTGTGTGTGTGTATTGTAATTAAATAAATCCATTGCCTACTCCTTTGAAAACAGCTCTCTCCTGCAGTCAACAAAACAATAGTTTGTTGTTGTTTGTAAAGGCAAGCTTGAATTGCAGATTGATTTAGCACTCAGATGATCCAAAATCTGACTGGATAGGCCCAGTGATGAAACGGGGTGAAACCATTTGCTTCAGGTGACACTGTGTGTTTAACATGGGGTAGCTGAATGCAAGAAATGGTGTCCAAATTGTACAGGAATGTATTTTTTAAGAGTGTCCCACTTGGGCTGCATTTCAGGTAGCACAATACAACCCTGTGACTGGAAATATTTTTGATAAAATCCCCATTACTTCTTTGGTTGAAACAGCTGCAATTGGGATGGAACCAGAGTTTTCAAGATTCCACGAAAGAAGTCAAATGCTGCGATATTTTTAAATGTTGGCATTGATTTTAAGAGTTTCTGCTCGGCTAGTTGGAATGTGGAGTCATCTTCGGCGCATATGAATATTTGGGTTTATGATGCTTCCTTCCAGTGTCTCTCCTCTGTTTTTAACATTCATGCATGCCTCAATTTGAAAGGGAAAAGATATTCCTTGGAGCACTTCTGGAAATGCCCATAGAGCATTTAGTCCAGTCTGAGTCTCATCTCTGAGATGTGCTAAAAACACAGCTTGCCTTTGAGAGTTGAGTATTGTGTGTTCCAAAGTAGTTGTTCAGTGTGTGTAGGAAGGATTCTTGCTCGTGAAAACACTAATATCGTTTCTAAAAGTGACAGTGAAGAGCATCTTCCAACAAACTTCAATTCTTATGGAATGTAAATAGAAAGTTTAGCTGAAATCCAAAGGATTTACCTCTTCAAATTCATTGTTCATTATACTTTGAGTCTCTCTGGAATTTGCTACTCCTGAGTGTGTTCAAATGGGCACAGATGCCAACGTATGAAACAGAAGAACCTTATGCATTTATTTTAAAAAGTATCATTCAAATTACAGAGGTGAAAATGCCTTAATACTGAAGCATCAGTTGCAAAACCAGCTACCAAATCCAGAATAGGAAAAAGGATGCATTTTATAAGACCCCTGTTAATCAGTTGCAAACTGGCGTTTTGCTCAAAATAAAGGGACGATCATTTATTTTTATTCTTCCTGTATGCGTTGAATTAAAACAGAAGGGTGCTGAGTGGAGAAGGAGACCAGGGAAGGGTGGGGAGGAGAATCTATCTCTTGGGAAATGTGATATCCACCCCAAATCCCACTTGAGCTATAAAATAACAAGGAAATTGGGTTCCCCCCACCCCAATCACAGCATCTCCAAAAGGAAATTTTAAAAATCCTTCAGGATGCAGTGTGGGGGAAGCGGAAGGTATATTTCAGTGCTTCAATATTTTGAGACGTGTCTCCGTGGAGAAAAGTTCTCATTTGAGGTGAATGTAGGCCTTTTCTCTCTCTCTCTTTTTTCTCCTCGCTTTAAAAGGGGAGTTTTCTGATGCTTTTCATGACTCGCTTTTCTCATTATAAGGGGAAAAAAAATCTCTTCTCTCCTCCTCTCTCGCTTTCTCTCTCTCTGTCTATATATATACACCCAGTCCTTCTGTTCATCCTTTTTTCGGACAATGAGGGCATCAGCTATTCAGCTGGATTGATTAACTCTCCGAAAAAGTTTATTAAGAGGGGCGCAGACAAAGGCGGCAAAAGGATGCCTGAAGCTGCCCTGTTGGTTTTATAGACTGGGTTCCATTGTCTCCGCTAACGGGGGTGATGCCTGAGTGGTTTTCAATGGGGGGGGTTTCTTTAGAGTGACAAGAGCATCAGACAACTGTGTGTTAAGAGCGGCCGGAGCGGTTTCTCTTCTTTTCCCCCCCAAACCTCCACCCCAAAGGCCTGGTCTTCTTCCCTTTTGCATTAATGTACATCTGCAGGGGGAGAGAAAATAATGTGGGTGCCCCCCTTTGCGCACGCACGCACGCACACACACACACACACTTTCCCTCTGCCCTCTAGGCAACATTTGCTTCTCCATATGTTAACCATCAGGCCCTGAAACGTTGACCAAGTCGGAGCAACTGAACGAATTCCACCACCGCCCCAGGAAGAACACAACACCAGCATAGAGGTGGTGGCTTTCAAGATCGGGAACGGGAGGTGGACTTCCTCTTCATCAGTCCTTGGTGGATAATTGATAAAAGTTTTAGAACTGGGAAGACTTTTTCTCCATTGATTCCCCTCTAGCATTGTGAATGCCGGAGGGAGGAGCCGAGAAAATGGGGGAAGACAGGAAAAGTGGGCGGAATCCATCCCCCTCCTCCAAATTTTCCAAAAAATCCCTGGGAAAAATCAGGGGGGGAAATATATTTATTTATACATGTCTAATCTATGCAATATCTAATGTTTTTGGTTATTATATAATAATTATCTGTCTATATATGTGTTTGTGTATCCCTTTTTGCATTCCCCATCACACCCTGGGCCTTCACCCCCTGCTTCCCTGTATTAGGCATGAGGACCAGTGTGGTATAGTGGTTAGAGCGTTGGACTGGGAGTTGGGAGATCTGGGTTTTAGTCCCCACTCAGCCATGGAAACCCACTGGGTGACTTTGGGCCAGTCAAAGACTCTCAGTCCAACCCACCTCACAGGGTTGTTGTTGTGAGGATAAAATGGAGAGGAGGAAGATTATGTATGCCGCCTTGGGTTCCTTGCAGGAAAAAAGGTGGGATATAAAATGCAATGACTAAAATAAATATAATTATTAAGTAAGCCCCATTGATTTCAGTTAAGGCTCACTTCCAAGTTAGCCTCGTCGGGACTGTTGCTGTGGTCTGGTTTGTGTCTTTTGGTTGCCATTTTGAATCCAGTGGCCCTTCCACTCTCCATCCACTCATTTGCCTTCAAGATCCGAAGCAGGACAAAACATTGGCTTGGGAATGGAGCGCTCAAGGGGAGCCATGCTGGATAAGGCTAAATGTCCTATCCAGTCTGAGATCCTGGTTCCATCCGTGGCCATCCATGCAACCAAATGGGATGTCCACAAGAAGGACCTGAAGGAGAACTGCCTTCCTGTTGTCGTTCCCCGGCAAGCCATATTCCAGGCCTCTTAACCTTGAAGTTCCATTTATCCACCATGACTAATATCATCCATATGGATAATCCATCCCTCTAATTTCTTTATTTGTTGCATACACGTCCCGCCTTTCCTTCAAGGAGCTCAAGATGGTGTACCTGGTCCTCCTCCTCCTTCTCCGTTTTGTCCACACAACAGCCCCCGGGAGATTGGTTAGGCTAAGAGTCAGGGACTGGCCCAGAGTCAACCAGAGAGCTGCATGGCTGAAGAGGGACTAGAACCCTTCTGAGTCCTAGTCCCACATCAAAGCTATGGCTACAAGAGCTTTGGACTTGTCTCTTGACATATATGTTCAGTTGAGCAAGATGTTTGTATAGTGTGTGTGTGTTAGGGATGCATGAGAATTGTGTTTCCCTTCAGGCTGTTGTTGAGTGCTTCTGTTTCACCATCATGGCTAATAGCCATTGGTAAACCTCTCTTTCTCCATGGAATTGCTCTAATCCCCACTATTAAAGCCACTGAAGTTGGCCCTACATCTCATGGTAGCAAATTCCGTGGTTTAACTCTGCACTGTGTGAAGAAGTCCTTCCTTTGATCTGTCCTGAATCCGCCCTCCTTCAGCTTCATGGGATAATGTCCCCCATTGGGTTCAAATGGGATGAGAGTGTCTCTCTAGCTCCTTTCTCCATACCCTGTGCAAGATTTTATTATCCTCTAGCTCTGATGCACACCCTAGTTATCTTTAAGACCCAAAGTTCACTTGAGAACATCAGCACATCAGAAGAGCCCTGCTGGATCAGACCAAGGGTCCATCAAGTCCAGCATTCTGTTCACACAGTGGCTGACCAGCTGTCAATCAGAGACCCACAAGCGGGACATGAGAGCAACAGCACCCTCCTGCCCATGTTCCCCAGCAACTGGTGCACACAAGCACACTGCCTTTGAATCTTGGAGGAAGCAGCTAGCCATTATTAGCTTTATCCACTTGATTCGTTGGCCTCGAGTGTTCTCGTGACATCTACCTCGCAAGGTAGTGATGAGGCTGAAAAACGTTGTGATGAGGTTGAAAACTGAGTAATCTCATGAAGGCCACAGCTAGACCTAAGGTTTATCCTTGGATCATCCAGGGTTCGCCTCTGCCTGAGCACTGGATCCCCTGTGTGTCACCTAGATGAACAGGTTTGACCCCTGGATGATCCAGGGATAAACCTTAGGTCTAGCTATGGCCCAAGTCTACCTTGCAAGATTGCGATGGGATTGAAAAATGTTGTGATGAGGTTGAAAACTGGTTCTGTTGTTCAGGTTGAATTTAGTCAGTGTACTGGGGCAATAATGTATGCAGAAAACAACTTGAGAGTGTTGAAGAGTATCCATCTTTTGGGGGGATCCATGGTCATGCTAGCTGAGAATGATGGGAGTTGTAGTTCAAGGCATCCGGAAGGTGCTGGAAGAAAATGTCAGACGTTGGGATCAAAGGGTTCCATCGGCTGTTCCCTAGGCCCAGCCTACGTTGTAGAGATGTCTGAACATAAAACAGGACAGCTCCCTTTCGTGCCACCGTGGGCTCTTTGGTGTAGGGGCATCCGACGAGGTGTGAAGGTGATCGAACCCATACAAGTTTCCAGGTGGGTGTGGAAAAGAGACGATTTGGGGAGCTGCCTTTCCCACAATGGCTGATGATTGGAAGACCATGTGTGTCTTCTCATACCTCCTAAGGAGAGACATCTTTCGCTGGTTAGATTGGGAAGCCAACCCACGTCCATAAAAACGTCTGTAAAAACCAAGTGGAGGAGGAGGAATAAAGGGAAGGCGCACATCCTTTCTGCCGCCTTCTCTATGGAACAGTAGCTATTTCATGGCTGACTAAAGCCAAACGTTCCCCAAGGGAGATCTTTGACACATGACCCCCGTAACCTGTACTTAGCACTTTTAAAAGGGACAAGTAACCCCAGAGAGATGACCTTAGTGAGGTCTAAATTGCCAGGGCAAAGTGAGGCTATATATATATATTTTAAAGCGGTGTAAGGGGGGGAGATTGTGGAGGGGGAGAGGAGGAAGGCGGCTGAATGTAAAACCAGAAGGGTTCCCAGCTAGGGGCACAACAGCTCAAATTAACTCACCCAGTGGTATCCAGAGTCGCATTTAACACGCCTCCCGAGTGCTTTGGGGAAGGGTCAAAGGGAGCCCTGGCTTAGAATGGCGCCAAAAGGCCTGACACAAGACATAATCTTGCAGGCGGGGGGGGGGAGCTGCCGGAAAGATAAAAGCAGGGGGGAGGCAGGTGCCTGGCTGGTGTTTCGGGGGCCTTGACCCGTTCTGCTCCCCTACGTTGCTTCTCCGTCGGAACGGTGTTCAAGGACAAGCACCGTTGCCCCTCTTGCTAGAGGAAGGGCACCAGTGCCTTTGGTTCAGGGTGAGGAAGCGAAGAACACGGTGCCCAAATGGCCCCTCCTGACCCCCTTCTCCCCCAACTACTAATTGTGTCATTTCCCAGGCTTGGGGCAGGTTTTTCTCCCGTTCCAAAAGTCTCGCTGTCCCCGCAAGGCTTGGTTTACCGGCAGCTAGAGCCTGAACCAAAAACACCCCAGGGTTTTGTTTTGTATTGTATTTTTGGCCTCACCCCACACTTCACCAGAATATAGCCCCCGGGAGCTTCTCTGAAATCAGATTCGAAAACCACATCAAACAAAAGCTATATCGATTTGAAAGATCCTTTAAAAAAAAAAAAACATACCGGAAGCAGTAGTGGAACCACCGGCAGCAAAGTAGTGGAAAGGTTTAGGGACATCCCTCACTGGGAAATCCAGGTTTGTTTTGTTTTTATTCAATGCTGTTCTGCAGTGTGTTCAGCTCCATTTGTCCCTGTGCGCAGCTGCCACTACAGAAATGACGCCGTCACTGTTTTCAGTTTGGAGAAGTTTGAACTTTGAAGAAAAGACGTGTCATTCCTTTCGCCAGACTAACAGCTCTCCCCCGAATCCCCCCCCCCTGTTTTTTCCTTACCCCCTCCCCAAATGATTTCTGGACTTTTAACGCTGTCCCGGAACTCCCTTTCCAAGCCTTCATTCAAGAGGCTTCTGCGCCCAGCTGCGTCCTCCTAACTTCTTGGTGGAGATCAACCCAATAATACCTCAATTAATTAACTCGGAAGACAAAAGCTTTGAGGCCTCACCTCTGTTTCCAAGGAAGGGGGTCTTTGTACCATAAACTCATTGGGTGGGGGTGGGCAGCGGTCTGAGGAACCTTAGGGGAAAGAGTTAAGTGGTATTTATGTAGTTGTTTCCTGAGGCCATTTCTATCTTTGTCTGCCTGTTCCTCCCTCTTCTCTGTTTTTTAGCTCCTGAAGCATTAAAACTCAGCTGGGGGTGTCGTGACGAAAAGAGGTCTTGTTCTCTCTCTGCATTCACCGCTGATATCAAAGCAAATCCCCATCTCGGGGGGGGGGGGGCTCTGCTTCATAGCTTTTGGTGTCTTTTTTTTTAAAAAAAACTTTGAGCAAAAGTTCCTACACACACACACACACACACACACCGGTTTCTTTTGGAAGCTTTTCAGGTTAAATATAACCAATCTTTGTTCTGAGGGTTTTTGAAAGGGTGCCGTGAAGTGCGGGCAGAAATCAAAGTCAACGAAACGAAATGGGTTGGGAGGATTTCACACCACCACCACGACATCACCACCACTGGAGTTTATGGATGCTGTTGATCTCTGCTTGGTGGTGTCTTTCTTGATCTCTTGCTTTGGGGACTCTTAACTCCCTGCATGGTGGGACTGTATCACGGCTAAGCTGCCAATCATTTGCCAAGACGCTTTGCTCGTGGCGAGTGTGATATTTCTTCCCAACTCTTCTGTGTTCAGGGAATATTTAAAACGGAGGACTGCGGAGCTCAGTGCTAGAGCTCCTGTTTTGCATGCAGAAGGCTCTCGGTTCAATCCCCAGCATGTCCAAGTAAAGCTGAAAGAATCCCTGCCTGAAACCCGGGTAAGCCTTTGCTGCCAGCCAGTGTTGACAATAGTGGCCTGGATGGAATGATGGTTTGACTCAGTATAAGACAGATTCCGGTGCCCCCTATTTTAATCAGCCTTCCATTGTGTCGTGATCCTTGTCGAGCATGAGGCGGGGGCAAGACTAGGGTTTCTGCAGACCTAAGACTACAAAAGCCCAGGTGCAGTGCAACTGCGAGGAAGTGTCACAGTTTCCAAAACTTTCCCTGTCCTAAATATGAAGAGGGTGATAGAACTAGTATGAATTCAGAAGTAGATGACATTTCATATCCTTTAATTGTCCTGATTACGCGACGGCAACCTCCCCCTTCTCTAATTTCCCCCATGATGGAGCCGTGAAGGAATATTTCAAACTATTCATCACGTACGTCACAGGTTTATTCTGTTTCCCGTGGATATCTTTGTTTCATTTTGAGAGTTTGAGAATAAACATCCTCTTGGGTAGGGTGCCTCAACCTGGTGTTCCCCAGATGTGTTGGGTTGCGAGCTGTCTCTACCAGAATGGGAGTTGTAGTCCAACACATCGGGAGGGCACCAAATTGGGGAATTATTTATTTATTTAAATTATTTATATCCCACCCTATATCACTAAGATCTCAGGGCGGCGTACAGATAAAAACATACAGTATAAAGCAATAAATATATACACAGCTAAAAACAAATTAAACCATGATCCAAGTTAAAACAATATATAATTTAAAAGTCATAGATACTTGCTCCTGGTTTTAAAATCAGTAGATGGAGGGGCTTTATCTCAACAGTAGACACTCTGCTTGGCCTGTAGGAGGTCCCAGATTCAATCCCCAGCCTCTCCAGGTAATAATAATAATAATAATAATAATAATAATAATAATAATAATAATAATAATAATAATAATAATTCTTACCTGCCTTTCCAGTTGGATTGAGGCAAGGAACAACAATGAATATAAAACATATTATTATTATTATTATTATTATTATTATTATTAATAATAATAATAATATATTTATTTCTTACCCGCCTCTCCCTTTGGATCGAGGCAGGGAATAACATTAGAACAGGAATCAATACATCTTAAAAATTATTGATTTTACATTGATCTGGATAGGCCTGCCGGAAAAGGCTCGTCTTTAAAGATGCCTTAGAATCACACAGAGAGTTAATATTACGAATCTCCTCCGGCAGGCTGTTCCACAATCTGGGGGTGACAGAAGAAAAGGTCCTCTGGGAAACTGATGTCAGCCTAGTTTTCGCTGACTGAAGTAAGTTCTCCCCAGAGGACCTGCGTGTGCGGGGTGGACTGTATGGGAGAAGGTGATCCCGCAGGTAACCTGGACCCAAACCATGTAGGGCTTTAAAGGTAATGACCGACACTTTGTACTTTGCCCGGAAACTAATTGGCAGCCAGTGGAGTGATTTTAATGTTGGGGTAATATGCTCACCCCTAGATGTACCGGTGAACAACCTGGCTGCCATATTTTGAACTAGTTGAAGTTTCCAAACTAGGGACAATGGTAGCCCTAAATGGTAGTTTAATTAAAAACTAATTAAAACATAGCATACATGATTAAAACATCCTAAAAACATTCTATTAGTGATCCTGCAAAACATTCTATTAGCGGTCCTGCAAAATGCAGGATCACTAATAGGTTATGCCTTAACTGATTGGCTATGCTGTTTGAGAAGAGACTGTAGCTCACTGGTAGAACCTCTGATGTGCATGGAGAAGTTCATTCCCAGCATCTCCAGATAGGGCTAGGAAAGACTCCTGCCTGAAACCCTGGCGAGCCATTGCTGCCAGTCAGTGTTGACAATACTGAGCTACATGGACTAAGGGTCTGACTCATTTTAAGGCAGCTTCCTGCGTTCCTAAAAATACACCCCAGAAGATAGAAGATTAGGATCAGTTAGGTACATTAGAAGCAGGAATTGAATTGGACTAACTGGAGGAAGTTTTGATGGGCTTTTTGCATTCATTGAGGACAAGAACCCAGTACGTGGTTAGGCTGGGTGACTGTGCAAAATCTCTTGCAAAATCTTGATGATTTTTAGCTCTGGTGTAAAGCCTGTAAAAGGAAATCCACATGGAATGGTGGAAGACTTCTAAACTAGTTGAAAAACAAGGAACGGATGAGGGTGGGGGTTTGTAACATTTGAATAATGCCAAGATTTAAGTAACTGATGGCAGACTTTGCGGTACTGTTAGGACTGAACTGGTTTTTGCACAAATTTCAGGACATTTGTGCAATATCCTGAAAGTGCTGAGGGAATTGCACTGGCTACCAGGCTAGTTTTAAGGTTCTGGAATTACCTAACTCCAGCCCTGAAATGGATATCTCTGCCAATCCTGTTTGCAGCTTTGCTCTTGGGCTTTGATTATTGGGCAAGTGACTTTCCTTTGAGCCTCACCAGATTGCTTTCTGGGAAAGGAGTGTTCTGTGACTGGCCATGCCCACCGTGGTAACGGTTTTATGCATGGGCAGGCCATTTTGTGAGAGCGCCCACAGCACCCTCTCAAGGTTTCAAATGGTGCCGCTGCCCTCCAGAAACGAGGGATGCCCTGGGCTTCGTAGACAAATGATTGGGCCATGTACAATGTGGATTCCTCTGTCCCTGCCATCAAGATAGTATCAAAAAAACACCCCGTGAGTTGGTATCACAGATGGAACAGCAATATCTAATTGCATGCATGTGTCAACATTTTGGGGATCCGTGTAAGGCTGCTCTGTGTGTGTGTGTGTGTGTGTGTGTGTGTGTGTGTGTGTGAGAGAGAGAGAGAGAGAGAGAGAGAGAGAGAGAGAGAGAGAGAGAGAGAGATGAAGCATCCATAACAGTCACACCAAATGTGAATCAGAGTTGGTCCTAACCATACAGATGTTTGACGCACACTAATCCCCTGGAGAGCTGTGCCTGAGACCAAATAACTTAGTCTGGAGTGTAGACGCGGGCATAGATGAAGCAGTGTTGGGGTGTACGTGTGCATGTGTTTAAACATTTTAAAGGATGTCCTCTTTATTGGTTAAGCCACCTGGCTCTTTTTTCGCCCCATCAGGCTCCACTTAAGCTGATGTACCTTTAAGTATATGGGAGGGGGGCGTTTGGGGTGGAGGCATTTGAAATGCTTTAGATATGGAAATGTCGGCCAGTTGTTTATAATTTTCTACCCCGCCGGTAACCTGAACCTGATGGAGTCAACAAAGGTTCTGAGCTCCAGTTTATTTCCTACCTCCGAAAATATTGGAGCGAATCCAGAACTCTTGGAAGCAAAGGATTTCTTAAAATTGAGCGAGCCAGACAGGGGGCCAGCGCTTCGAGATGCAGAATGGATGTTATTATTTTTAAGAGACCTGTTGGGTTTTTTTCTTTCTTTCCATGGGTCTCCCTTCCACAGTTTGGAAATTGCATCTTTATTTTTGCATCAATGGTGTGGGGGTGTTTCTATGTGTCTATCTGTTTGTGCGTGCATGCATGCATGCATATATAAGTTCATAGAATCATAGAATCACAGAATAGTAGAATTGGAAGGGGTCTATAAGGCCTTCGAGTCCAACCCCCTGCTCAATGCAGGAATCCACCCTAAAGCATCCCTGACAGATGGTTGTCCAGCTGCCTCTTGAAGGCCTCTCGTGTGGGAGAGCCCACCACCTCCCTAGGGAACTGGTTCCATTGTCATACTGCTCTAATGGTCAGAAAGCTTTTCCTGATGTCCAGCCGGAATCTGGCTTCCTGTAACTTGAGCCCCTTATTCCGTATCCTGCACTCTGGGAGGATGGAGAAGAGATCCTGGCCCTCTTCTGTGTGACAACCTTTCAAGTATTTGAAGAGTGCTGTCATGTCTCCCCTCAATCTTCTCTTCTCCAGGCTAAACATGCCCAGTTCTTTCAGTCTCTCTTCATAGGGCTTTCTTTCCAGACCCCTGATCATCCTGGTTGCCCTCCTCTCTCCAGCTTGTCTGCATCCTTCTTCAATTGTGATGCCCAGAACTGGATGCAATACTCTAGATGAGGGCCGAATAAAGAGGAACCAGTACTTCACACGATTTGGAAGCCATACTTCTATTAATGCAGCCCAGAATAGCATTTGCCTTTCTTGCAGCCATATCGCACTGTTGGCTCCTATTCAGCTTGTGATCTACAACAATTCCAAGATCCTTCTCATTTGTAGTATCATTTTATTTGTGTGTCTGTCTGTGTGCATATGTGTGTGTGTGTGTGTGTGTACATATATATTTATATATAATTTTATTTGTGTCTCTCTGTGTCTGTATCTGTATGTGTGTGTAATTTATTTTATCTGTGTTTGTCTAATTTAGTGTGTGTGTGTGCATACATCTGTGTCTTTGTCTGTGTATAATGTGTGTGTGTGTGTGTGTGTGTTCTGGAAACTAGTCGGGTAAGCCAGAAATGGTTCAAATTCTTACATTTCACATAGAGATGCTGAAAAAGGAAACAAGTGAATGAAAGAGACATGGAACAGTAAACGGTGCTAAGGGTGGTGTAGGGGCAGTGTGGTGTAGTGGTTAGAGTGTTGGACTGGGAGTCAGGAGATCCGGGTTCTAGTCCCCACTCGGCCATGGTAGCCCACTGGGTGACTTTGGGCCAGTCACAGACTCTCAGCCCAACCTACCTCGCAGGGTTGTTGTTGTGAGGATAAAATGGAGGGGAGGAGGAGGAGGAGGATTATGTACTCCGCCTTGGGTTCCTTGGAGGAAAAAAGGTGGGATATAAATAAATAAAATAAATAAATAAGGGTCAGCCCAAGGCATTTTGCTAGCTGAGGTGAACCAGAGAATGGGGCCCCTTTGACACCCACACCCCAGGACTTAGTACATTTTGGTGCTAGAGGTGAGAAATCCAAGCACTGTCCCTGCTCTTCCATGGCATTATTATTATTATTATTATTATTATTATTATTATTATTATTAAGGAAACAATTGGCTTCCATTTCGTGACACTGAAAATCAGCCACCAGACCCTGCCACCAAACAGTAGGGCCGGTCTTGATACTAACAGAAGATCACATTGTTGCTGTCCGTCCAATGTTAGCCTGGAGAAGAGAAGATTGAGGGGAGACATGATAGCGTTCTTCAAATACTTGAAAGGTTGTCATACAGAGGAGGGCCAGGATCTCTTCTCGATCCTCCCGGAATGCAGGACACGGAATAACGGGCACAAGTTAAAGGAAGCCAGACTCCGGCTGGACATCAGGAAAAACTTCCTGACGGTTAGAGCAGTACGACAATGGAACCAGTTCCCTAGGGAGGTTGTGGGCTCTCCCACACTAGAGGCCTTCAAGAGGCAGCTGGACAAGCATCTGTCAGGGATGCTTTATGGTGGATTCCTGCATTGCGCAGGGGGTTGGACTCGATGGCCTTGTAGGCCCCTTCCAACTCTATGATTCTAGGATGGAAGGTGCTCAGTTTTAGTTGGATTTCCTGACCACTTGGCTGTGACTTTTCTCCCAGTCGCCTCCCTTGCTACTCTCCAGTTTCCCAGCTCAGCTGCTCCACGAGCGGAGCGGAGCTGAGCTCATGAGGCCAAAACGCTCAGAAACCCACAGCTCAGCTCCTCCGCCAACCTTCGCAAAGCCCTCGTTTCCCTATCTCTTTATATCTACAATTTGTGAGCCGCATGGAGGCAGGCTAGCAGTCCACACACTGTCATCATGAGCCTATAAATCCAGTGGTAAATGAGGCAGCCCGGAGGCTGTTGAAAATGAACGAACCAATATTGAATCTGAAAACAACACACACACACATGCATACCCCATTAGCTTTGTAAAATTAGCCTCAGTGGGCATGTACGGGTTGCTAGAACACCTGAGAGGGAAATTTATCTTGCAGTTTAACAGTTTGCATTTTCCAATGAGATCCCATGCTTTAGCCTGGAGGAATGTGTTGGTGAGGTAGTGCAGCCTAGTGGCTAGGGGACTGATTTCTGAACCAGGAGGTCCATGGTCCTTAATCTGAACCGCGTCATCTACAATTAGCACGTTTTAAAGCAAGGACATTGAACGTCTTTCAGGCGGATGGCCATATTTAATTTCAGAGCAGTTTTGAAATTTTAGTAGTGGGCGGAGCCGAAGGCAAAATGTAAATAGTCTTTCAATTATTCACAAAGGTCTGACCGTTCAGAAAATGCTATGAAAATGGCGTAAAGTGATCCAGGAGCTTAAATTCTCCCTTGGGCTTCATTTACATGATTCATTGTTAACTTCTGGAACTGACCACCACAAGATGTGTGACAGCCACTCTTAGCTTTAGAAATGGGGATTTGATTTGTATGTAGTAGGGATATCAGAGAAATCCATGCCCCCTTTTGTCTTTGGCCCCTGAGAACTTCTCCAAAATGGAATTCGGCTTGAAAGAGGTTCAACATGCGTAGTACAGAAAATGCTGAGCTAAATAGAGCGATACTATCGCTTCCTATGTAGCTATTGAATTCAGAGCCATAAGCACTGGGATTTTACTTTGTTTCCAGGGTTGGGGGCATTCTCTTGGTGCTACGCCATTGGTTCTGGGTTCAATCTCCAACATCTCTGGTCTGGCCTGGGAAAGCTCTCCATCAGAAAAACTGGAGAGCCACGGCCGGCCACTGAGTATAGAAAACACTGAGCTAAGTGGACCACAAGATGTAGTGATGGCGACCGCTTTGGATGGCTTCAAAAGGGGGGTGGATAAATACCTGGAGGAGAAGGCCATCAATGGCTACTAGTCCTGACGGCTATGTGCTATTTCCAGTATCCAAGGCATTAAGCCTACATACAGCAGTTACTGGGGAACATGGGTGGGAGGGCACTGTTACACCGTGTCCTACTTGTGGGTCCCTGGTTGATAGCTGGTCAGCCACTGTGTGAACAGAGTGCTGGACTAGATGGACCCTTGGCCCTTCTCTGTGGCACCATGGCCAAGTTTCTGCATGGCTCAAACCCCCCCCCTTCTTTCTCTCTCCTCCCCCTTCCATTTGGGCCAACTCGGAACGTGGCGCGTTTGCTTGCCGCGAAGTGTCAGCGTGACTTATGTGTACTACTAATTAAGAAATAAGTCGCCTGGCCGGTTCCACGGCAATCATTTAGCGGAGTTTACGAACCACGGTCGGCTGCCTCAAAAATTGTCATTAGACCACGCTACTTACGGGCATAAAATTTCTCGTTTTCTGCCTTTCATCGGCCTCACCCTGGAATCTCGGTTTTGCTTTATTTATAAATTTGCACTCAAACAATAGCCATAAACCCATTCCCAGAGTGTTACAAATCAGAAATTTGTCGACGTGTTTTCTTTTTTTTCCTTTTTCTCCCCCCCCCCCCCGCCACCTTCCAGGGGCTAAATTCCCTTTCTGCTTGGGAACAGCGCTGTCCGTCGCCAGCTGAGTGGGGGGGAGAGGGTTGGGGGGTGAAATTGCACTGGAGATTGATTGGGGTGGAAGGGGGAGACAGGAGACGCTGCTGGCATGAAAAGGCAGGCCGTGGTTAGCAGAGTTGCTTTTCTAAGGAGTGGCTCAATCAAACCTTGAGGGACAGCTGGTTGCAATGGCGAGGAAATGGAGAAGACCCTCAGATCCAGGGCTCTGCAACTCCAGACACCAGGGAGCACGTGAATCCATTTAATGAGACGTAGTTTCCAGACGCTTCTTGGGATCTCGCGGGTGTGTTTTTTGCTTTCATTTCCAATTCGCCGCATTTGGGGATGCATTTGTTTATTCGTTTATTTCCTTTCATTTCCATTCCACCCAATCGCCGAAGCTCTCTGGGCGGTTCACAAAAATTAAAACCACAAGGTATGGCATAAAATATAGCAAAAAGCTTAAAAGCCGCAATATAAAACCACAAATACAAAAGTACAACCGGAATAAAACCTCTCAGCAAGGCAGAGATATACAATACGGATTTAAAATAGCAGAGGTAAAAGACTAGAAGAGTAAATTGCTAAAATACTGGGAGAATTAGCACTGGAAAAAGTACAATGTATGTGCCAGGTGGACCTCTCTAGGAAGCTCATTCCAGAGCCAGGGTGTCACAACAGAGAAGGCCCTCTTCCTGGTAGCCACCTGCCTCCCTTTCTCTTCTCAGTCCTCCCAGAGTGCAGGACATGGAATAATGGGCTCAAGTGACAGGAAGCCAGATTCCGGCTGGACATCAGGAAAAACTTCCTGACTGTTAGAGCAGTACAACAATGGAACAAGTTACCTAGGGAGGTTGTGGCCTCTCCCACACTAGAGGCCTTCAAGAGGCAGCTGGACAACCATCTGTCAGGGATGCTGTAGGGTGGATTCCTGCATTGAGCAGGGGGATGGACTCGATGGTCTTATAGGCTCCTTCCAACTACTATTCTATGATTCCATGGCAAGGGCTCACAGAGAAGGACCCCTGAGGATGATCTTAGGATCTAGGCAGGTACATATGGGAGGAGGTGATCCTTCAGGTAACCTGGCCCCATACCTTTTAGGGCTACGGATGTTAATATCAGCACTATGAATCACAAGGACTGGGGATGTGTGAGAGTTTCATTTTTGCTCACAAAACATGACAGCATGCCTCATTCAAAGCTCCACACATGAGCACAAGGATGTGTCCGCCGAACATATTTGCACATTTTCAAGCAGGCAGTCGCGTTTGTCGCGTTTCCAATCCTCAGTTCGATTTGCGTGAATTTCCTCCATGGACTGATTCAGCCTTCTTTTAGCCTATGGAGGAAAGTTGTGCCAAGTAGAAAGTTTGCACAAATTTGAGGGAACTTGTTCAAACCTCATGCTTGTCACTATTTGCAAATGAGTTAATAGATTTGACACTTTTAAAAAAAATCAAGGGAAAGAGGGTGCTAGTATGTCCTGGGTGTGGGTTCCCTCAACCGGTTGGCCACTGTGTGAACCGAATGCTGGACGAGATGGACCCTTGGTCTCATCCCACAAGGCTCTTCTGACGTTCTTATGAGAGACATCAAAATGGACAGCCATGTCCCCCTCTAAATCATCGTAGCATATCTAGTAGAAAGTAGCTTCCGATACACCCTGGCATTCCACCCAACGGTCTCAGGCCTTCCCAGAAATTTATGTCAGCTCCTCCACAGCTGCAATTGCCTCAAGCCCAGGGTTTTCTTTCGGACAGCTCTGCACTAAAAAACCCAACTCTCCAGTTTCACCCTGCACCGTAAACTTGCATTCCCTGTCAAAGCCTCTGTTCCGGCAGAAACAAGGCGTTGGCAAAAGCCAGCTTCTGTTACCAGCTTGGCAGGTAAGCAAGAAGCTTTACAAGGAGACGTTAGCCGGCAAAGGTTAGGGATTGCAGAGGAGGAGGTGGGTCAGCAGGCAGGGAACCGTTCCAAGAAAAATCATGGCGCTCTATAAGCCTGGTGGTTGTATTGAGCACATTTCGGGGAAAGCTGGTGGTTTAGAAGGGAACACCACCTCGCCTCTCGTTCCGCCATCTTCTTTGCAATATTGCAGGCACAGGTTAAGGTGAGGAAAGTAAAGGGAAAGAGGCAAAGAAAGAATATTTACCCTATCTGACTTCAGCGCTGACAAAGGCTTATTGTCTGTTTTTAAGTTGAAATGATCATGATTTTGACCTTATTGTGGTTGGATCTCGCTTTCTTCAGTTGGTCGATAGCTGTGTGTTGAGTTCAACAATATGCTTGCTCTCATTTTGTAAAATTATACTAGAGGTGTGCATCAACCCCGATCCGGCACTTCGGGAAACTCGCCCAGTTTCGAAACGACAGGTGGGATGGCGGGGAAATTAGGTCGATTGATAACCAGTCTTTGGGAAATTAATGGAATGGATTATAAATGGGAGAAAATGGATGAGGAGACATTTTCTTCTGCCTCTCGTAATACCAGAACCTAATGGTGTCATCCCATGAAGCTGATGGGTGGGAGATTCAGAACAGATCGAGTGCAGAGTGCAGAGTTAAACTATGGAACTCACTTCCACAAGGTGTAATGATGGCCACCATTTTGGATGGCTTAAAGCCATCCAAAATTGGACAAATTCCTGGAGAAGAAGGCTATCAAAGACTCATAGTCCTGATGGCGATATGCTATCTCTAGTGTTAGGGGCAGTAAGCCTATGTAAACCAGTTCCTAGGGATCATGGGTGCGAGGGTGCTGTCCTGCTTGTAGCTTTCCCATGGGTGGCTGGGTGGCCACTGTGTGAACCAAATGCTGGACTAGATGGACCCTTGGTCTGATCCATCATGGTTCTTCTTATGTTAAAAGAAAAGAAAACCAGTTTAAGGCTTCTTTCATAGTGAAGCCTGGTGACTTTGGAAGAACGGCCATCTTACAGCCCCACCCGCATCCTCCCCCAAAGCATAGCTATTAGAGACCCTTGGTAAAACATGCCATAGAACTAGAAGGTGGGCAAGGCAGTCCCTCAGCTTCACTCTCCCCCCTCACACACCCCACTCGTAATCGGCATTCGCAGAAACAAAATTAAAAGACGCTATTTGCAGGAGGTATAAACTTCCGGCATCTCCAAAATATGAATCGCTAACGAAGCCTCGTTCTGGGGCTGCTTTGGATCTGTTGACTTCAGACAGAGGCCTGTTTCAACTTGGGAAGTAACAGGCCCTGACCAAAGTAGCCCAATTCTGAAGACGTACCTATCGTCCACTCTAGGTATCTAAAGAGCCTGGACTCTTGCCTAAAGAAACTCATAGCACAATACATTTATGTTCATCCTTAAGGTGCTGCAATTTCTGGACAGAAGCAGGGAGAGAACAGAAGCAGGCGGATAGGTTTATTCTTGTGTCCTCATTGCCTTTGGGAAAATAAGAGCAGAAGGAAGGAAAAAAGCCCTGGTGGATCACAGCATTTCCAATGCCTTTGGGAAAGGGTTATAAGTAGGGCCATAAAGTCAGCAAGCTTTTCTCTGTTATTTGTTTTCCAGCATTTTTATATTTGGAGGTGCACTATTACTGAGTGGGGAAGTTCTAGTGAGTTAGCCTTTGTAGAATAAACCACAGGTCCCCCTTGTCTAGCGTTCTGTCTCCAGACAGATCATAAAAGCCTATATTTTTCGAGTTGGGAACATGGGTCAATATTCAATGGGTCTGCTGTGTCAACCATCACAAGTTTGGGGAAGGCTGGCGACCTAACCATTTGCCTTTGAACTTTGCTATGCCAACGGCTGCCATGGGAGACACTTGCCTGGCCATTTCTTCAAAACCTTCCAGAGGAAGAGATGCCACCAACCAACATAAGGCTGTTAATTCCAGCAGGGAACTTCTGCTACAGCTAGAAACAACCAGCGGTGTGACAGGGCTGCAAAAAAGGCAAATGCCATTTTAGGTTGCATCAATAGCACTGCCGTTTCTAAATCACGGGAAGTAAGAGCTCTAATTTATTCTGGGCTGGCCAGACCTCCCCTTGAAGATTGCATCTAGTTCTGGACACTTTAAGAAGGGTTCTGATAAATTGGAACAAAGATGGTCAGGGGATTAGGAATTTAGTCCTGTGAGGACAGATTGAAGGACATGGGTATGTTTAGCTTTGAGAAGAGAAGAGAGAGGGGAGAGGATGTGATATCACTTCTGAAGTACCCATCACATAGAAGTAGGCCTCACCCTGTTCTCTATCATCAGAACATCAGAAGAGCCCTGATGCTGGATCAGACCAAGGGTCCATCTAGTCCAGCACTCTGTTCACACAGTGGCCAACAAGCCATCGGCCAGGGATGAACAAGTAGGACATGGTGCAACAGCGCCCTCCCGCCCCTGTTCCCCAGCAACTGGTGCACACAGGCTTACTGCCTCAAATACTGGAGGTGGCACACAACCATCAAGGCTAGTAGCCATTGATAGCCTTCACCTCCAGGAACTTATCCAACCCCCTTTTAAAGCCACCCAGATTGGTGGCCATCACCACATCCTGTGGTACTGAGTCCCACATGCAAGACTGTAGGACACGAAATTATGGGCTTAAGTTACAGGAAGGCAGATTTCAGGTGAACATCAGGAGGGGAAAGGCTTCCTAGTGGCCCAAGCACTCAGACAACAGAACCAGCTGCCTCTCCATCCCTGGAGGTATTCAAGCAGAGACTGGGCAGCCATGTGCGAGTGAAGTTTTAACCTGGATTCCTGCACTGAGCAGGGAATTCGAGTCTGTGGCCTAAATGGACCCTTTGAAATCTAGAATTCTGTGATCTCCCAAAGGTTGCACCTTGCCTCTATCATACCACAGTTTGGAAGGAGGGAGCATCGCGTCTTGGCCTGTCCTTGGTCTTCTGTTTAACGCTGAAGCTTTGTCTGTGTTCCTTTCGAGAGAATCCCACGTCCCCCTGTTCCCTGGCATTTCTGCTAAGGACTCCTTATCCTTCTCGCTCACTTCCATTTCTGCATCGCTTTCCACCACCCCCTCCTTTCTCACATCCTCTAACACTCCCATTCTGAGTGTCTTTTCCAGGCCGTTGAAGGAGGAGGTTTTAATATTCAAGTCGTACCTTCTCCAAGAGCCTGCACCGGGGAGCCGATGTGCCAGAGTTTATTGATATCACTTGGGGCTGTCAGCAAACACATTCAGCCCTTAATGGCCCCCTAAGGTGCCTGTCCGGGCAGTTCTAAAGAGATCGGCATCAAAAAAAATAATTAAATGCCCTTTTTCCCCCCGTTTTTGTCCAAGGTGAGACAATACAGCCGAGAGTTCTCTGGTGCGACAGATGACAGGGGTTGATAAAAAGACCGATGATGCAGGAATATCTTTCTTTTCACTTCTGGTTCCAATTCTTCTTTTTTGTCACATCTATTCTCTCTCTTCTCTCTCTCTCTCTCTCTCTCTGGCTTTCTTCTCTGGGAAGGGAAGATTGGGCGACGAGTTCAATTGCAGGCGACTCTCGGGCAACTTCGATTCTGTCTTTTATAAAGCCTGGCTGGTTTCTTAGGGCATTTTTTTTTATGGTGTCCGGCGCTTGTCGTGAAGGGGATTGGGTGCACCCTTTTCCACGTTGCCTCGTTCTTCCTCCCCCCCCCCATCCCACATCTTTCTTATAGGTTCACCATGGTCATGTGCTTCATGAATGGTGGCAAATAAATTTCACAGCTGGGAGGGTGGCGAATGGGAGGTGAGAAGCAAAGGGATGGGGATCATGGTGCCAGACCACAGCCAAGTTGAGAGAGGGCACCCAAAATGCTGAAGGAGTTGGGACGACCCCCCCCTACAAGGAAAGGTTATGATGCTTGGGGCATTTTAGCTTAGAAGAAAGGCGACTGAGGAGGAGACATCGTAATGGTGTACAAAATGATGCAGGGTGTGGATTAATCAGATAGGGAGATGTATTTCTCTCTCTCTTCCTCGGATAATACTAGAACCCAATGGGGTCATTATCCCATGAAGCTGGCTGATTTATTTATTTATTTATTTATTTATTACGTTTATAAACCGCCCCGTAGCCGAAGCTCTCTGGGCGGTTTACAAAAGTTAAAAACAGTAAACATTAAAAAAAAGTATACAAAA
This sequence comes from Elgaria multicarinata webbii, assembly GCF_023053635.1. Lineage (NCBI taxonomy): Eukaryota > Metazoa > Chordata > Lepidosauria > Squamata > Anguidae > Elgaria > Elgaria multicarinata. Next base: position 18,475,962 of record NC_086190.1, on the reverse strand, counting down.
TTTAAAACCATCAAAAACATAAGAACAACAGTATCAAGCAACAGTATCCGTTTAAAAACAAGCGTTCTGGGGTCCATTAAAAACAAACAAACTTAGCGTTGTTAAATGCTGTTAAAATGCCTGGGAGAAGAAAAAAGTCTTGACTTGGCACCTGAAAGATAACAGTGTTGGTGCCAGGCGAGCCTCATCAGGGAGATCATTCCACAGTCGGGGGCGGGGGGGCACCACCGAAAAGGCCCTCTCCCTTGTTGCCATCCTCCGAGCTTCCCTCGGAGTAGGCACTCGGAGGAGGACCTTAAATACTGAGCGCAGTGTACGGGTAGGTTCATGTCGGGAGAGGCGTTCCGTCAGGCATTGTGGTCCCAAGCCATGTAGGGCTTTATAGGTTAAAAAACAGCACCTTAAATTGGGCTTGGAAACATCTAGGCAGCCAATGCAAACGGGCCAGAATCGGTGTTATATGTTCAAACCTTCTTGTTCTGGTTAGCAATCTGGCCGCTGCATTTTGCACAAGCTGCAGCTTCCGAACCGCCTTCAAAGGCTGCCCCACGTAGAGGGCATTGCAGTAATCTAATTTGGAGGTTACCAGAGCATGGACGACTGAAACTAGGTTATCCCTGTCCAGATAGGGGGTTAGCTGGGCCACCAACCGGAGTTAGTAGAAATGGGAGATTCAGGACAGATGAAAGGAAGTTCGTCACACAGCATATAGTTGAACTGCAGGGTTCATTCACAGAAGAGGTGGTTTTGGATGTCTTTGAAAGAAGGTTAGACAAATTCATGGAGAAGAATATCAATGGCTACTAGCCCTGATGGCTAGTATGCCTCTGTACACCAGTTGCTGAGAACACCAGCAGAATGGGTGCTGTTGTCCTCAGGTCTTGCTTGTGGGTTCACCTTGGGCATCTGGTCAGCCACTGTGTGAACAGGACGCTGGACTAGATGGGTCCTGAATGTGATCCAGCAGGGCCCTTCTCACGTTCTTCTTCTTCTTTTTTATCATTTGGGAGGCAAAGAATAGGAGCAAAGGCATGAGGTCAAATGGAACCACTGAGAGTAGGCTATGGAAAAGCTCCTGGAAAGGACATTGGAAGCAGAAAGGGGTCAAGAAAAAGCTGAAACGTTTGGGCTTTTCACTGTGTCGGGTCTTTCGATCAAAGGGCTGGTTTCACATTTAGAGAAGCTCTCGGGGGCCGCGTTCTGGTGGTGGGTGGGGCCAAAACCACCAGTGTACGTTAGCACCACTGAGTCAGCCCTGTCCCTTGCTGCCGCCCTCCAAACCTCCCTTGGAGGAGGGCCTCAGATGTCGAGTGACCTGTATAGGTAGGAACATATACTTAGATCAGCGATGGGCAAGTTGTGAAGTTTTGGCCCCAACTTCTCTTGGCCCACACCGCTGGCTACGCTGACTAGGCCTGATGGGAGTTGTAGGCTGGAACATCTGTAGCCAGGGCTTTCAAGGTGAGCAGCAACACTTTGGACTGTGCCCAAGAGTAGAACGGCAGCCGGAGAGAGAAAGTGCTTTTGCTCCGCCTTCTACAGAGAATCGCTGCTCTTCTTAGTCAAATATCCAGGTTGTAAACGCCGCGATGGGCATTGTCTCCCAACGCAGCTCTGTTACAGCTGACCAGTTCAGTGCCTGAGCAGAGAGAGAAGAATTTCCATCTGCCAAAGGTCCCCGACGCTAATGCGACCGCTGAGTTTGCCGGTCCCCAGCTGAGCTTTAAATGACTTTTTTTTTCATTTTGCTAGGCCAGCCGCCTGGTCTGTTTGGTATTCCCGGACCACCCCACCAATACTCTCTCTCTCTCCCCCTCCCTCCTTCTCTCTCTCTCTCTCTCATTCATTCTGCTGGGGACGAATTACTAGATTAAAACGCATATCAACTATTACGCGATTGGTTTTTCTGCTTACGGCTTCACACCGCCAAACCTTAAACTATGTTAAACTGTAATCAAAATGGGGGTGAGGGGTGGGGGGGCACTCCAGGTGTGGGGAGAGAAGCGGCAGATTGGGAAAGGAGCGGCTGAAATGAATCACAGAGAGAGAGGTGATGGGTTCTTTGGAGGCTCAGTTCCTGGTGGCCTCCTTGTGCCTACGACCGCTGGGATATTTGTTTGTCCTACACCTGAACTTTCAGCAATGGGGGGAGGGGGAGGGCAGCTATTATTCTGAAGACCTTTTTTATCTCATCCCAATTGTCCACGTTCTCATTTGGGGTTTGACAATCCACAACACAGGAGGAAAAATTGTATGAGGGTAGAGGAACAAGGCATTATTATCCCAGAGTGCAGGATACGGACTAATGGGCTCAAGTCACAGGAAGCCAGATTCCGGCTGCACATCAGGGAAAACTTCCTGACTGTTAGAGCAGTACGACAATGAAACCAGTTACCTAGGGAGGTTGTGGGCTCTCCCACACTAGAGGCCTTCAAGAGGCAGCTGAGCAGCTGTCTGTCAGGGAGGTTTTAAGGTGGATTCCTGCATTGAGCAGGTTGGACTTGATGGCCTTATAGGCCCCTTCCAACTCTACGATTCTATCATCATCATCATCATCATCATCATCATCATCATCATCTCTTTTTTGCTCATATAGTTGTGGCTGCGTTTTCCTCTGGTTTACATTTTGATGGAGTTTGCTACCTCTCCGTCCTGTCTTTCCTCCGGTCCAGCCGGACGAAAGGTAGACATGAGATCTAGACTTGAATCTTCGGAGTTGGCCACTGTTTCCCCCTGCGTAGGTCAGCAGCGGGCTGTCAGACAGACCCTTTGGAGAGGGGGGATTAAAGAAGTCCAGATGGGAGAAGGGGACAGCGACAGAAACGGAGAAGGAGGGAGAGAGCAGGAGAAAGGGAAGCGCGAAGGAGAGAAACCCGTCTGAGCCTCAGCCGGTCCCATTCTCCCACTCCGAATGCGCAGGCAGTCCGATCGCGGGTTTAATGAATGCGTCGCCATGTCCGGGCTTGGATGGAGAATCCTCCTAGACAGCACTGAGGTGCTTGAGGCATAGACAGCAGGTCCTTGGCGTGCCTCAAGGGTTCGAGGCAAGCCTGAAGGGTCTCACCGTGGCCAATTTCTGCCTAATCCTGTTGATTAATTTAACTTTAGGGCCTAAAGAGTCTCCCTGAAGAAGTTGGGGGGGGGGCACGGTGGTGCTATGGAAGGATGATGCCAATGGGAGGGCAGGTGGAGAAGGAAGAAAGCGAGGGCCATCTCTTCCATTCCCTATTCGGCTCCGTAGAATAAGCCCTGTTCCAAAGGAGATGGTTGTCTCCCGCGACGCCACCCCCTCGCACGCAAGGCTTTGACGCGCACGCCTCCCTCAGGCTAAGCACCACCGCTTAAATACCTGAGGAAGGGGTAAAAAGAAAAAGCATAACCTTTCCCTTATAGCAGAGGGGAAAGGTAAGGAGCTTTGGAAAAGGCTTCTCTGGGAATATAGCAGGCTGAAGGTTTAATGTAATGTGTTTATTTACGAACGAATAGAGCAGGAGACACGGCCAAACTGACACGTGGTTTCATGGATTCATTCCATCTTTTGCCAGCTGGCCTGAGTTCTGCCTGATTCTCACTGAAACCCAGAGTGGATTCATTGGCCCACTGAAATCAAAGCCACCAGCCTCCACTGGCATCATCAGGCAAGTAGGCCACGTGAAATCAACCAATCAGAAAGGGGCCACCTAACATGGTGAGGCATGGCATCACGGCTCAAGACAGGATTCCAAAAAGCCAGCTCCCAAGATGCACCTTGTTTTGTGTTAATGGAGAAATCTCATCCGAGCTCATCTGGATAAATTTGTTACTTTCCGAATAAATAACAAATTCTCTCAGGGGAAGTTCACCCATCACTAGGAAATGTAGACAATGAGGACCAGCTGCATGGAGAAACTATGCCAAAACCAATTGTGGGTTTGCTTGTTCAGTTGATGTATGAATGCAGCAACATCGCATTGCTTTTCATTCATTCCTCCTCCCCACAGAACCTTTCCATCATTACACAGAGCTTGAAAGTTCTTTGCCACCTATCCAATTTTCATTTGTTCCTAAACGAGCACCACGGGTTAGAGAAAAAAACGGATATGTTTTTCATTACTCACATTTGTTTCTCTTTGCGAGGACTGCTTCTTATTCCTCTTAGCTTTCTTCTTGTCATGTTCTGTGGGCTTTTGAGTCTCGCTGGGAAAACTGGTAACGAGATCAAGGCAGGAAGAAAGTAGGACCTGGTGTAGCTGCTGGCTAAAGCATTCTCTTACTAGGACAATAGGAGGATGTTGTCTCAGCAGAGAGGTAAAGCCAGCTGAAGCCTTATGGAGGCTGAGAAGACCCGTAGTGTAGTCAGAGCAGCCCTTCCTAGCCTGCTAAAGGTCTGTTGCCTGATTTTGTAGCCTGAGACTCCTATAAGTCTGGGGAACTGGCAGCACTGAATTATGCTAACTTTCGTACCCTCTTGTCCTCATCAGAATCCTCTGCTGCACACTTGAAGGCCCAATGGTCATGGCACTGCTCTGATTGGCTCCCCTTTCTATTCCTCCCTTTCTTTCTTTCTTTCTCCTCCACCAGGCAACAGGCTGGATGAAGGATCTGATGTTGAATCCGAGCCAGACCTTCCTCTGAAGCGTAAGCAGCGCCGTAGCAGGACAACCTTCACGGCCGAACAGCTCGAAGAGCTGGAGAAGGCCTTTGAGAGGACCCACTACCCGGATATCTACACCCGAGAAGAGCTCGCTCAGAGGACCAAGCTCACTGAGGCGAGGGTCCAGGTAAGAGCCGGCTGCCTGGGTGTGGCAAGAAAGATGCTTAAGGGGGATACTCTGGGAGTGTACTGAATGGGTGCTAAGACGGGCAAAGGACCAGAGAAGCAACTGTCCCAGTTGGGTTTTTGCGTTCCAGGAAATCGCTCAGAAAAGAAGGCGCAAAGCCACAAGATGTGGTGATGGCCACTAACTTGGATGGCTTTCAAAGGGGGTTGGATGCATTCCTCGAAGAGAAGCCTATCCATGGCTACTAGCCCTGATGGTTATGTGCTACCTCCAGTATCAGAGGCAGTAAGCTTATAGGCACCAGTTGCTGGGGAACATGGGTGGGAAGGTGCTGTTGCACTGTGTCCTATTTTGTGGGTCCCTGGTCAACAGGTTGGGTACTGTGTGATCAGACTGCTGGACTAGATGGGCCCTGGGTTTGATCCATCAGGGCTCTTCTTACGTTCTTATTTTCCCTTCCTCTTGTCGAAGGGTGATCCTGGATCCAACCCAATCACGTCTGTCTCTGAATTAAGAGGAGGTTATTAGCCTGTGTTGTATTATTGTTGTCTGTCTTGAGTGCCGTTTCTGGTGGAAAGGGTTAGGGGTATCAAATAACTAAAAAATCATCTATGTTTCTCAAGTACCAAATGCTGTTTTGGGGAGATTGCGTTTGCGACTTTCTGCACACACACACACACACACACACACACACACACCAGACTGTTTTTAAAAAATCAGTAAAAGGCCCAGATCCTGAATGAGTTGAAACAGAAGGAAGGTCTCCAGTGAATTTAGTTTCTAAACATCCAAAGTTCTATTTTTACCTTTTAAAAAAATAATAATACCCCCATCCCACACTTGCACGTCATGTTGGCTTTGGGCGTTTCTCGGAGAAACAAGATGGATTCCTTTTTTCCAAAGTACTCAATTTGATGTTCGTAGAAGACTGACTGTAGCATAAACCAACTTTCTGCCACCTCGGGGAGCAAGAAGCCGCACCTGTTGAATGCCAGGGGATGGAACGGCGTCCCCTCTGACTGTGTGCGTTTCTGTGCTCTTCTCCCTCCCTCCCTCCCTCCCTCCCTCCCTCCCAGAGAAATTAAAGATGGGGGGATTTTGAAGTGGAGGCCAAAAGGGGCGGAGAGAGAGAGCAGTGCTGTGATCCCAGTGCAATTTAATAGCCTCATGGGGACTCCCAGGAACCGAGCCTTTGCACCGTGCTGATAAATCTTGGGTCATCATTGTGTGCAAACACACGGGGGGGGGGGGATGAGAAGTGTGAACAAATCAGTGGGTATAATAGAGTCTCCAGGGAGGACGCTGGGAAGAAAGGACGGGAGATACCGGCAACTAGGTTTTCCTGAAGTGGGGGGAGAGACGCTGTGTTCTGAGATAGCTCTCCCTTCCGGGGAGGCCTCTGTGAAGCTGCGGTTAAAATTCCAGACGATTCCAAGGGCCAGGACAACAGTGATTTCCTAAATTTCACCGACTCTTCCCATTTTATAGGGAGCTCTGTCATAAGGGTGTGTGAATCGGCTAAAGGTGGGGATGTATGAGGAATTCGTTTCTGGTCAGGATTCACCCTCTTCCCACCTTCCGGACCAAACACGGAGTCGGGTGCAACCGGCGGTGGAGCCCCATGCATTTCTGAGTTTTCGATGCGATTTGCGGACCTCCAGCACCCCAAAAAAATTGCTTTCGACTTATCCGTATGGTTGAAAAATGCAGATGGAACGACGCGTACTTTAGGGGCGTAATGACACATTCGTCAATGGTGGAAGAATGCAGGGATTTCAAGAAGTCACACAGTTGATACATCTGTTTGGAAATATATGGAAATGCACATGGGTTTTCATGAGGAATGAATGAATAGGTAAATAATTTTTTAAAAAAGGTCTCCAACGGATATGGACCCAAGTCAGAATGAGCTTCGAGATGAGATTCAGAGAGCGCACATTTTTCGGATTCGCACATGCCCAGTCCAACCGCGAGGTCCTAGAGGTTCTCTGAATGCCACCTTGAAGCTCGTTCAAACTCATCTCCATATCATCACGTGAGCTCTGGGATTAAGCATTGGGCAGGGCAGTGCAAAATCTGGGAAACTTGGTGGTTGGAGAAAGAGGGCAGGGCCCAGGGTAAGGAGCAGAGCTGTCTAGGAAATCTTAGAGGGCCAAATTGAGACCCACAGCAAAATTAGTCACCAGTGGGGATAGAAGGGAAGGGAAGCAGCCCAACATGGACTCATGCAGAGAGGCTATAGGCATGCTCCCTCTGAGTGCTGCTAAGTCTCCCGCGCCTGTGTGTTTAGCAATGATGAGAACATCCGATCCAACCTACTGAAGAAAGGCCACAGCAAAGGCTGACCGGCCCAAAGCCAGACCCGAGCGAGAAATCCTTCAGAGACACGCTAGGCAGACTCCTTCGCATGTGGGTGCTTTGGTGTCTGGATAAATGCTCCTTCTGTCTGAAGCCTTTTGGCTTCAGTGCGGAGGCTAGAGAGGGAAAAGGCATCTAGCCGCCCCCCTCATTATTTGAAGCTGTGATTTGTGGATTGTCCCCCCCCTCCACTGCCGTCCAAACCACCCCTCCGAGGCACTTTGCCCAAAACCCCTTTGCCAGATTTTTGCTAACAGCTGCTCTTCAGCCTTGCATTCCTGACGGGTTTCTCATCCCCGGAACCTGGCATGATCGGTTTCTTCCCACCACTTTTAAGCCTTGCCGCCCCCTTGTAAAATTTTCTGGGTATCAGAGCGGATCTTTTTACTGGCTCTCGGGACGGACAAATGTGAGTCCGTGGAGTTCTTGACTGGGCGCTCGAGAGAGTAGGGGGTTTGCAGAAGCCGAAGTTCGTTTGTCGGGTGCGTCGTCGTTGTTTTCAGAACCGCAACCGCAAATGCAATCGACACTCTGGCGGTTTGCAATTGACACTCTGCAACCTTGCAAGGAGTTCCCCTGAATTCTTCTTCAAAACTTTAACGACTTATAAAAAAATAATATATTTTTTTTAAAAAAATGCAGGGTGTTAGAGAGAGAGAGAGAGAGAGAGAACGAACGAACGAACGAACGAACGTGCAGGTTGTTTTAATTCATTTTTAATTGTAAGATTTCAACCGAACCAAACAAAATAGAGAAAAAGGAGAAGAAATATAGCTACATAAATTTGAATAAATTTGAGGAAATGTACAGGAAACCACTGGCTGTACTCAAGGCATTGGAAGAGATCGAAATGACTTGATTATTATGTGCCCCTCACATCTCCAATCAGGGAGAAATTCCGAGCAGTATCACCTGTAGCCAGCTTTCATTTGTAAGAGAAAGAGCCCTTGAAATTTATGGCATTTTTTATATAGGTAACGTGCAAAAAGACAAAGTTCCCAGCCTGTAGCAAAAAGCCAAGCTTAGCTCACAAATGCAAAACAAAGTCTCACCCACCACGAAACTTCGTTGAGTCCAAAAGGAGTCAGATTTCCAGAAGCACCAAATTCTGAGCAATTCCCTCAAAATACGGAGGATTCATGTGAACAGGAAAGGGGGGGGTGGAATAATGCAAAATGAGTGGGAAAATCTGCAAACGGGCCCGGTTCACTCCAGCCCAAGTCAGACGTGATGACAGGAACGCGAACAAAATCCAGGGGGCTGAACCTAGGGAAATTCATCAAACTCTAGCACCCCCCAAATGGATTTCTCTGAAATCCCTATTTTTCCCCCTAATAATATTTGGTTTGTTTACAAATATACAAGCAGGGCAGTCTTCTAATGTAGTGCCCTGTGCATATTTTGTATTACAACTCCCATCAGGCTGAGCCAGAATGGCTGATGTCCAGGGATTTATTTATTATTTATTTATTTAAGCATTTTTATGCCGCCATTCAGCCAAAAAAGGCTCTCACAGCAGCTTACAAAAGTATTTCTTAAAAAGTCCCTGCCCACAGGCTTACAATCTAAAATGATAGGAGTTATGGATTAAAATATCTAGAAGGGGGGTATGTAACCCCAAATACCTGATGTTAAAGGTAGGTTTTGCAATGCATTCTGAAATAACCAGAGAGCTCGCTTGGATCAGGTGGCAGATATTTATTTATTTAGGGAGATGTATTTCTCTCTCTCTTTCTCGGATAATACTAGAACCCAATGGGGTCATTATACCATGAAGCTGAATGTTTTATTTATTTATTACATTTATATACTGCCCCGTAGCCGAAGCTCTCTGGGCAGTTTACAAAAGTTAAAAACAGTAAACATTAAAAAAAAGTATACAAAATTTAAAAGCATCAAAAATACATAAAAACAACAGTATAAAATAGTATCCATTTTAAACAACAACAGTTCTGGGGTCCATTAAAAAAAAACTTGGCATATGTTGTTAAATGCTGTTAAATGCCTGGGAGAAGAGAAAAGTCTTGACCTGGCGCCAAAAAGATAACAGTGTTGGTGCCAGGCGAGCCTCATCGGGGAGATCATTCCATGATTGGGGGGCCACCACCGAAAAGGCCCTCTCCCTTGTTGCCATCCTCCGAGCTTCCCTCGGAGTAGGCACTCGGAGGAGGACCTTAGATGTTGAGCGTAGCGTACGGGTAGGTTCATGTAGGGAGAGGCATTCCATCAGGTATTGTGGTCCCAAGCCGTGTAGGGCTTTATAGCTTAAAACCAGCACCTTGAATTGGGCTCAGAAACATATAGGCAGCCAATGCAAGTGGGCCAGAATTGGTGTTATATGTTTGAACCTTCTGGTTCCAGTTATCAATCTGGCCACTGCATTTTGCACAAGCTGCAGCTTCAGAACCATCTTCAAAGGCTGCCCCACGTAGAGGGCATTGCAGTAATCTAATCTGGAGGTTACCAGAGCATGGACGACTGAAGCTAGGTTATCCCTGTCCAGATAGGGGCATAGATGGGCCACCAAATGGAGTTGGAAGAAGGCACTCCATGCTAACGAGGCCACCTGAGCCTCAAGTAACAGAGATGGTTCTAGGAGAACCCCAAAGCTATGAACCTGCTCCTTCAGGGGGAGTGCGACCCCATCCAGAACAGGTTGAACACCCACCATCCTGCCAGAAGAACCACCCACCAGCAGCATCTCAGTCTTGTCTGGATTGAGATAGTGGGAAGAGGAAAGACCTGTGTGCCAGAAAGCCTGCTATACCCCGCCTATATTAGCCTACAATGGAGGATGCAATCTTATCAACAGTATTAAGGACAAGTCACCTGCCAATCCAGATAGGGTTTGTCGGAATGGAAGCAGGCACCATTTTTTTCTTTCCTTCAGGCAGCCAAAGGTCTTGGGCCGGCCCTGACATTGGTTCCCGAAGTGGTTCCACAGCTTCGGGGTCACCCGAATCTGTGGATCCATCATGAGCGAGTAGTTTACACATTGTCTGAATGCACCCAGTTGGCATGTTCGAGGAAGTGGCGTTGGGTGATCACGGCCAAGATTGCCGTGGGCGATGGACAAAGGCAATGAATGGAGTTCAGCTGAGTATGTGGGTTTGGATGCCCCTGTGGGTTACATCTAGAGAGAGGAAGAGAAGGAGGCCCGTTGAGGGTCAGCTGGTCCAACGCTGTTTCCCCCCCCCCAAAAAAAGAAAAATAGCTCCAGATTTAGATGGTGGCAAAGTGGCCGTAGGATGCTCAACCCCACGCACATCAAAACTTCTGAGGCCACCCAGGAAGGCCGATTCGTAAGGGACACGGCCATGAAGATTTGCTTAACGCCAATCTCGCTGGCTTTCTTGGGTGCTGGAAGTTCCCTCCATCTGGGCCCAGTGAGCCTTAACTCAGGTCATGGGAAGCAGCTTTGGATCTAATGTGATTTGTGCAGCGACAGTGTGGGGCTGTGACCATTTCTGATTCTGTGTGTGTGTGTGTGTGTGTGTCCTTTCCAGAGACTGTTGGTTGTTGTTTTTAAAACACTTCTAAACAGATGCATACTCTTCTCTCCCAGAGGATTTTGGGTACCCTGTGTGAAGAGCTGGTTGGCATAAGAGTTAGCAGGGACAGCTACCAGGAGATGCTACAGAGGGTTAGTTCGCCATACAGGCTTTGGCTTCTCTTTGAATATGTAAAGCAGCCTTCCAGGCAACGTCCAGATGTGTTTGGACTACAACTCCCATCCTCCCCACTGTAATGGCTGGGGACAATGAGAGTTGTAGTCCAAACACATCCAGAGGGTGCCAGGTTGGAGAAGACGGGTGTCGAAACTGAAACAACCAATCTCTCTGGAAGATGGGGTCCCCTATCCTGGTTTCCACTCAAACCTCTCTCTCCCACTCGTCTTCCACCAGCATTGAGTCCTGATTAAGCCAGGCTGGGCTCCCGATGGACCATCCTTTGTCATGAGCAGATTTTCATCTGCCCTCCCTCCTTTCCCCTCGCCTGACAAAGTGTGGGAGAAGACCCAGAGCTGGTCTAATGTACTCCAGCCCCATCCTGGCAGGGAAGGGTCTGTGCAGCTGTTGTACTGGGAAGTCACCAGAGCAATCTCTGGCTGCCCCTCTGTTTTCCTGCACATTTATTTATTTATTACATTTATATACTGCCCCACAGCCGAAGCTCACTGGGCGGTTTACAGAGGGTTGGACTAGATCATACAATCATAGAATAGCAGAGTTGGAAGGGGCCTACAAGGCCATCGAGTCCAACCCCCTGCTCAGTGCAGGAATCCACCCTAAAGCATCCCTGACAGATGGTTGTCCAGCTGCCTCTGGAAGGCCTCTAGTGTGGGAGAGCCCACCACCTCCCTTTGTAACTGGTTCCATTGTCGTACTGCTCTAACAGTCAGGAAGTTTTTCCTGATGTCCAGCTGGAATCTGGCTTCCTGTAACTGGAGCCCGTTATTCCGTGTCCTGCACTCTGGGAGGATCGAGATGATCCTTGTGTTCCCCTTCCCACTCAACTATTCTATGATTCAGCGATTCTCACTTGCCATGTGACCTCTGTTGGCTGGCATCACCCCATATAACTAATCTAGGAAGAGGCAGAACCCAGGGGGAAATTTGGCTGGAGCTAGAGGGGAACGTTGACCCAGCCCTAGATAAGACTATACAGCGATGGCGTCTGGAGTCTGCAGTGAGCCCAAATATTAACAATACATACATAGTCCTGTTTAACTTCCCTATGATGAGTGGTTTTATACCTTGCCATTTTTCTTCATTGAAAGATGGGGTACAAATCAAATCAATTAACAGGTGACGTCTGTCCCCTCAGCACCCCGCTTGCGAATTTCATCGGCCTTCATCGGAAACAGAATGCGAGGTTAGATCCAGCAAGAACATTCTGACCCTGTTCAAATGACACATTAAGCCACAATGGTTAAGTGTTTTGAGCTAAACATGATGGCTTAGCTAAACATGGTGGCTAGCTAACCACGGTTTAAACACGCTCACTAACCATTTGCTGCAAAAGGCTTAGCGGCCTAACCGTGGTTTAGCAAGACGGCTGAACAGGCCCTCTCTTATTCTTTAAAACTTCCTTTCACCTCGGCTTTCTTTTTACCGTTCCAGAGATGGGCTTTGGGAAGACGGAACCTTTGCCAGGGAGCGCTGGCAGCCCGACTCGGCTGATGGGTTTTCTGGTCCGACGCACGGGCCGTGTTTTTGTAAGAAAGTTTCTTCGCCTAATGATTTACGTCCGCTCAGCTGAGGACTTTCCCATCTGTTCTTTCCTTGGCAGATGGCAGAAACAGAAGCGGAGGGAGAGGGGAGAATTAAAGGTGGGAGTAACTGGGAGGGGTGTGTGAATCAGCAAAAGCTCTCCTGTTTTCTGAACCCTTGAAACTATTTCCGACGTACATCTGAATTTCATTTATTTTGTTCTCCCCATGAAAACGTACGCATCTTTTCCTGGATGTCAATTGCACACCTTTTTAAAATGGACGCATCTTTCCTGTCATGGATTCGAGCGTGTTTCTTCAAATGCCAGCAGAAGGGCTGCTAAGCCAAAGCGTACGAAGACTTTTTCTCCGCTGCCTTCGCAGAGGGCAGAACTGAAGTTAAAGAGAGATAGATTTGGGTCGAACATTAGGAGAAACCACTGGATGTTAGGAGCGGTTTGGCCATGAAACTGAGGCAGCCATGGGTTCCTAGGGCTTGGATTATACTAGGGATAGGGTTTCTTTTGTCTTGTGGGATATTTTGCAATCATTATTATTAGAACCCTGAGGTCCACCAACGGAACTAGGTGCAAAATAGCAGCTCAGGTAGGCAGACTTAGGCTAATTAGGCCAGTGTCAAGAGTCAGCATGATGGGGCACCCACCAAGGGCCCATACACAAGAGCTGCATGGGTTTGCTCCTCCTCTTCAGCTGCATTATGGGGCAGCATTAACCCAGAAAGGGGAGTGTTTCTATGGGGCAGGGGTACATCACAGTCTTGAGGCTGCTTTCTTGCTGTGTAGCGCCCTCCACCCCTATCTGAAGCAATTGGCCGTCACTCTGGGACTATAGTAACCGGATCTCCCGGCAGGAGAATCTTTTAGTGGCTGATAAAACCTTAACTGTGGTGGAGTGAAAACAGGTTCTCTTTGAAGTAGGGCTTGCATTACCCTCTTGATGCTCATTCCTGTATTTTTTAATCGCCAATAAAATGATTTATAAGCATAAAAAAAGGAGGGAGAGGGAGAGGGAGAGGGGGTGTGTGTGGGTGTGGGTGTGTGGGTGTGTGGGTGTTCAGCCACCTTTCAAAGAACAGACGAAAGGGAAATGTCACCCGCGTGACTTGCTGGGATGTGTTTTCGGATCGTCTGTTGTGTGTGCACACTTGTAAGGAGAGAGGGACGCACACCCCAGGAGTTGCAAATGAGAGACCCGACTTCTCCGTCTGTCTCTCAAAATGTCCCACTGGGTCTCTGAATGCGCACGTGATGGAGAAAGATTTGAGGATTGGGGGGGGCATTTAATTTTTTTTAAAAATGAGATAATTTCACAGGAAACGGGTCTCCGAAACTGTTTGTAGTCGTAGGAGGCCAGACGGAGCCTCTGTGGTTCGAGCCCATGAGGTGGAGACGAGCCGAAGGCCAAGTGCATTGTGGGTCATATTAGCCCTGCATGTTTCTTGGAGTCGTCCCCCCCACACGGACCACCATTGGAGACAGAACACTGGGTTAGATGTAAAAATGCAGATTTGCAGGGGAACACAAATGCAAATTCTGAAGTATTGCATTCTTGCTTGTGTTTGAATTCAGTGGGATGTGAATGGGACAATTTCGGCTGATTTGGGAACTGGGATGCAATTCCCATACACCCCCGACGGTTGACTTCCTGGTATGAGCGAGTGAGGATAGAAAGTCGAAAAGAGTTCTCACCACAAAGCGAAGAACCAAGGGATCATTGAAGAAAGAAAAATTCACCCTGAATCCACCTATACTATGCTTTGCAACTTCCTTTCCTCCCTTTGTCTAAACACGATTGGATACTCATTTATTAGCCCAATCGCCTCCGCCACACTGGACTCGTCAACTCAACTGGATTTCCCCCCTCCAACCCTTGATTTTTTGTTCAATTTCATTCCCCGCCCCCCCCCCCCCGCCCAACTCCATCGCTGTGAAATTTAATCATGTCTCTTAGGCCTTTAGGTCCCACAGAACACAGCAGCTGTGTTTTCAACCATCTCAAAAGCTTAGTCCGGTATTTCTCAGCCAACCTTCCACCGCCAGCATCCGCACCCCGTCCTTTCTCAAACCAGAATCGGTCCCGAGCGTTTGGGGATTAAAAGGAAAAAGAATATCAGGGGGGGGGGGAATCGTAGATTGAAACCGGGTGACGGCGTGCAGCTCAATCGGTTCAGACGAAGGCATGCCGAGATTTAAAGAGAGAAAAGATGGAGAGAATATGTAGACAGATACTAGCCAATCTTTTAAGGCACGACTGCAGGATCCAAGCTCTGTGGGCCAAGCGCAGCCCTCCCAGGGTGTCATTCCAGCACTTCAGGGCTCCCCAAATGGCCACGCCCATTTTCCCTGACCCCACCCACTTTCCTACAACTACGGATCATTTGATGTCTCAATGGCTTTTGTGCAGATTTTCTCCATTCCAATAGGTTGAAGTGCCTCTCTGAACGCTTGGTTACTGGCAATAAGGAGCTTTTGAGTTAAATGTCTGGTAGTTTGGGTAGTTTGGCTCTGCCTACTTTTGCCTTCTGTCCTGCCCATGACTGGAATCTGCCCACCCCACCCCTGAGACCTTCTCTTGGAATTTGGACCTTAGGTTGAAAGAGCTTCAACGCCCCTGTTTAAAGGCAATGTTGTCCATGCCACAACCACGCATTGCAAGACAGAAATGTCCACTTTCAAAGGTGGCATTGATTGGCCAGCGTCCACTCCATCCATCATCCAATTGAATTGTCAGGTGGTAAGATTAGGCCAGTAGTCAGCAACTCCCAGGTTGTGGGCTAAATGTGGCCCATAAAACAGCAATTGTTCATCCAGCAATGCCACCTGGTGGCCATTTCTGTCTCACACCATGCCTGTCCAATAGCCAGGCTTCCCCAATGAGATTCCCTTCATACGTGTTGGTCTGCTGCTGCTTCCTTATCACAACTGGCAGCATACATAATCCTCCTCTCCATTTTATCCTCACAACTATAACCCTGTGAGGTAGGTCATGCTGAGGGTCTGTGACTGGCCCAAAGTCACCCGATGAACATCCATGGCCAAGTAGGGACTAGAACCCAGATCTCCCGACTCCCAGTCCAACACTCTAGCCACTACGGATGGGAGTTGCAGTCCAACACATCTGATAGGGGGTTGTGGTCCAACTGATAGGAACTGTAGTCCAACACTTCTGAAGGACACCCAACTGAAGAAAGCTGAAATAGCCTATAGAAATTTGACTGCACCAGGGCAAGTTTGCCATCAGGACTAGTAGCCATTGATAGCCTTCTCTTCCAGGAATTGGTCCAACCCTCTTTTAAAGCCATCCAAACTGGTGGCCATTACAATATCTTGTGGAAGCGAGTTCCATAGTTTAACTCTGCGCTGTGTGAAGAAGCCCTTCCTTTGATCTGTCCTGAATCTCCCATCAATCAGCTTCATGGAATAATGACCCCGTTGGGTTCCAGTATTCTGAGCGATGGGGTGAAATGTCTCCCTGTCCACGTTCTGCACGCCATGCAACGTTTTGTACACCTTTGCCATGTCTACCCTTGCCTGCCTTTCTGTAAGCTAACCTACCCATAACTCCCCTCTTCCTTCCTTCTCCTAGGTATGGTTCAGCAACCGAAGAGCACGATGGCGCAAGCAGGCGGGAGCCAATCAGCTGGCGGCTTTTAATCACCTGTTGCCAGGGGGCTTCCCGCCCACTGGGATGCCGACTCTGCCTCCCTACCAGCTGCCAGATTCGACCTATCCCACCGCTGCTCTTTCCCAAGGTGAACGCTCTGGGTTTGAATGGCTGTATGGGAGGATGTGCTTGGCTGGAGCAGTGTTCTCCAGCCTCCTGCCCTCCGGGTGTGATGGACTGGGAGCCGGGGCATTATTGGAGTGGTAGCCTGACACATTTTGAGGGCTTAGGGAAGGTTGGTCAACAGCTTAGTCCTACCTAGAGTAGGCCCATTGAAATGAATGGGACTTAAGTTAGACTAGTCTCGATCATCCCAGAGTGCAGGACACAGAATAACGGGCTCAAGTGATGGGAAGCCAGATTTTGGCTGGACATCAGGAAAAACTTCCTGACGGTTAGAGCGGTATGAGAATTGAACCCGTGACCTAGGGAGGTTGTGGGCTCTCCCACAATAGAGGCCTTCAAAAGGCAGCTGGACAGCCATCTGTCAGGGATGCTTTAAGGTGGATTCCTGCACTGAGCAGGGGGTTGGACTCGATGGCCTTATAGGCCCCTTCCAACTCTATGATTCTATGATTCTAGTATTGGAAACAACCCTAAAATATTACTAAGGAGTGGTGTATATTCTAATATTAGTAAGGATTATATGGGGGGGGTAATTTGGGGAGGGTTGCCTATAATATTCTTAGGGATTCTTTTCATTTCTTTTATTATATTTCTATACCCTCCAATGGCCAAAGCTCTCTGGGCGGGTTACAATGATCAAACCCCTTTTAAAAATATTACTATGCATCATATAAAAACAGTATATCTACACACATATAAACAGACCACACACACACACACGCTTGAATCTGTCGATTTCACTTTTCCCCAGTTTCTCACTTCTTCCAATTTGTTCCACTTCCACATTTTCTTAGGAACTTTTTTTTTTTAACTCCGTGCAAACATTTCTATGCATTTTTGCACCCAGCATTGCCCAATGAGTGCAGTTTTGCGAGCATGTTGTAACCACATCTGAAACGAGTCAATACGTGCACGCAGTTTCTATTGGCGCATAGGGCTTCGGGAAACGGGGCTTTGGGACGCAGGAGAAGTTGACGTCTTCGATTTCCCACCCCATTGTAGCTCTCCTCCGCTGGAACAGGGTGACGTCTGGGTGGTGACGGCGACCTTTTCTAACTGGCTCTTCTTCTCCCACAGATGGGGGCAGCACTGTGCACAGACCCCAACCTCTCCCGCCCTCCACCATGCATCAGGGGGGCTTGGCAGCGGCAGCAGACTCCAGCTCAGCCTACGGCGCCCGGCACGGTTTCTCCAGCTATTCCGACAGCTTCATGAACCCCGCAGCTCCGGCGAATCACATGAACCCGGTCAGCAATGGCCTCTCTCCACAGGTAGGCTCTTCGCCGTGTTCTGCCATCTTCTGTGACCTGGCAATCTGTCAGCAAATCATCAAGAACTTGCCCCCCCCCTTTGAAACTTGAAATCATCAAGTTCCTCACCCCCCCTTTGAAAAGCAACACTTCTCAGGGGTCCTTGGTTGGGCACGATGGTAATCTCACCGGCCTGAAACGGGTTGAACCCCTCCAAAATTCAGCCAGTTTCAGATCTGTTGACTTGTTGGCGTGCCAAACTGAAGATCCTTGAGGGTTTCCGCTCTTCAAGGGTAACGAAGATCTTAAACTAAGATCCTTCCCTTTTTCTGAGATCCTCAATGTGAGTCCTGTTCCATATATCCTTGTCAGAAGAAGCGGGCCCCATGTCTTTGAAACCCAGATGTCCACTTGGCTCCTACGCAGTTGCCGTCTTGTTCCTTCAGGGCCTTTGGTGAAACTTGGTTGAGTTATCCGTTTGCTTGCCGGTGCTGTTGTGTTTCAGATTTGCCACCGATCTTTGGATTTAACAGCCGACCGTCCTCTGTGGTTTGTAGCAAAGTTTTCACATGTTGTTTTGAATTTGCGTTTCGCCAAAAAAGTGGGGTGTAAACCCTGAAAAGAAATCATTTAATACCAACTGGTTCTGCCTACTCTGGGCTACCTATGAGTGTGGCAGGAAAGGCACTGAGCTAAATAAATCGGAGTTTTGTGTGCCTTCAAAGGCTCTTTCTCTGTTCTTGTTCCTGGATCTCAGATGGAGCCAGTACAGAATTGTGTGGGGAGGGACAAGGATCGAACTGGGAAGGTCAAGCATTGTCAGACTCAGCTGAGTCATTTTTTTTGGTTACCGTGGACAAATACCAGCGGATTAGCAATCATGCTAGTAATAGCACTTTCTGGAGAAAGGATGTCTTCCAACAATGCATAGAGAGAGAGACACGGTCCTTTATGCTGCTGTTAGGCTAGTCTTCTGTGTAATTTGTAACAGAGACCTGGATCTGGGCCTGGGCACACCAGTTGTCCATTTCTGCAACACACTTTCCCAGTGTGTCATTGATGGAGCGATCAAAGGTGTGACGCCAGCAATGGAGGCAGGGTCTTGGAGGACATCAAGTTGATTGACTTAAGGTTCTTTTTTTAATGTTTTGATTGTTTTGATTAATTGCATGGAGTTCGTTGGTTTGGTTTGGTTTTTACCGATTTATGTATCTTGGCAATTCTAAACAACGGTGAAGTTTTGAGGACCACAAATGAAGGAGGAGATACCATCCACATTAGTTGAAGGCATCCCAGTAACAATGCAGGAATTATCAGGGATGCCAGATTGAGATGGAGGGAGACTTGAAAAAGCCCATGGAAGGAGGGGTGCTTTTGGTGCATGCTAGTCCATCCCCCTCCACTGCTGACTCCACCAACCCTGGCTGGCAGCAGCTCTCCAGGACTTCAGACAAGATTCTTTTCTGACACCTTTGCAATATTCTCTGTGTCCTTCTTGAAGTGTGGAGCCCAGTTCTGGGCACCACACTTCAAGAAGGACACAGACAAGCTGGAGCGTGTTCAGAGGAGGGCAACCAGGATGATCAGGGGTCTGGAAACAAAGCCCTATGAGGAGAGACTGAAACAACTGGGCATGTTTAGCCTGGAGAAGAGAAGATTGAGGGGAGACATGATAGCACTCTTCAAAGACTTAAAACGTTGTCCCACAGAGGAGGGCCAGGATCTCTTCTTGATCCTCCCAAAGTGCAGGACACGGAATAACGGGCTCAAGTGACAGGAAGCCAGGTTCTGGCTGGACATCAGGAAAAACGTCCTGACTGTTAGAGCAGTATGATAATGGAACCAGTTACCTAGGGAGGTTGTGCGCTCTCCTACATTAGAGGCCTTCAAGAGGCAGCTGGACAACCATCTGTCAGGGATGCTTTAGGGTGGATTCCGGCATTGAACAGGGGGTTGGACTCAATGGCCTTTTAGGCCCCTTCCAACTCTACAATTCTATGATCATTGAACTATTGCTCCTTACCTTACCTACCTGGAGATACCAGGGACTGAATCTCTGAGCTCCCAGAAGGTCACAGATAGGGATCTACGGATTCTGTAAAATCCATTAATCTGCATTTCGCAGGTTATTGAGTCCCTTTCATTCTGGCACCTGCTCAGTGATGAAATCCATTTTCCTCCCCACTAATTTCCCGAGTTTCCACAACTATGCATTTGCGCCAATTTGCAAGTTGTGAATTGGCAAAAAAATGCCGTTGTGCAAACTTGGGAAACTAGGGGGGAAAACAGATTCCACTAATGCACACTTCTGCAAATGCATACCCCCCCCCAAAAAAATGCATAAATCCCACCCCCATGTACATTTTCATGCTTCAGCCTAGGGGGGAGAACCTTCATTTTCAGCTGACTTTTTTTGTTTTTATGGATTTCTCTGCAATGACATTTGCGTAAAATTCGAGAAGGTAAAATAAAAATGGTCTGCAAGTCTGCGGAATCCATGAGACTTGAGAAAATCTGGTCCGCTGGTGAGATCTGTAGAAATCAGAACTCCTGTCAGTGTCAACACCACTGGACTGGATAGACCAAGGTCTGACCCCGTATAATGCAGCATTGGGCATTTCTGTGTTCCTTTCTATGGAGAGGATGGAGAGAGAGGGGGGGGGGGAAAGGCACGGCACACCAACCGCTCTTGCCGCGCCTCTGAAGGTCGGGAATTTTTTGAAAAGAACTTGTTCCTACACAGCGATAAGCCAGAGCAATGAATTCTGATCCTCGCTAGCTTGGCCCTTGCAAATTTGAGCGTGGGCAGGGTCTCCCTTTCAGGAGGGGAAAAAAGGAAAGCTGTAATGCTTCTCCCTGTGCAACCGTAATGCCAGGATGTTCCCAATCTGCTTTGAGGGATGGAAAGATTAAGAATAATAAAAAAATTGCAATAAAATATGTGTGAACGAGGGGGTAATTGTGGACAAATGCGGCATTCAAATTCATTTTTCCAGCTCTTTTACACACCATTTCAATCTTATTTTCTGCTTATTAATGAGATCTTGTTGGCTAGGGTGGGCAGAGCTGCCCAGTTTTTCTTGAGTAATTGCACATAATTTTCTTTCCACTAGTGATTTGCATCTGATCGAGGGTTTTTTTTTCTAATTCTTTGCTATTTAACACTCCCCCCCTCCTGCTACTCTCCCTCCTTGCAAAATCTCTCCCCTCCCCCTCCCTTGGTCTGGCAAGACTTCATTTTAAATGCTTATTATACACATGGACAAAAGAGAGAAAGGAGAGAGAGAGAGAAGACAGAAGCTGTCTGCGTAAAAAATGAGCAAACATAACTGCTCTCTGACACTGATGCTATGCATTGGGTGATGGAGCACCCGTTAACGACTCCGCAACAGAGGTATATATCATGCCACCCATAATGTATGCATAATGTTAGGGCAGGGGGACATAACTGGCTGTCTGGGGTTCCCAATCTTCCCAAGTGACCATACCCTGTGCCCAAGCCCCGCCCACTGGGCAACAAGGGAGGATGCCTTCTTAGGAGTGACCCCCCTCAATTATAGAACAATCTATCTTGAGACCCACCTGGCACCAAGATTGTCATCATTTCAGCACCAGGTTAACCCTGTCCTCTACTTCTATGCATTTGACGACATATGAATTTGTGTCAGGCATCTTTATCAGGTCTAGTATCTTATTGACAAGGCTTTAGCTGTTTAAGTTGTGTTACGTTTTGTCTGTTAAAAATTTCAGACTGTGCGTTCTCTTTGCAGTTTGCGATTTTGTGAACCGCCCAGAGAGCTTCAGTTGTTGTTGGGCGTGGGTATCGAAATGAAATGAATAATGATAGCGGTCACAATAATAAGAAATATAATGATAACCATTTTATAGTTTCTTATCTTTTGTGCAGTTCTTTTCCTCCCATTCTAGAAGTTGAGATGTCTCTCCAAAGGCTTAGCTAGTGTCAGTAAAAGCTTTCAGCTAAAATATGTTCAGGTTTGTGGGTGTTTGTTTTGTTGTTTTGCATTTTTAGTCACACCTACTTTTTCCTTGGCTCCACCTACCACAAAAAATCAGCCCCCAAGAGCTGGAGGAGTTGGTTAGATTCTGTGAAGGCATCCATCTTCAGCTTGGAACTCACACGGCCTGCAGTAATAGATAATTTATAAACTCTCACTGCAGGCTGTATGACTCTCAAGCCGAAGATGGACGTCCCCACAGACTCTAACCGTCTCCTCCAGCTTCGACTGCATGGCGCATTTTTAGGTGTCGAAATCTCTTGGGAGAAGCCAGGTGTAGCCTCCGCCCTGAAATCTCACTGTTTTTCATAGAGCACAAATTCACACATGAGAAGAAGAAGAAGAAGAAGAACACCATCTGTCAGGGATGCTTTAGGGTGGATTCCTGCATTGAGCAGGGGGCTGAACTCGATGGCCTTGTAGGCCCCTTCCAACTCTGCTATTCTATGATTCTATGATTCGAAGAAGAAGAAGAAGAAGAAGAAGAAGAAGAAGAAGAAGAAGAAGAAGAAGAAGAAGAAGAGGAGGAGGAGGAGGAGGAGGAGGAGGAGGAGGAAAGGGGGGATTTCCCAGTTCCACAAGGCAAAGAAGAGAGTCTAATTTGTTTTCCTCTCTGTGCCCTGCACCCCACCAGAAGCTTTGCTAAGATCCCCTGGCATGCCCCAAAAGCATAGTATCACATAGAGCTCTCACTCTGTAAACTTTTAACCTACAAAATCCCACAAAGCTGGTATTTCTTTCCCGTAAACTTTTCTTTCGTTCTTTGCGCCCAGGCTGCAACCCCCCTCATGAGACATCTGCTCCTGTCAGTTAGAAGCCTTCGCTACCAGGGAGTGGGAAAAAGAGAGAGAGAGAGAGAGAGAGGGAGAAGCGTTACTTTTTCTTTCTCATGTGAAAAGAGAGAGAAGTTTATTTTCCTAGTTTGGGCTCCCAGGATTTCAACCGGTGGGGGAGGACAGAAGAGGGGGGTCATGCAGGTGTTTCTGTAACTGGTATCCCCCTTTTAAAAAGACCTTTCTTGTTTCAAATCAGAAACATCATGAACATTGCAAATACTGTCTTTCTCTACTGTCCGTTTAGGTGATTTTATACCCTGGACGGAATGGCTTTACGGGGTGGCGGGGGGGAGAGCTCTTTCAATGGTGTTGTGTTTTACTTCTCTTACCTCCAAATGGGAGGTGTTGCCCCTGCCAAGTTTGGGGACCCTCCTCCTCTTCTTCCTGAGCGGGGCCTTGCACATCTGCCCAAAGTTCCTACCCTAATGGCGCCACGGCTACCATGATAGACTTGGCTCTCCTGCTGAACTAAGTCGGAGCAATTCCATTTTGCTAACGCCTTCCGGTGAGACAGCCTCCCTTCCTGCCCTCTCTTTCCCCACAATCCGCGCCACAGCCTCGATTCCAGGGGGTTGTTCTGCGGGCCGACAACAGAGCGATAGATTTCGGTTTGGTTTTGATTTTCGCAATTTGAACCTCCCAGAGTCCGTCCACAGCCGAAGTCCGCCTGCTTCCATTCTTGCGATCAAAAGTGAATGCATTTGGGAAACAGGCACATATTTCGAACACAGGTGTGAACACAGGCGAATCCAGGGGAGGAAAACACACCCACTTGTGGCCGTGATAACAAATATACGTCCAACCCAGCAAGCGCTAAAATCTAACCCATGTGGTGCATTGATACATCACGCTGCCACCTCTGGGTATTTCAGGGTTGTGTGAAGGGTTGACCTGGTTGGACTCCAGTCCCTGCAGGGGTTCACTGAGAAAAGCCGCCTAAAATTGCTCTTCCTTCTCTTCCTCCTTGCAACCTGCTTGGTCACCTCCCTCTCACTTTGGCCCAGACAACGGTGGTGGCAGGTGAAGGACCAGGAGAAGCCCATGGCATCCTTGCTCTGTGCCATCAAGCAAGCCAGTGGGAGCAAGGAGGAGGAAGAGGAGGAGGAGGAAGAGCACCTGACGGCCATGGTGGTGAGAAGGTAGACCCAGTGACGGAGGTCACCCATGGAGTCTTGGCCTTGCCCAAGCACCTGCCAAAACGTGGAACCAGCACTGGTGCATTTGGCTAATCCCCCTTCTCAAAACCAGCCAAGCCGATCTCCATATCTTGTTTCGATGAGTTCCGTAAGTTAATTTTGAACGTTAGGAAGGAATGCTCTATTTTGATCAGCCAATTCATTTCATTGGATGACCCGAAATTCCAATATTAAGAGAGCAGGAGAAAAAACACTCTCTGTCTTTCTGTGTGTGTGTGAGTGTCCATTTCTTCTACAACACGCATCATTTATAAATCCAGGGCCGGCCCTCCCATTAAGCAGAGTGAGGATGTTGACTCAGGCGGCAGGTGCTGGGAGGTGGCTGGGGGCCAAATGGCTTGCCCTGCACACCTTGAGCTAGACTGCGGGCTTCAGTCGTGATGGAGGCCGCTGTCCCACTGCCACGGTCGAGGGAAGTTTCAACTACCTTGTCCACTTAGCTTTCGGACACGGAATGAGGCACCATCTTGTTCTTTCCTTCTGTCAGGAAAATGTCTCACGCCATCCCTGTCTAAATCTCAGGTCATAGAATAGAAGAGCAGAGCCGGAAGGGACCTACAAGGCCATCGGGTCCAACCTCCTGCTAAGTGCAGGAATCCACCCTAAAGCATCCCCGACAGAGGCTTGTCCAGCTGCCTCTTGAAGGCCTCTAGTGTGGGAGAGCCCACAACCTCCCTAGGTCACTGGTTCCATTGTCGTACTGCTCTAACAGTCAGGAAGTTTTTTCAGATGTCCAGTTGGAATCAGCCTTCCTGTAACTTGATCTTGTTATTCCGTGTCCTGCACTCTGGAAGGATCGAGAAGAGATCCTGGCCCTCCTCTGTGTGACAACCTTTTAAGTATTTGAGGTGTGCTCTCATGTCTCCCCTCCATCTTCTCTTCTCCAGGCTAAACATGCCCAGTTCTTTCAGTCCCTCTTCATAGGGCTTTGTTTCCAGACCCCGGATCATCCTGGTTGCCCTCCTCTGAACACGCTCCAGCTTGTCTGCGTCCTTCTTGAATTGTGGAGCCCAGAACTGGATGCAATACTCTTGCAATACAGGGCTGAATAGAGAGGAACCAGGACCTCACGTGATTTGGAAGCTATACTTCTATTAATGCAGCCCAAAATAGCATTTGCCTTTCTTGCAGCCATATCGCACTGTTGGCTCATATTCCGCTTGTGATCTACAACAATTCCAAGATCCTTCTCGCTTGTAGTATTGCTGAGCCAAGTATCCCCCATCTTGTAACTGTGCATTTGGTTTCTATTTCCTAAATGTAGAACTTGGCATCTATCCCTATTAAATTTTATCCTGTTGTTTTCAGCCCAGCACTCCAGCCTATCAAGATCACTTTGAAGTTTGTTTCTGTCTCCCAGGGTGTTAGCTATCCCACCCAATTCTGTGTCATCTGCAAACTTGATCAGCGTCCCCTGCACCTCCTCGTCCAAATCAGGTCCTCTCTGAAGCGTTGTTTTCCGAACGTCAAAACCCCACCAGTGGCTTTATGGTTGTTGTGTGTTTTTTTACCAAGCTCCTTGAATACCTTGCTTACCCCTTTCTGCAACGCTTTTGACAATATCCTTTCTGAGAGGGAGTTATTTTCTAGCTCCTTGATGTCTCACACCGAATTTTTAAACCATTTCAGGTGGGGAGTCAGCGCCGAGGGGGGAGCTTCTTGGCCTTCCACGCCAGACCATAAGAAGTCCGTCTCATGATGCGCTCATATTTTGGAAGTTGCACTGGGCTCCTTCCCCAATGTGCTGTGTGTACGTGTGTGCATGTGTGTGTGTGTTTGTGCCAGTCTGTTTAAGAGCGACCGAGATGCGAGCTCACTTGGCCGGGGGACGCTGGCTGTGGATAATCGCAATGCAGAACGTTTGTCCTCCTTGATGTGATTAATAAGGGGGCCCGAGAGATGGGTACAGGCAGGCCAGATAGAGGGGAGAGAAAATGAGAGATTAGCAATTAATGCCAGAGAGGCGAGGACCACGGCAGGGAACGCCGGGCGACCTCTGGAATTCCGAGGCGGATGCGCTTTTGACAGGCTGCAGCAATAACCCATGGGAAGCTGGGGGTTTGGTGCAGGAGGGGTGGGGAGAGAAAGTGGAATTGCAGAAGACCTAATTTTGGTGGGGGGTGGGGGACCACAGGCCTGGCACAAGCTGTCAAGGGTGTAGGACCCAGGTCTCCAACGTGGAGCCCACAGACATCTCTCTCGGTACCGCCAGGCTCACTGCCTCTGCCGAAGGTTGGCTGCATATTCCAATCTGTGCTGATTTTTGGGTCAATGGGTTGACGAACCCCAGACAAACCCGGATGGGTGGGTGGGTGGGTGGGGATTTGCTTCATTCACCGGGCTAGGGAAGCCCATGTCTTGCATTCTCGTTCGGAAGCAGACTCAAGAAGACTCAGGTTCCTTGTCTGCTCCAGAATGGGAACACTGGGAAGTTAGGGCAATGGGTTACCATCAGTGGGCATTACTGGGCCAGGGACCCGGAAATATTTGCCGGGGCCCCAGATCTAGTCCACTGAGCTCTGGGTGTCCGGTAGAGAAGAGGTTTATATTTATTTTTATTCATTTATTTATTACTTTTATATCCCGCCTTTTTCCCTCCAAGGAACCCAAGGCCGTGTACATAATCCTCTTCCCCTCCATGTTATCCTCACAACAACAACCCTGTGAGGTAGGATCTCCCGACTCCTAGTCCAACACTTTAGCCACTACACCACACTGGCTCTCAGTTTTTCTCAGTTTAAGCTGCCCCTCCTCATAGGAATTAACCTTTTTTTAAAAAAAAAATCCATTAATGCCAATGAGAAAATTGGGCTACAAATCTTTTCAGTACATAGCAACACTTCTGTTTCCCATGATGCCTTGCACCTGAGGCCTCTGACCAAAGAAGCTGATTGGTGGGAGATTCCATGACAGATCAAAGGAAGGACACCTTCACGCAGCACATAGTTAGACTATGGAACTCACTGCCACAAGATGTGATGCCCACCAACTTGGATGGCTTTAAAAGAGGGTTGGATAAATTCCTGGAGGAGGAGAAGGCCATCAAGGGCTACTAGTCAGGGTGACAAATTATCAAACACATCCTCGCATTCGTGTTGTCCCCAGTTCCCAGTTGGGTTGTTGTGAACTGCCCAGAAAGCTGTTGGGCGGTCTAGAAATGAAATGAAATCAATAATATAAAGTAATATAATTGCAAAAAATTCCCTCCACAGTCTGAATCAGGCCCACTTTGATTTGGGGAGGAAAGTTGTGTAAACTAGGAAATTTGCACACGTTTGGGGGGAAATACACAAATCCCCCCCCCATTTGATCCCTGCTCGATTTGTGTAAGTTTCTCATTCGTGCAGAATGAGCATCCGTTGCACGTGTGAACAAGAATTGGTCCTGTGTCAAGCAGCTAAATGATGCCTTCAAACACCTCCCATCTGCCTATCCTTAATGCTACCTCTGGCAACAGAGGCAGTATTCTGGGGAACATGGGCGGGAGGGTGCTGTTGCACCGTGTCCTGCTTTGTCGGTCCCTGGTCAACGGCTGGTAGGTCCCTGTGTGAACCGTGTGCTGGACTAGATGGACCCTCGGTCTGATCCAGCAGGGCTTTAGTTAGGTCCTGGTGACCTGTGATGCTTTTTACCACAATGACTCTTAACCGGTGTTCTCCCGACATCCAAAAAATAGTAAGGGGTGTGTGAAGAGATCCATTTGCCATGTGAAGAGCCACGGAAGGCTTCAAACCAGGCACCCTCTAGATGTTTTGAACAACAACTCCCAGCGAGGGATGATGGCAATTAGGTGCAACCACTGGCCAGAAAACCAAGGGCCACTGGGTGGTGGCACCCAGTTGACTCCAGGAAGAACATTATGTCAACGTGTGGGGAGGACCAACTTTGCCTCATCCATCTGTCAGAGAAGGACCAGCTGCAGGGAACTTGCTTTGCCCTTCCCTGCCAGAAAGAACGCCTATGAGAAGTTTGACACCAAGTACTGGTGCTTGAGAGTGCCTTTCTCTGCCTTTCTTTCATTTCCTCCTCCCTCCTCCTCCTTTTTCCTTTCATGTCGTGTCTCTTCGATCGTAACCTTGGTATGCCAGTTTGGGAGGCATTTGAAGGGCACCAGGTTGGAGAAAACTGAATGAGACGGCTGTTGGTGTTAGCGGTCCAGTTTTTCTTTACCGTCCTAGAGAGGGGCATTTTGACCCTAGCCAACGGAGAACCAGAAATGTGTCTGGCAGAAGAGATGGGGAAAGAGAGCTTGTGAGGAGAGGGCTGGGGTCTTCCAGGGTGCTGCCTGACCCCAGCCTGAAAGACCGCACCCCGTTTCCCTGTTAGACACCGCCGTGCAAGAGAACGGCTCTTTCGGCACAGGAGGGGGAGATCACACCCTGCCGGGGTCCATGGTCAGCAAATGAGTAAACTGATCAAAGGTGCGGACAGCCGGTGCGCTGATAAGCCCCGGTCTTTAAGCTTATCGGGTTGAGGAGATGAGGCAGGTTCTTATTGCAGTCAATACAGGCCTGAAAGGAGATCATGAGCTACTCAGGGAGCCGAGAGAGAGAGAGAACGGCGGGGAGGCGGCTGGAGAAATGGGCCGACGTGATCTAATCTCAGTTAAGCAGCAAAGAGGGGGTAGGGGGAAATGGTGGCCCACTCCTGGGAATTGGACAAAGGGAAATAAACAAGGTTTTCTCTCTCCCCCCACCCCACCCCTCCGATTTCAAGGGAGCTGCTTCTAGTGTGCGTTATCCCTCGACCGATTAACGGCTGGTGGGACGGCAGACAGCCCAAGGGGTCCCGCCTGCAGGGACAAAGGGACAATTGAGCAGCCCAAGACACTGGGCTGCAACAGACAGACGCCCGGGTCCAGGACTCACTCGGCGAAGTGTAACCCAGCACCACTCCAGCTCTCAGCGTTGGGGTTAGGAAGCAGTCCAGTACGGGGTTTCAGCAGGGCGAAATGATTCGATATGATCATTGACAGAATTTGGGTTTCTAGGGCACCTTTCCTATAGGGTGGAAAACACAAGGCATCTTACAACAGGATAAAAACCTCCACAAGTTTAAAAGAGCTGAAAACAATGGCCCGTCTGAAAATCAGCCTCCCTATGAAACAGCAAAGACCTAAAGAAGGGCGAAAGGGCGGAGCCTTGAGTCTGCCGGAATTCTCTGAGCTTTCTTCAAATTTCGGGTCAGCCTGTTTCTTCAGTTCCTTTGGACGGGAAAAGGGTGCCTTTTTGACAAGAAAAGTTTGCCTTTTTCACACCCTTTTTCCTCCATCAACTCCAGACTCCAAAGGCGAAACGTTTAAAATGTGCATTTTTTAAAAAGCATTATTATTTTGAAAACGCGCGTTTTGAAAACGCAAGCTGCGTTTTAAGTGCGTTTTTTTTTTAAAAAAAAAGTGTACATTTTTAAAACGTTTGCATTTTTCAATAGGTTTTTATAGGGGTGGGGGAAGTGCACACTTTTTCAAACAGGAATGTGTGTTTGGGAATTTCCTAAACTTCTTGTGCAGTCTTTTAAAACCATCAGTGGTGGCCATTAGCAGTGTGACTGATGCAGTAGAGAGCCTGTGGTATTCTATCAAACGTGTGGGCGCTGAAAGCCTGGCGCCTACAAGATGACCATGTTAGCGCCAAGAGGGCCTCCCTGGGGAAAGTGATTTACAATTGGGGGCACCACCGAAAAGGCCCTGTTGCCATCCTCCGAACCTCCGCTGGAGGAGGCCCTCTTCCAAAGTTTAGCACAGTAAATGCTTGTGGGGTCCTCTTACCTCTGAAATGAACAAACAAGAAACCAACTCACCTCTTCATTTCAGGATTGCCAGAGGGCAGCGTTTGGCTGAGTAGCCACCGGTTGGTGGCCACCATTTTTTACCCCAAATTTCTTGACACGTTGGAGGGTTGTCCCTAAAAATAAGAAAAAACAGGGGGATGGATCACTATTGTCACCATCACATTGGTAAGGTGCCCTTCCAAAAAATAATAATTGAACCCCCCCCCCTCCAAATCACAACTCCTCCGTTTTCCTCTGTTCCTCATTTTGAGTCAAATGTTCAGTCTTACAGGATCGTGTCTTAGCTGTATGCTACAAGGGTGCCCTGGCTTTTGGCTGCTTCTTCTCCCACCCCAGTAAACAAACAAACAAACAAAACCAGAGAGTTCTGGGGATTGTAGTTTGCAGAGACTGCCCCTAACAAAACTGCAATTCCCAGGGTCCCCTGGGGGTGGATAGGAATGACCATGAAACCCATTTCAGTGTGCGGCGTGGATATAACCTTAGAGGAGACCTTAGCAAAACTGGCTCATCATTACTTATATCTATGTCCCCCTTTTGGGGTGAATCTCCACACATACACACACACTCAAGTATCATGTGGTGTAGTGGTTAGAGTGTTGGACTGGGAGTCTGGAGATCCGGGTTCTAGTCCCCACTTGGCTGTAGAAACCCACTGGGTGACTGTGGGCCAGTCACAGACTCTCAGCCCAACCTACTTCACAGGGTTGTTGTTGTGAGGATAAAATGAAGAGGAGGATTATATATGCTGCCTTAGGTTTCTTAAGCAGGAAAAAAGGTTTTGTTGTTTATTCGTTCAGTCGCTTCTGACTCTTCGTGACTTCATGGACCAGCCCACGCCAGAGCTTTCTGTCGGCCGTTGCCACCCCTAGCTCCCCCAAGGTCAAGTCTGTCACCTCCAGAATATCATCCCTCCATCTTGCCCTTGGTTGGCCCCTCTTCCTTTTGCCTTCCACTTTCCCTAGCATCAGCCTCTTCTCCAGGGTATCCTAAATATAATAAATAAATAAATAAATAAATAAATAAATAAATAAATAAATAAATAAAGTAGTTTCCTAGCATCAAAACACATGGAGAAAAATAAAGCCAGCAATATTTAAGTCAATCTGGAGCAAGAAAAGCGAGCAAGATCTCAATGTGGGGGGCAAAAACTCAAGTCAACCAATCAAAGGTGTTTTTTTTTTCCAAACTGACAGCTGTCAATCTAAGGTGGGGAAACTGTGGTACAGAGGAAGGCTTCAGCCGTGCTTCCTCAGCCCTGATGCCCTCCAGTTCCACCTGGATAGTTCTGTTCTGATTTAAATCAGAACCCAGAAAGCTGGCTTCTATCAAGTCAGACTCATGCTCCATCTAGCTCAGTATTGCCAACACTGACCGGCAGCAGCAGCTCTCCAAGGTTGCAGAACTCGGGTCTCTCCTGGTTCTGCCTGGAGATGCTGAGGACTGACCCTCACCTATCAACCTTAACCTTCAGCTATCAAGACAATGTGGTGTAGTGGTTAGAGCATTGGACTGGGACTCCAGAGATCAAGGTTCTAGTCCCCACTTGGCCACGAATCTCACTGGGGGCCTTTGGGGCCCACCCCGACTCTCAGCCCAAACCTACCTCACAGGGTTGTTGTGAAGATAAAACCAAGAAGAGGAGAGCCATGTAACCCCCCTTGGGTTCCTTGCAAGAAGAAAGAAAGCAGGATATACCTATAAACTCCCTATCCAGAGACCTTTTCTGGGGGATGGGCAGGGAGGGCTGTTGTCTCAGCAAGCACCCTGTTTCCTGAAAGCAGCTGATTGTGAGCTATAGGAAGCAGGGCGCTAGCCTAGGTGGCCCCTTGTTCCAATCCAACAGGCCTCTGGCTTTGCGGTGGTGACGGAGCCGGTTCCACTGAGCTCTGGACGTGGTCGGTGTTTCTTCCCCCATCCTCTCGGATCTGCTGTGGCACCGAGCACTCTCGCCTCTTCCTCTCCGTGTTTGCTGCCTCCCTCTCTCTCTCTCTCTCTCTCTCTCTCTCTCCCTCTCCTCTTCATTTGATGTCGAAGAGAGCTGACTGCCACTCGGGTGCGTCTCTACCAAGAAGGGATCAGGAGTTTCAGCAAGCATTCAGCGCCTTCCCTTTGATCCATGTCCTGAGGCCGGCTTGACGGCGGAAAGGGAGGGAGGAAATGGGGAGACAAAACGAGTCACTCAAAGTGATTTCTGACAACTGTCTCCTTGCGATAAGGAAGCACTGCGTGTCTTGGGTGTTTTTTCTCTCTCCTTCTTCCCCACCAAACGCTGCCACCATCACCACCCGCCCACCCTCTCCCCTTTTTAATACCTCTCCTCCGTCTCCGTAAGAAGCGGAGTCGCTTTAAACCGAGGAGAGGAGCCGGGCGTCTCTTTTTTTGATTCCCCCCCTTTTCTTCTGCGAGCGTGCCTCGAGTCTTGAGCCTCACCTGCCTGCCGCTTTTCTTTCTTTTTTTAATATTCCCCACCACCACCTCCCTGCCTCCTTCTCTTTCTCCTGTCTAATGCGCTGTGTCGGATGCTGCCAGTTAACTCAGTGCCGCTTTAATTATGTGCAGGGGAGGGCGAGCGAAAAGAAAATTCCCGCTGCACGCGCAGGTGGCTGGGATGGTCGTGCCACTATTATCGTCAACCCCTATCCACAGGGAAACACCTCCATTCAAAAGGAAGTTTAGTAAAGAGGAGGAAGGAGGAGAAAGCAATCCTGGACATTATCTTGCAATGACCAGTCCTTTTGCAACCCAGCAAGAGGGCCGTTCATTATTGTTAAGCCAGTATAATTTTGGCAGGCAAGAACTTTGCCCGATGTAGCAGGTCCTGGGCTCTCGGGGTATTGTCGCCGCCTCTTCTCCGAGTGGAAGTTGAGAGCCACCGGGGCCATTTTTCCACCCAATGCCACTGTCCAAATCGGTAGGCCGGGCTGAATCGATCTTCACTGCCAACTCAAAATTGTCTCGGGTCATTCAGAGTTTTGGAAAAGAAATTCCAAGGATGGGTTTGTTTATTTTTTAACAGTTTTGTACCAATATTGCTTCAGCAGCAATTCAGAGGGAGGGGTGCAAAATGGGGTAAAAAAGTTCTCCCATTCAGAATGAGGGCAGGAAAGTGTTGCCCCCTTCCCAAATTGGCTTTGTCGGAAAGGGTTGCCCTCATTCTGAATTGGCTTTGTCAGAAAGAGTTGCCCTCATTCTGAATTGGCTTTGTCAGAAAGAGTTGCCCTCATTCTGAATTGGCTTTGTCGGAAAGGGTTGCCCTCATTCTGAATTGGCTTTGTTGGAAAGGGTTGCCCTCATTCTGAATTGGCTTTGTCGGAAAGGGTTGCCCTCATTCTGCATTGGCTTTGTAGCACAGATGGGGTGAATTTAGCTTGGCTGGTGTTTTTAATCAAACTGATCTCATTCATACTTCCCAGACTACTATGTGGATTGGAACACAGTTATCCCTCAGACCCCACACTTCTCCAAATTTTACGATGCAATTAAGCTTTTTCTGGTGCTTCAACCAGTTGCCATTTTAATAGGCCCAGCTGCTATTTTAGTTTCCCAAAATTCCCCCAGAACGACACAATGCTATCTGTAAATACCCCCAATCTGAAACCCTGGATTGCTCTTGCCAATCTGCATAGATATAGACAGCTCTGGGTTTTGGAGCCCTTTCAGCAAGACACTCTCTGTGGGTCCCCTCCCTCAGTGGATCTACCTTCTCACCACCATGGTCACCAGCCGCTATTCCACCTCCATGTCTTCCTCCTCCTTGCTAGCTTGGCAGGCAGAGATCCAGGGAGGGAGGAGGCTGTGGGTATCTCCTGGTCCTCCTCCTCACCACCACCGTTGTCTGGGCCAGAGTGAAGGACAGGTAAACAAGCCGTTTGCAATGGGGAAGGAGCAGGAGCAGGTCCAGGGGGACCCTACTGGGCTGTGGGCCCCCGACAGGTGCCCAAATATGCCTACCCTCGGCGCTGGCCCTGATGCTAAGCCCGATGGTCTGACTCAGTATAAGGCCACTTGCTTTGTCCCTGTTTAAACCATCCCTTTATTCAGCACCATGAGGGCTAGCATCTGACTTCATTTTTAGGGGAAGTGCTATAGGTCAGTGGTCGAGACTCGATTTGCATGGAGAGCCTCCCAGATTCAATCCCTGCAGCTTCAGGTAGGGGTGGGAGGAAAAACCTGCCTGAATTCCTGTTGCCAGTCAGGGTCAACAACATTGACCTAAATGGAGCTAGGATCTGACCCCATAGCTCTGTTATATGGTCAGCTGGGGCTTTTCCCTCAATGCCCCCTCAGGCTAAAATCTTGACTTTGTCTGTGGGGGAGACGGCCTTTTCCCTGGTCACTTTTCCGTGAAATGCCCTGTCGTTTCAGCACCGGGCAAAGGCTTTCGTTCTCCCAAGCTCTTTGACCGACAATCTCCCATCACTTCAACGCACCTCTGATACTGATATTGTCACATCTGTGTGACAGTTAGAATGACACACACACACACACACACACACACACACACACACACAAGTCCTAAATGGCTGTTTTGAGCACTCTACAATTAGGAGCTGCAATGGGTTTACTCTTCATGGATTTCAATGTCTGCATTTCAATGTCTGCATTTCAATTTCAATTCAATTGTATTCTGTGAGTTGATTTCAGGATGCAAACCTCTGCATATTTAGGCAGAGAAAAGGTTCTTCAACTCCCACCATTTCTCCAACCAACATTGTAGGCCTTTTTTCCTATAGGACTTTTGTAGGGGGAGTTTCCGCCTGTCTAAACAGCCATCGGGTTGCACCCCTGGGTAATGGTAGATCGCCCAGAGAACGTCAGTGATGGGTCACCTGGAAAATGTAGCAAATAAACAACAAAGAACCTATCTATGTCATGGAGTGGGCCCGTCACATTTTTGGGCTGCCATCTTTGTCAGGGCCAACTTTTGTCCTGGTTCAAGTAGACCCATTGAAATGACCTGGACTGAAGTTAGATGAAACATTGATGCAACCTCTTGCGTTAATTGTGCACACAACAAATTCGGTGTGAGCTCTGCTTCCTCTCCTTTGCTTTCTTTCTCTCTCTGTCAGAAGAACTCTTCTGTTTGATGCTCAACACACACACAGTACCAAGTATCATAGAATAGTAGAGTTGGAAGGGGCCTACTAGGCCATTGAGTCCAACCCCCTGCTCAAGGCAGGAATCCACCCTAAAGCATCCCTGACAGATGGTTGTTCCATTGTCATACTGCTCTAACAGTCAGGAAGTTTTTCCTGATGTCCAGCCGGAATCTGGCTTCCTGTAACTTGAGCCCGTTATTCCATGTCCTGCACTCTGGGAGGATCGAGAAGAGATCCTGGCCCTCCTCCGTGTGACAACCTTTTAAGTATTTGAAGAGGGCTACCATGTCTCCCCTCAATCTTCTCTTCTCCAGGCTAAACATGCCCAGTTCTTTCAGTCTCTCTTCATAGGGCTTTGTTTCCAGACCCCTGATCATCCTGGTTGCCCTCCTCTGAACACGCTCCAGCTTGTCTGCGTCCTTCTTGAATTGTGGAGCCCAGTATTCCATGTATGGGATGGGGGTAACCATCAACACCCCCCATGGTTTATGCCTCTAGGAATAAGAACTCATTGAAAGGTGGAGGGAAGCACACACATTATTATTATTATTATTATTATTATTATTATTATTATTATTATTATTATTGGGGGAAATGTAAACCTCTGGTTGAAATAATTAGGTGGTTATTGTAACAGCTGCTGCAAAGTCAAATTCCATTAGCGGGTGGGAAAAAGCTAGGTGGAGGATGAGCGAGATACTGCAAAAGTTAGCAAGGAGGTGGTGTGGGGGTGACAAAAGAGGATATATCCCTTCCTCAATATCCCCCCTCCCCTTCTAGAAACGCGCTGCACTTCGCTGATAAACAGGAAATATCGGGGAACGGGATTTCCGCATTATCTGAGCGCAGCAGAAAATCAAAATTTCAGTCTAAATCCAAAGAGACGAGCTCTAAGCTTCCTCCGGCTGATACGACCGGCCCCAGCCAGAGAGAGAGAGAGAGAGAGAGAGAGATGGCTCAGGAGGCACAAACCGTATTTCTGCTTTCCTGAAAAAGGAGAAAGGAGTAGAATATCATACAATGCGGCGGGGAGGGGTTAGAGGAAGAGGAGGAGGAGAAAGGAGGAAGGATCTTTCTTTGGCGGTGTTGCAGGTAGGAATGAGCAGCACCGATTTCATTTTCTTTATTTGTATTTATTTATTTTATTTATTTATTTTATTGCACTTATATACCGCTGCCATAGCCAGGGCTCTCTGGGCATCTCTCTTTGTAGGGAGATCAGGCTTTTTGGGCCGGGATGCTCCTCGTAGTGGTACTGGAGTTAGGAGCGTTAGGCAGCCCTGAATCGGAGGAACTTTTTGCCCTGGCTTTCCCAGGGGGTTCGCAGGCAAGCTTCTCGGCCACTGCTCCAGGAGGGCTGGCGAACCTTTAATTGCTGATTTACATGTGCAGCTGAGCACAATAACCTTAGGTCTGCGTTAAAGAGCCACAGGGGGGCTGATGAACCCTGAAGTGAGCAAGAAAAGCATTCATATTGCCTTGTACCAATCTCCCCATGTGGGCCTCTTTTTGCAATGTGATTATATATATATATATATATATATATATATATATATATATATTCGATACTGTGCCTTCCTACCCAAAAATGTTACTCAAGGTGACTTACAAAACCATTTAAAATAGATTAAAATGATAAGACACTTTCAAATACAATCAAATGCAATTACTGAGGGGTCATCTTTAGGTTCATACCTAGGCCTGGGATCTTTCTAGAGGTTTTTTTCAACCGTTCAGACTGACCTCCCAATTTGTTCCAGTCATTGGGAGAGGCCTTTGCGCCGGGTTTTGATATTTACCAGGATGAGATCAGAGATGGTGTGGAGCAGGGCCTTCTCTGTGGTGGCTCCCGCTTTGTGGATCTTGCTGCCATGAGGCGAGGTGGATGCTGAAAGCATAGGTAGCTTTGAAATGGACATTGGGCTGATCCAAGGGGACAGAGGAGAGGTCTATCAAGACGTGCATCATCCCTGTCACCAGGGCCATTGCGAGCGGTCCTCTGAAACATCTGGAGAACATCAGATAATGGTGGAAGTGGTAATGGTGATGGTGGATAATTAACTTGGTTGGAGCACAGATGGTCAAATCAACCGTGCAACCTTGACGTTGTTTGACTGCTCTGATGACACGCAACTGATGAATGCAGAAAAGGCCATAACTGTGAGGCATGCCCCTTGCTGGTGGCCCTGGCCATGAACTTTTTATATATGGCTTCCCAACTGTCATCATAAAAGAGGACATCTCTCCATCCATGAGTGCCAAATCTCTCAGAGCAAATCGCCTGAAACATGACGTGCATACGGAGGGGAGCCTGGGGTTGCGCAACTCTGGGTTATTTTGTTTTTAAAATGCATTCATGGCTCTGAACTCATTTCAGGTGTGTCTGCATGGATGAAGACCGAAGTAACATCTTCATCCACTAGGGGACAGACATCCTGACTTGAGAGTCCAGGCAGCTTAAATCCAGGGGAGATTAGTCAGCAGACGGACAGAGTTAGATGCCTGCCGTCTGTCAGAGATGCTTTAAGGTGGATTCCTGCATTGAGCAGGGGGTTGGACTCGATGGCCTACCGTTCTAGGATTCTAAGGGAGGTGCCTAGGTTAGCTCGAAGGCTTCGCTATATCAAACTCAGGGCAATCCAAATTCCTGCAGAGCTACGCCCTTATTGAGCCATTTGCTCTGGGGCAAATAAACGACCGAAGGAGAGCCTTTTGGGGGTTGATCAACGTAGAGCCCTTGGAGTTGTTTCTCCTAGCGTCCCTGTGCTGTTAGCAACTGGTGTCCCTGTGCCTCAATCTAACCCTTCCCCTCCTCCCTTCTCTGGTTGAGCTTTCCCTTTACTGCACCTCTTGGCCTCTGGCTTACCCCCTTGCTGTGTATTCCACCCATGATGGCAAGGTCTGGCCACACCGAGATCCTTCGTCAAAGGGGCGTCGGAAGACACAACCTTGTCTGGCAAACGGGGTAGGAAGGGTGGAAGGTGGGAGGTCATCTCCAAGCAAGTGTTTCCATTTAGTTCCAGATGCCAGCCTGACAGGTGTGCGCCTCTTGATTAATTCCCAGTTCTCCGTAATGTCCCTTCCAGTAGGAAGCATGAAGCAGCAGGAAGGCTTAGTGCTGGGACACACACACACACATGTGCATTGGGTGTGGTAGGTTGTAGGAAGATGCTCATATTTCTATTATTTTTTGGACAGGACCTGAGTTTGAATCCTTGTTTGGCTGCAGACCTCCTGAATGGGGGAATTGGTCTCTCCTTAGAATCATAGAGTCATAGAATAGTAGAGTTGGAAGGGGCCTATAAGGCCATCGAGTCCAACCCCCTGCTCAATGCAGGAATCCACCCTAAAGCATCCCTGACAGATGGTTGTCCAGCTGCCTCTTGAAGGCCTCTAGTGTGGGAGAGCCCACCACCTCCCTAGGGAACTGGTTCCATTGTCATACTGCTCTAACAGTCAGGACGTTTTTCCTGATGTCCAGCCAGAATCTGGATTCCTGTCACTTGAGCCCGTCATTCCGTGTCCTGCACTCTGGGATGATCAAGAAGAGATCCTGGCCTTCCTCTGTGTAACAACCTTTTAAGTCCTTGAAGAGTGCTCTCATATCTCCCCTCCATCTTCTCTTCTCCAGGCTAAACATGCCCAGTTCTTTCAGTCTCTCCTCATAGGGCTTTGTTTCCAGACCCCTGATCATCCTGGTTGCCCTCCTCTGAACACGCTCCAGCATCTCCTGGGACCTCAGTTGTAATATCATTCAGTTATCGGGCTTTTTTTGACCTATGATATGAAGCAGAGTGAGGTGGCCACCTCAGGCATCAGAGGCTTGGAGGAGGCGGCAACCCACCTGGCAGTTTCTATCCTCCTGAGCCATTATATTTCCTTGATCCTGACTTGGGTTTGAGCAGCTGCCTCGCCCAGTCGCCTCCTCCCAGGGCATCACTGCCCCTGCTATTGGCAAAGGTCAATGAACGAGCAAGCCAGAGAACCAGCCACAAAGCCGGCAAGCATCACACTCTCAGGAGCTTTGCTTGTTGGGCCCAGTGTGGCTCACCTGGCATCTATGTTAACATCTACCAGGCACTGGGCAAAGAAATATATGGATGACATCTGAGGGCAAAGAATGTTGGCTGGCTGCAGGAGGGAGCGAAACGGTGTGCCGTGGAAGTGGGCCCAACTGACTGGTTGGCAGGAGGGGGCGGAATGGTGTGTGCTGGAAATGGGCATGACTGGCTGGCTGGCTGAAACCTGGATCAAGATTCCTCCACATTTTGTTTTAGGTGTCACACGTGTGCTTTATCACGGAGCAATTCCCCTCCCCTATTTAAAACATATTGCTTTCCTCTCTTCGATTTCTTCTTTCCTTGGTTGATTTTATTTTACTTTATTGTGGTCCCTAGTTGACAGTTGACATCCTTGCTAATAATAAAGTCCCGGTGCTGCGTCCCTGTGAGACCCTGGTGCCACAACACCTCTCCTTGGGAATCTTCTACTTTTCCTGCAGATGGAAACTGGTTGTGCCGGGTGCACGGAGGAGCCGTTGATAGTCTGCTTGGTGACAGAACATTCTGCATCGCGTTTTCAGGGAGGGGGAGAAAAGACACTGATTTAAAGCAGAACCCCCCCCTCCCAGCTGCATCCATTGTTAATTCAAATGTTGTCAGGTTTTTTTTCTGATAGCATCTTCTATCGCTTCATGGCTGTAGTGGTTGAGTTAGCCGAGAATGAGGAATTTGCAAGCAGGAGAAGAAAAAGTATACCGCTCTTATCTGCCGGAATCTCTCCCGAGGAAACTGAGTTTGTTAGGGTTTTTTTTCCCCTTCAAAAAAAGGAGTCTTGTTTGTGTGTTTCTTTCTCTCTCCGCACTTTCTATCTCTCTGCCTTTCCCTAACCCGTGCCTGCTTTAAATGTAAGGCAGCCATGGGCAAATTTTTGCTAATTTTTCTCTCTCTCTGTGTGTGTATGCTTTTTATCATCCCGGTGATGTGCCGGAAGCTTTATCCACCGATAAGTGGATTAGTTGTTGAGCTAAACAAAAAAGGTGTTTGACAACCAGGATGCTCCGAAGAACATATTTTTGTTTTCCAAAGAATGGAGTTGATGTTTTGCATTTGTATTCCACCCCTCCTCCTGTCTTCTTTTCCGGCATGCGGCAGAGAGGAACAGTTTGCTGTCACTACCAGCAGCCAAAAGGGAGAATCTAGCAGCATTTCTACACTTTCTCTGTTGTCCTTCTGGCTACTTTTTTTTTCTAACCTACCATTTCAGGCTGATACGGTTCTGGAAGAAGTTATAGTTTCCCTGCAACCCTAAAAGAAATCAAGGCAGGGGATGTATGGTGGGATCTCCAGAAAGGATGGATGAATTTGTCAAATTCGGTCCCAAACTTTGAGAAAGAGGGTGGCCTTCTGGGGAATTGACCACCGACTTGATATGTATTGATCTCTTGGTTTAGGGTATAGAACCGTCTCTCAATTTGCTCCAAATATTGTCTTGCTGCTCGTCTCGTGCCCGATTCCTGTTCGAGTTTGCAATCGCTGCTCGCTCTGCCCAAATGGGGAAAGTTTGCAAATCAAACAGCCATCAAATGTGAAATTTGCGCAAATTTGGGCAACTTTGCTCCATAGGCTAAAGTGCAGCTGTTTTACTCCACATCAGGGATTTGTGCAAATGAGGACATTTGCGCCAATCGAACTAGGAAAGTCGCAAGCACACGTCCGGAAATTTGCGGACATTTTCGGCAGACGCTTGTGCTCGCATTCCAGGATCCAAACGGAGTGTACTTGCAGTTTCTGCGGGAAGCACAGACATTCTCATCTCCAGCTCCCAATCCTGATTTTGTGCTCTGGCTCAACACTGAGACAGACGAAGAAATCAAAGCCCTTTTGCTTCCACGCCAGGTAACCCGATCCAGTCTGCACACCCTCGGGTGACAGTGAAGGCGCAAAAGTTAGGAGCCATTTGCTGTTGCATCCATGAACCAGCAGGGGGCTCTAGACTAAAGAGAGAATGAAATCACAAGGCCCGTTTTTTTTTTTTTGGCATAAAGCACTTCCTGCCAGTCTCTATGTTTCAATTCCTTTCTTGTTGTGTTCTCAACTGCATCTTAATGGAAGCGTTTTATTCTTGTTTGAATCCAGTGTGATTTCGGGTCGTAAGCCGCCTCGAGCGGCATCTTTTCTTGGCAAACAGGTGGGGTCCAAAACTAATAAAGAATGAAATAGATAAATACGCCTTAGGAGAATATTTCAACCTTTTAAAATTGGGAGGGGCAGCTGCAGCAACACCAGGAAACCACGAAATGGTTGGTGGTTGTGAGAAAGGGGTGGGGCCAGGGGAGGGGGCGTGGCCACCCACAGAACACCAAAGCACTGGGCTTTGGCCCACAGAGCTGAGGTTCTGCCCCAGTGTTTGAAGAGGCCTTCAAACTGAGTATTACTCCTCTGTCTTCGCCTGAAAGGAGCAGAAATTGCAGACGAGGGAGGAGAAAAGAAGGAGACCAACAAAATAATAATCACCTAACAACAACAACATGTAAAATGTCCACAGCTGGCACTTTGTGGCTTCTGGAGGGAGCATGAAGGCTCCAGCTGAGAGCTATTTCACTATTTATCTACATGTAATTATTGCTATGAGGTGCAGACATTAACACTGTCAAGAGCAATTTACGCTGACATTTTTCACT
This sequence comes from Elgaria multicarinata webbii, assembly GCF_023053635.1. Lineage (NCBI taxonomy): Eukaryota > Metazoa > Chordata > Lepidosauria > Squamata > Anguidae > Elgaria > Elgaria multicarinata. Next base: position 18,434,950 of record NC_086190.1, on the reverse strand, counting down.
TGCTCTATAGCCTGATATTTCTCCCCCTCCTTCCTTCCTTTCTCTCTCTCACACACACACGGCTAAGTATGGCGCAAAAGACCTGGAATTGTTCTTTTTCTCATCCAGGCGGCTCCTTCGCAACTCATTAAACTTTGAAATTTAATCCCGTCTAAGAGAGAGAGAGAGAGAGAGAGAGAGAGAGAGAGAGAGAGAGTCTGGGAGAACTTTTTGCCTTCCCGTATGGCTCTAAATCCTTTTATTTTTCTCCCCCACCCCATCCCAATGATGCTACAGCTGAAGTATTTCCACATGACACCGCCTGAATTTACCGGTTGCTGCGTTTTCAATTGGAATGCAATCCCGGGCATTAACCTTTGCTGGCGAGGCTGCCTTTAAAAACGCGGCCGGCCGTTTACGCCGCGCGATCGAACGTTCCGTATTGGGCGAGACCGGCCATTGGAAATTAACCCACTCCAATGCCTGAGTCTCAGCGTTCCCTCTTTAGCGGCCAGCTAGCCTTCTATCGCGTCCAACCTCGATTCCGTAACTCGTCCGAGCGGTGACACTTTAAATTAAGGCTCGCTGCCCATCCGTGCCTCTTGATTTAACGAGACAGTTATTGTATGTTCCCTAATAAATATCAATTGCCCGTTCGGGGCGCGTTTGCGGCAATGTGACGGCGAAACCAACCGTGACGGGGCCTTCCATTCGTCGCCAATATGTTGCGTGTAATCCCTGGTTATTTCAGCAATAACTCTGCGGCAGACAGAAGCCCCGAGAAACCAGTGGTTCGGCCGTGTAGAAAGCCAAGATGGAGCGAGGAGACCAATACGGTCAAGACAATGGGGCACATCTAATGTCAGTCGTATGTAGAGTAGACCCATTGAAATGAATTGAGATAGAGGTGTACAGAATTATGCGTGGAGTGGAGGATGTGGAGAGGGAAACATTTTCCTCCCTCTCTCAAAATACTAGAACCCAGTGGGGTCATTATCCCATGAAGCTGATGGGTGGGAGATTCAGGACAAATAAAAGGAAGGACTTCTTCACACAGCACAGAGTTAAATTATGGAACTTACTGCCACAAGATGTAGTGATGGCTACCAATTTGGATGGCTTTCAAAGGAGGTTGGATAAATTCCTGGAGGAGGCGAAGGCTATCCATGGCTACCAGCCCTGATGGTTGTGTGCTATCTCCAGTATTCAAGGCAGCAAACCTGTTGCTGGGGAACATGGGTGGGAGGGTGCTGTTGCACCATGTCCTGCTTGTTCATCCCTGGCCGATGGCCGGTTGGCCACTGTGTGAACAGAGTGCTGGACTAGATGGACCCTGGGTCTGATCCAGCATCAGGGCATTTCTTATGTTCTTATGAGTTCAGTCCCATTCATTTAAATGAATTGGCCTAAATACTACCTGCTTTTTGGGGGTTCTACCCAATATTTTGGGATTTTAGTAGTGTTAACCCAAAATGGCAGATAAGTGTCCCCCTAGAGTAGCTCCCTCTTCTTCACCTTGGCAGCCTGCTTGTTCTCCTGCACCTCGCTCTTGCCCAGAAAATGATGGTGGTGGGGGAGGAGGAGGAAGCACAAGAGCAGCTGGTGACCATGGCAATGAGAAGGTAGACTCATTGAAGGTGGAGGTCCACTGAGGGGGTCTTTTCCATGGGTCTTCCAAAACCTGGTACCAGCACTGCCCCTGAGAATGAAGCTTAAGTGTTGCTCAAAAGGCTGTTATTGGGTGTGAATGTGGATGGTGCCCACCAATCAGAAGCCTCTGTGAACGTCCCAAATATTACTATCCCTGTTCCCTCACAGTTTTGAATTATGAGGGTCAAGTCTCAGTAGAGTTTTCCCTTCAGCTCCCCGTCTACCTTTCTCCATGGTGCCGCTTGCCCCAAACCAACCCGTCAGCGTTCTCCTCTGATCCCCCTTGATGTAGAAATAGCCTCTTGTTTGAAGAACCACCCCGTGGCATTGAATTGCAAGCCCTGCTAAATGCCACGGGCAGGGCAGTTCTTCAAGCAGCAAAGGAAAAAGGAATGGGGAGGGAAAAGGAAAGTGTTGGAGAAGAAGCACCAGTTTGGGGGGTGCATTTCCTAATACATGCTCTTTTGAGCGCCATTTTGCATCACGCCACGTTTTCCCCCCAAAGCATTTTTGAGCATCCTTTCCACCAAGAGATGCCTGTTTGGGTGCCCTTACACCTGTTTTGATTGGATGCCTCCATCGCAAAATCTGGAGACACACGAATGACGAACGCTCCCTGCATTCCGGCTCACGCGTTAGTTCAAAATTGCGACATTCGGCACGTTCGTGTGGAAAATTCAGACCCGACGAATTTCTGCCGAATTGCCGATCCCAGCTCTAGCTCCTGCAACGCACTGCCTCGGGGGGAGGCTTGGCAGATTGCGGCCCGGCGGTGCTTTCTCCGCCGCTAAGGACCAACCGTTCGTGTTGTCACCGCTGCTGGGAGTTAACGTTTTGTGAGATCTGGCAGCTTGTTTATACGGATGTTAATCAGCCTTTTCTGTCCCCAACTTGTCACTGGCCAGTTGCTGCCACAGACAATCTGCATCCTTATCTCCATCAATTAATGAGGAACACTTCACCCCCTCTCCGCCCACCCCACCCCGAAGCCGCCGTTATCGAGGGGGAACAAGTCCGCCCGTCATCCCCCACGCTTCCCTTTTCACTTTCGGCTAACCTGGTGCACCCAATTAGGCATTTGACACCCGAACCCGGTGATAAATTGTTCCTGTCATCTGTTTTCTGTCTTTCATTAAACAGAAAGACAGAAGACAGGAGGAGGCGGGGAGGGTTGGAGGGTGAAGGAAAGAGGAGGAAGATGTGATCTCCCATGCTTAGCGGAGTCAGATACATTAATTACAAAACGGCCATTTGCAGCATGAAAAAGCATTAATTAAATTTATGCAATCATTATCTTTAAATAGTCATATCTTCAGCATGATCAGCCCTTCCTCGTTTTCCTTCTCCTCCGCTAAGTAGCTCTAATCCCCCCCATCCTTTCCACGACTTATCTTGGGATCAGCAGGGCCTGATGTGATTTCAAACTTCGAGGTGCTGAAGGGATCGGAAACTCTTGCCTCTGAAACCCGGAGGGGGGGGGAGATTTCCATGTTGTGTTGGTTTCACCACCACCACCACCATGGCCATGTCTGGGTCATCGTTTTGATGACCCAAAGGAGATTCACAGATTTCCAATTTGTGGGTTTCCAGTTTGGGGGAGGGGAGGAGCAATTTGGGCACCGTGAAAATTTCTTCCCCCAAATCACTTGGGTTCTGCAAATTCTCAACTCCCCCACCCCCCTCATAAGAACCTAAGAGGGGTTTGGAAACAAAGCCCTGTGAAGAGAGACTGAAACAACTGGGCATGTTTAGCCTGAAGAAGAGAAGATTGAGGGGAGACATGAGAGCACTCTTCAAACGCTTGAAAGGTTGTCACACAGAGGAGGGCCAGATCTCTTCTCGATCCTCCCAGAGTGCAGGACACGGAATAACGGGCTCAAGTTAAAGGAAACCAGATTCCAGCTGGACATCAGGAAAAACTTCCTGATGGTTAGAGCAGTATGACAATGGAATCAGTTACCTAGGGAGATGATGGGCTCTCCAACATTGGAGGCCTTCAAGAGGCAGCTGGACAGCCATCTGTCGGGGATGCTTTAGGGTGGATTCCTGCAGGGGGTTGGACTTGATGGCCTTGTAGGCCCCTTCCAACTCTGCTGTTCTATGATCCTATGATTCTTCTCCTTCAACATTACAACCTGCTTGTTCCCCAGACAACAGTGGTGGTGAGAAAGAGGAACAGCAGAAGCCCACGGCCTCCTTCCTCCCTGGCTCTCTGCTGGTAAAGTCAGCAAGTGGTATCAATGTGGAGGAGGAGGAGGAGGAGGAGCAAAAGCAGATGATGACAATGGTAGTGAGAAGGTAGAGTAATTGAGGGAGGAGGTCCATGGAGGGGGTCTTGGCCGAGGGCCCTCCAAAACTCGGAGGGGCACTTTTTCTACATTTCTTAATTTCCCCCCAAGTACCTTATCTGCATGGATGGCCCAAACATTCAGTCCCTTCAGCTCATATATGTCTTTTTCTCCCCTTCTATACAACTAGCTACTAGTTTGGTAGATCACGGGAATGCCGTGGATGTAGCATATGTTATTTCAGTAAAGCATTTGACAATGTTTTTCTTGTGGTGTCCTTGTTGACAAGGTGGTGAAATGTGGGTTGGAGGCCACAATTGTTAGGGGGGTGCCCAGCTTTTGAACCAATGTGCAAGCTGAAACTCAGTCGTCCTTCACAATTTGCATTTTTCCAAATATTGCAATGGAGTTCTCCAAATAATAAAAAAAGGTGTGTGTATTAGAGAAAATGCTCATGAATTTTCAAGGGAACTTTGAGGGGAGGCATTATAAGAACCTATGGCTGCGAGAGCTGGACCATAAGGAAAGCTGAGCGAAGGAAGATAGATGCTTTTGAACTGTGGTGTTGGAGGAAAATTCTGAGAGTGCCGTGGACTGCAAGAAGATCAAACCAGTCCATACTCCAGGAAATAAAGCCAGACTGCTCACTTGAGGGAATGGTATTAAAGGCAAAACTGAAGTACTTTGGCCACATAATGAGAAGACAGGATACCCTGGAGAAGAGGCTGATGCTGGGGAAAGTGGAAGGCAAAAGGAAGAGGGGCCGACCGAGGGCAAGATGGAGGGATGATATTCTGGGGGTGACAGCCTTGACCTTGGGGGAGCTGGGGGTGGCGACGGCCGACAGAAAGCTCTGGCGTGGGCTGGTCCATGAAGTCACGAAGAGTCGGAAGCGACTGAACGAATAAACAACAATTTTAAGAGCCCTGATGATGGATCAGTCCAAGGGTCCATCTAGTCCAGCACTCTGTTCACACAGTGGATTAAAATTGGACAAAGTTAAGGCTAAAGAAATTCTCAAAGTTCAAGATGAACCCAACTTGATTGGAAAAATGAGGAAGTCAGAGAAGCTGAAATAAGCCGGTTCATCTATCCCAACATAGAAGTTATATAGTACAATGGGAACTGTCCATGGTGCTGATTATGAGCCCAATTAGAATCAAGCCTAAAGCTTCTTCCTTTTTGCCACTTCATTGATTTTTAAACTAAAATAGCCAAAGCCACCAATAACATCCAAAGTGTTGGGTGCCACACAACCTATATTTGGGGTGAATATTCAGAGACTAGTCAATTCACAGTTTGACATCAACATTTTTATATTATTTATGTATTTATTTTTTACATTTATATCCCACCTGTTTAACTCTTGCAAAGAATCCAAGGTGGCCCTCCTCCGCTCCATTTTATCCTCACGACAACAACCCTGTGAGGTAGGCTAGGCTGAGAGCTTCGTGGCCGAATGGGGACTAGAACCTTGATCTCCGGAGCCCCAGTCCAACGCTCTCACCACTACACCGCATGAGAGCTCACAGCCTTCAGGGATGACAGAGAGCAAATTCATTTCAGACTGAACAGAGACAAGGCACAATTATTTCAGCAAAGACCTCTAACGCCTAGCATTTATTTGAGAGGGGTGAGGCAGTCTCACCACCACAAGTGTTTAAAGTAGGCATTTTCCATCTGGGTGAATTGTTGTGCTAAGAGGAATTTAGCATCCTCTGGGGCCTGATCCATGTGTGAGTGGCTGGCCCAAGAACAGGTCCTCTAGATGTTGTTGTACTCAAACTCCCATCATCCCTTTGGCTACATTGCTAGGGCTGATGAAAATTGCAATAAAGCAACATCTGCAAGGCTGGGGAAATGCAGGCCTGTAAGCTAAATCTGTCTCTCCAAGGGTCCCAATCCGGCTCTCCTGGGATCCCAAGAGAGCAACACCCCTTTCCCCAGTGACCAACAATTTGTGACCTCCTGGCTTGTACATAGGTTTTTTTTCCCATTCTAGAAGTTACTGGCTAAGTTACTGGCCATATGAGCTGTAAGCTAAAACAAGCTTCTATCTATCTAGCTATCTATCCCACCACTTTTACCTTTAGCTCCTCCCCCTGAGCCCTTCCCCAAACTGAAAAGCGCTCTTCAGGAGTCCCTCTGAACTTGAATTTGGAAAACGGTTCCATGCCCCCAACGCTGCCACTCGCCTCAGACAAGGTGTGTATTTTCCCGTCCATCGGAAGGGCCGTTTCTCATCCGAAAGAAAACGCCATGCAGATTTGAAGCCTGGGAGAATCCACTCCTTTTCTTGGGGCTGGACACAAATCCAGCTACTTTCCTAAAAAAAAAACAAAGAACTTGTGCTATGAATCCGTGGGCACACTCCCAAGGAAACATGGCGTTCCTCTGCGGAAGGGCTGCGTGATCGTACCCACACGGTGCCTGTACTGTGGTTTCACGTTAAGCCCCAAAAGTCCCTGAAATGAACCCAAACCATCTGCCACAAGCTGGAAAAGAGAGAGAGAGAGAGAGAGAGAGAGAGAGAGAGAGAATGAAATGTCTTTTTTTTTTAATGTGTCCAAATGAAGCAAACAGCAGGCAGAGAGAAACAACCAGTGGTGTGCGATTGCGGCTCAATTCCCCCCCCTTTTCTTTCATTTGCTTGCCAACCCAGCGTTATTATTAAATGTTTGATTTGGAATCTCGCTGCCTGGCGTCGCATTTGTTGAACTTTATCGGGGTTATTTCATCTCCCCGAGACCTCTCTCTTTTTACGCTTTTTCTCCCCCCCCCCTCCTCTCGACGGAGGGCCCCGGAGGCGTTGGCTTGACTTAACGGGTGTCTCTTACACTCTAGTTAAGCTGGACTTTAACTGATTGCAGCGTCTGCTTGATCAGAGGTGGGGAGAATGAGAAAAGGGAGTTCTACAGCAGATATGCAAGACTATCAGTGAGCCAAGCAGCCTAGCCGCGGGCGGGGATATGCCGCTCGGCGGGTTCTTTGTAGTGCAGGCCTCTTTCACGTTTGGAGATACTCCGCGCTGCCATCCTGGGAGGATGGAAAGAAAGACGCGGAGAGGGCGAGACGGAGAGAGAGGCTCAAAAGATCTCGCGAAATCTTGTTTGGGAGCACTCAACCAGCACCCTCATGCTATTACCCGTGTCTGCAGGGGGTTGCGATAGGTGGGGAGAGAGCGAAGCAGACAGACAGATCAGCAGAGAAATAGAGAAGAGGGGATTGAAGGAGAGGCGTAGAAGGAGAGGGTGCGGAGCATTTCAGATGGGGTTTGTCGTAAGAACATCAGAAGAGCCCTGATGCTGGATCAGACCAAGGGTCCATCTAGTCCAGCACTCTGTTCACACAGCTGTTGTCCAGGAACCTACAAGAAGGACGTGGGTGCAATGGCACCCTCCCACCCATGTTCCCCAGCAACTGGTGCACACAGGCTTACTGCCTCTGCTACTGGAGGGAACACACAGCCATCAGGGCTAGTAGCCATGGATAGCCTTCTCCTCCAGGAATTTATCCAGCCCCCTTTTAAAGACATCCAAACTGGTGGCCAACACTACATCTTGTGGTCGTGAGTTGCACAGTTGAACTCTGTGCTGTGTGAAGACGTCCTTCCTTCAATCTGTTCTGAATCTCCCACCCATTGATTTGTGCTGGAATGGGGCAGGCAAGGAGGAGAACTAGGAAGGAGGTGACCCCTGCAATGACGGGCGATTGGTCTAAAGAACTTTGGAGGGGATTTGAATTTGGTAAATGCTTTGATGCACCCTGACAGGTTTTGGTGGCAAACTTGGGGGCATTATTTCCTTTCTGTTCTAGAGTAGGGTGGGGAGAAAGGACGTCTCCCAATGTTTGGGAGCTGCCACTGGCAGCGTTTCTACCCATGAGCTATGCTGGCAGGAGGCTTCTGGGAAGTGAAGTCCCAAACATCTGGAGATGTTCTGCCCACCCTTTACAAGTCTTACCCAATCTGGTCACCCTCCAAATATTCATTGGGTGACCAAATATTCATTGGGTGACCAAATTAATTGGCAGGAAGTTCCAAAGAAAAGGAGACACCACACTGAAGGCTCTTCTCCTGGTGGACTCCAATTAGCCCATAGGTCCATGGTCAACCATCAGGTGCATGTTCTCCAATGACCTCAGTGACCAGGCAGGTTAGTAAGGGAGAAGGCGCTCTCTCAGGACATGAATCGGAACAAGCTTTGGGATTCAGTGAACTTGGACAAGCACAGGTTTTACTGATTTGCACCGCCCTAACTGCAACTCCCATCATCCAGCAGAGCCAATGGTGGGGGTGATGGGCTCTGTAGTCCAATGACTTCCCCATCTCTGCTCCATCCCATCTCCACTCCACTCTTAATCTCAAGAAAATGAGTAGAATCACCCAGCATATTTCTGCTGGGCCCAACACTTCTCAACTTGAGGGAGGGGGGAATCTCTCTTTACTGTGCATTTAAAATAGCCACTATTACCAATTCCCATTCTTGAGGGGGTGGGAACAGCTCTATGATTATGTAGCTGGTATTAACAAGGAGGAAGGGAGTTTACTTTGTCGCTCGGAGAGGGATAGAGCGAGGTTTAAGGATCTCAGCCGAGAGATTGGAAATATTCAGTTAGGGACGAGGGAAGCATCCCTTGAATACTCTCAGGGGATTAGGGAATGTAGTGGCGAGCGAGAGAAAAGAATCCTTTTTAATGACAGCGAGATCCATTCCTCATCAAGGGATTCTCCCGAGAGGCAGATGGAGTCTCCAGGAATAAAAATGACCCGGCGCGTTGGACTTCTCCTTCCAAACCGTGAGCCTCTGTCTTCAATCTAATTCCGCCAAAGCTGGGCAAATATTGAGATGGGGCAGGAGGTTGGAAGCGTCACGCTGCCGTTAAGAGGACGGGGAAATCTTCCTCTTGTCCTGCAGAGCCGGGGAGAATGGGTAACTCTTCCAGGATGTTTGGTCTTTGTCCCAGGAGGCCGGGACGTAGAGCGGCTGACAGCCATCCCATTAATGTCTGGTCCCGCACCACAGCAAAAAGGCTTTGTAGTCCAGGGCACCAGAACCCCCTGGCTCCCTGGGATTCCACCCCATTGCCATGCCCCCCGTTTTCCACTCACCACCAATCATTCAGTGGTTTTCCAGCTTTGGTCCAGTTTCTCCCCATTCTAGAAGGCTAAAATGCCTCTGGGATGACTTACTAACCCAGCCTTCCTCAACCTGGGGCGTCCAGATGTGTTGGACTGCATCTCCCAGAATGCCCCAGCCAGCTGGCTGGGGCATTCTGGGAGTTGTAGCCCAACACATCTGGAGCGCCCCAGGTTGAGGAAGGCTGTACTAACCTAACCAGCAAGAGGAGCTGTAAAAGATACTGGTATTTGGAGTGTTTGCACTCACCCCATTTGCCTTTGACCCCTCCCACTTTGGGCATTGGCTCCACCCTTTGGATTTGGCCACACCCCTGCTAGCTTCAGGCCCACCCTCCACTGGAATGCGGTCACCAAAATGAAATTCGGCCCTCGGGTTGAACATCCCTAATGTAGGGCGCGATCCTGTGCACATTTAAGCAGCAAAAAAAAAGTCCTAGAACTCCCAGCAAGGCCAAAACTGGTGCTTCTATGCTCAGACTTCCTTGACTCAGTTATTAATCTAGCCTCTGTGTTTTGCACAAGCTGCAACTTCTGAACAGTCTCCAAGGGCAGCCCATGTGATACAGTGTTGTGGCTAGGGATGAGAGAGAGAGAGAGAGAGAGAAAATGGTCTGTTTCACATTTTAACATGAACACACGGACCAAAATTCCCAAACCGTTCTCAATTCACATGTCTCCAGATGTTGCGATGGACTTCTAACAGCAATAATAAGAATTTTTATTTATTTATTTATTTATTTATTTATTACATTTTTATACCGCCCAATAGCTGAAGCTCTCTGGGCGGTTCACAAAAATTAAAACCATAATAAAACAACCAACAGTCTAAAAACACAAATACAAAACACAGTATAAAAAGCAAAACCAGGATAAAACCACGCAGCAAAATTGGATATAAGATTAAAATACAGAGTTAAAACCGTAAAATTTAAGTTAAAATTAAGTGTTAAAATTCTGAGAAAATTAAAAGGTCTTCAGCTGGCGATGAAAGGAGTATTATTATTATTATTTATTTATTTATTTATTTATATAGCACCATCTATGTACATGGTGCTGTACAGAGTAAAACAGTAAATAGCAAGACCCTGCCGCATAGGCTTACATTCTATTAAAATCATAGTAAAGCGATAAGGAGGGGAAGAGAATGCAAACAGGCACAGGGTAGGGTAAAACTAACAGTATAAAGTCCAAACAGCATCAGAGTACAGTGTAGGCGCCAGGCAGACCTCTCTGGGGAGCTCATTCCACAACTGGGGTGCCACAGCGGAGAAGGCCCTGCTCCTAGTAGCCACCTGCCTCACTTCCTTTGGCAGGGGCTCACGGAGAAGGGCCCCTGAGGATGATCTTAAGGTCCAGGCAGGCACATATGGGAGGAGGCGTTCCTTCAAATAACCTGGCCCCAAACCATTTAGGGCTTTGAATGTTAGTAGCAGCACTTTGAATCAGGCCTGGACCTGGCCTGGCAGCCAATGAAGTTGTAAAAGGACCGGGGAATGTGTATGCCAAAATGTGTATATCAGTGAAGATAACATGATGCATCATATTTGAAAAAAGTGGCCAGCCAGCCAGTAACCCATAGCAGGACAAGGGTGCAACAACTCCCTCCCGCCCATGTTCCCCAGAAACTGGTGCACATAGTCATTATGCCTCTGATACACATAGCCATGTGATACAGGTAGCAGATAACCATCAGAGCTAGTAGCAATGGGCAGCCTTCTCCTCCAGGAATTTATCCAATGCCCTTTTGAAGCCATCCAAATGGGTGGCCATCACTACATCTTGTGGTAGTGAGTTCCATAATTTAACTCTGCGCTGTGTGAAGAATTCCTTCCTTTTATTTGTTGTGGATCTCCCACCGATCAGCTTCATGGGATGATGACCCCCTTGGGGGTTCTAGTATTATGAGAAAGGGACAAAAATGTCTCCCTCTCCACATTCTCTATATCATGTGTAATTCTGTACACCTCGATCCTGTCTTGCTGAATCGCTGCCGACACACACACACCCTAAAAAAACAAATGCTGATTGCATACAAAAAGCCTGTGCCATTTCGAGTTAAAGCAAAAGTCTCCACGTTGAAGACGAAACGAGTGTCAGGTTGGAGAAATGAGGAACTGGGTGAAACTGACATATTCGTCAGTTTCCACGTCAGCTGTGACCCCAAACTGAAGTGTTTCTAGCACTCCAAATACTTTCCGTGGCCAAGCTTGTAAGGAAAGCGGAATAGTTCCTAAATTTAGTTATAGCCAGTGGCTCCTTTGCCTCCCGCTCCACACAAATACTCCCACACAACCTCTCCTCCGAATAAAACTGACGGCTTCTTATTGTCCTCTGTCTGGCTCCGTTTCTCCTGATGCCCCCAAGATGTGGTGGCCTTCCCCTGCCCAACAACACCCCACACGCACATGCAACCTCCAAACCTAAAATAAAGCTATCGATGGCCGAGATTGGCTAGCCTAATTGTGCTCCGCGTTGCAAAGCCGCCTCCGTTTATCGTAAAGGGTGCACATTTCTCGGCTTGAGCTTCCACGGACAGAGGCCCTGGGGCCCAGCTCAGAAATAGAGAGAATTAATTACATTTTTAAAAAAAGGGGGGGGGGAAGAGAGAGAAACTCCCCTTCTTTTAAAGTATGGGAGAGAGGGTGATGAAATCCCAGAGGGTGAAAAGTGCTGCCGTATTGAGGGCGGGGTGGCATCTGTAGAAGCAGGAAGGGGGAGGGATGGACACCAGGAAAAAGTGAGAAGTCATTTCAGGCAATCTATTAAAGCCTGTAAGAAAAAAAATGTCCATTTCATATTCCTCATTGCAAACTATTGCAGGAACAGGGGGGTGTCATCTAATCCAAAACATTGGGACAAAGAGAGAACTTCTGGATATATAGACTTGAAATAACCTGGAGAAGAACACCTGACATCACTCATGGACACCAAATGCCTCATTTTAGAATATTTCATCCACGCTGTTCTTGAACTGCTGCCTTTGCTACCGAACTCTTTGATCCACATCAGAGCAGATAGAAAAGGTGGAAGGCTTTAATATTTCTGCTAGTTTTGTCACCTTTCTGTTAATTTAGTCACCCTTCTATATCTATAGATTTAGAGAGGGAGAGAGATTGATTGGGTTCACACAACACAACACCCCACACTCAAGGTTGAGTATGGGTCGTCGTTGAAGCGTGGGTTGTTGTGTTGTGTGAAACCAGCCATGCTAACAAAGTATGGTCTGTTCAGCATGGAACAATTCACAACCCAAGAACAAACCATGGGTTCTCTTCCTGGGTTATTGGTGCTTTGTTGCTGCAGCTGGGTTGACCTCACAGGGGAGATGGTAAGGCGACATAGGTCAAAACTGGCCTCAGAAACGTATGATTATTTAGTTATTTGATACCCCTAACTTTCCACCAGAAATGGCATTCAAGACAGATAACAATAAAACAACACAGGTTAAAAAAAACCTCAGCATAATTCAGAGACAGCCATGATTGGGTTAGATCCAGGATCACTCTTCAACAAGAGGAAGGGAACGTAACAACTTAAGAGCAGCCGTGCTGGATGAGGCCGAGGGTCCATCTAGTCCAGCACTTTGTTCACACAGTGGCCAACCAGCTGTTGACCAGGGACCCACAAGCAGGACATGGTGCAACACACCCTCCCACCCATGTTCCCCAGCAACTGGAGACTTTCCATGAGAAGGAAAGCTCCATTCATGGAAGGTCCCTCTGCCCACGACACAGCTCACCCTATTCAGCTGTGTCTCTGACTCCCTGTGTCGCATTTTCAGGGGGTTGCAGGGGCTGCCGTGGGAAAGACAGGGTGGGGCTGCCCACTTCCACCCACACAGTTGATCCAGCCTACATCTAGTTCGTGTTCTTGTTAGCCATGGCAGTTAACAAACTACCCCTGGAGACCCATTGCTGGAGACAGCTGACGCCATCACACACCCTGCTTGTGAGTTCCATGAAGGGACCTGGTTGGCCAACAAAGGGAAGAGGATGTTGCCCTAGATTTATTATTTATGATTGATTGATTGATTGCATTTTTATACCGTCCAATAGCCAAAGATGGGACTTTGTGGTCCGATCCAACAAGGCCTTATGTACATAAGTCCGCCGTCGCTAACAGCTAAGAGGAACCTCCATGTTCAGGGGCAGTGTACCTAGGAACATAGGGAGCTGCCTAATACTGAGTCACACCATGCATCCGTCTAACCCAGTATTGTCAACACTGACTGGCAGCAGCAGCAGCTCTATAGGGTTTCAGGCAGGGGTTTTTTTTTCCTAGTCCTACCTGGAGATGCCAGGGATTGAACCTGAACTATTCTGCCTGCAGAGCAGGTGAGATATAGTCAAGTAAGATTCCAGTCCTCATTGGGGAATAAATAGGAACATGGGAAGCTGCCTTGGACTGAGTCAGACCCTGGGTTTATCTAGGCCAGTATGGGCAACACTGACTGGCAGCCATGGATCTCCAGGGCTTCAGGCAGGAGTCTTTCCTGCCCTGCCTGGGGATGCCAGGGATTGAACCTGGGACCCTTTTAATGTAAAAAATGTGCTCCACCACTGAGCTACAGCCTCTCCTCCAAAAGCATAGCCAATCAGTTCAGGCATAGCCTATCAGCAATCCTGCATCTTGCTACCTGGAGATGCCGGGGATTGAACCTGGGACCTTCTCCATGCAAAGCAGGGGCTCCACCTCTGAGCAACAGCCTCTCCCCCGAAAGCATAACCAATCAGTTCAGGCATAACCTATCAGTGATCCTGCATCTTGCTACCTGGAGATGCCGGGAACTGAACCTGGGACCTTCTGCATGCAAAGTGGGGGCTCTGTCACTGAGCTATGACCCTTTCCCTTCTGTACAAAACCAGGGGAAGGAAGCATCTGGGGAACCTCAGGAAGCCAGGTTAGGATCCAAGCGGGCTTCGTCCGAGGGAGGCTCAGGTTCTGCATCCCTGAAGTTGAGGAAGCTGAGAGAAGTTCCAATCCACCTTTTCAATGAGTGAGTCCACCAGTAGGTTTCAATGGAACTTCCACATTCAAGAGTAGCCTATACCAGATGCGGTAAAGTGACAGGGAGGGCTTGTTGCCTTCACAGCTACCTGTGGGTTTTCAAAAAAACCAAGATTGCATGGCTCTTTCCCTCCACTACCACTTTTTCAGCCTCTCGCTGCGACAGCTGCAGCCTCTTTGAACTGCAAACTTAACTCAGAGCTTGCATTTGATTGGAGGCCTAAAGGGAAATTGGAAGGGAGCAATTGATAAGAAGAGGAAGGGGGGGAGGGAAGGAGGGCTGCCAATCGCCGTGATTGACGGGACGACAGATTTCCTTCCTGATAATAATAATAATAATAAAAACCATCGGATGCGGAGACGCTATTGATTTTTTGTTAGCGATGGTAATGCTTCAAGAAGTAATAAATTATAGGAAAGCAAGGTCAAACGGGAGAAATATCCAGAGTTCAGCTCTTCCTTCAGGTTTTAAGAAAGCAAGGAGGGATGTTGTTAGAACTTAAGTTGTAGAATTAGAAGGGCGGGACCCTGTTGAGTTTGGAGGGTCCCTCTTCACACACACCGCAGCAGGGCTCTGGGGTCTTTTTCAGTGACAGGACTGAGCCACAAAATCACCTGGGCATATCGCTGGGCATCCTGGATTAAAAGCAGGCCGTGGAAACTTCCAGAAGGGCTCTAGACTGGTCCATTAAGGCAATTCTTCTCTTCTTACGAGGCAGAATATTTAGGAAGGAAACCTCCATGTACAGGAGCAGTTTACCTTTGAAACCAAGAGACAGGCAGTACGGGGGGGGGGGGGTGCCTTGTGGATTTCCTCAAGGCGTCCAACTTCTCACCGTTGGGAAGTAGACACTCAATTGCATTTCCTTCGTCTCCAGCAGTGGTTTGTTTTCAAGAGTTTCGAAAACACCCGTAGGTTTCTGGCTTCTTGTGGGTGGGTGAGGAGCGTCTTCCGAGGAAGGAAAGGACAGCAGGAATGTTGTCCGACTTTTTCACTGAGGTGAGGAGGCTAACCTGTGTCTGACCTATATCCCTGTACACTTTGGGCAGAGGAACGAAACAACAGAACGCTCCACCACCCAAAGCATCACGTATCAGGGGGAGAGATTGTAGCACAGCCTTTCAACTCACGTGCGACGTTGTCTACGTGCCGATCATTTTCCCCCTCCAATAGAGGAACCTAAGACCCTACCTACATTTGGAAAAATGGTACAGCCTAGATATAGGAGAGAACTAAGTTATAGGCTGGCCAAAATCCTGTGTTGTTGTTTTCCAAGGAGTCCAGTGCCTTTGCTGAATGCTCCCCTGTTGATTATTATTATTGTTATTGTTATTGTTATTTATTACATTTATACACCGCCCCATAGCCGAGGCTCTCTGGGCAGCTTACATAGGATAAAAAAATACTTAAAACAATATACAAAAATTTAAAATCACAAAAACATTCAATTTAAACCCGCAAACGCATACAAAAACAAACCCAGGCTCATTACATATTGCTAAATGCCTGGGCGAAGAGAAAAGTCTTGACCTGGTGCCGAAAAGATAACCATGTCGGCGCCAGATGAGCCTCGTCAGGGGGATTGTTCCACAATTGGGGGGCCACCACAGAGAAGGCCCTCTCTCTTGTTGCCGTCCTCCGTGCTTCCCTCGGAGTAGGCACTCGGAGGAGGACCTTGGATGTTGAGCGCAGTGTACGGGGAGGTTCATGTCAGGAGAGGCGTTCCGTCAGGTATGGTGGTCCCAAGCCATGTGGTCCCAATCCTCCAGGCCTGTTTTATGGACGAAGACAGAGGAACAATGTCCAGATCCTTGGCTACTGGATTTCGGCTAAGGAGCCGTGTGACTAGGGAGGGAGGGGAAGGTAGAAGAGGAAAACTCTCGTGGGCCGTTTGCTGGTCGGATAATATCCCCGTGGAAGCTGCCGTGTGTCATTTCAAAGAATCCGTCCTCCCCACAGGAGGTTAGCAGAGGATAAAAAGCTTCCGTCCACCTCTTGCCGGGATCCAAACATTTTCAATTTGGTGCATTAATTGAGGTCAATGAGATTATGCTACATTTTCAGACTTTTTTGTTTTATTTTATTCAAAAGAAGAAGAAGCTTTTGAGCTCCACGCCAGCCTCCCAAGGTGACCGCAGACTCCTTGGCACTCTGCCAAAACTGAGGAGGTTGCCAGCGAGGGCCAGGCGGCTTGCTGGGGCTTCTTAAATGAGAATGTGGGGCAGAGGAGGAAACAGAAGACAGGCCTCGGCTGGCTTGGCAGGAGCGTAGAATTTGCAGCCAGCACTTTTGCAACACAGCTAATTCAAGCAGGAGACTACACCTCCCATCATCCCAGGTTGGAGATGATGGGAGTTGTGCTCCCACAGCATCTGGAAGGACGCAGGGCTCCCCACCTCTGAGCTAGGCACTGCCTGACACAGTATAAGGCCTGTGTTTGTTGGGCTTGGTCATCCAAGTAAAAGTTCTATCTTTGGTTTATTTTCATGTATCATCCTTACAACGCCCTGTTTCCCTGAGGTTGCAGAGTGCTGTTTAATCCTCTCCTTCCAAGCTGTTCCCTGCATATCAAATCCCCACAGCCGCCGGTTGGAAAGGCGGGTGTCACTTACAGCAGAGTTGCTTTAGACAGAGAAAGCGTGGCAACGCAGCATTTGGTGTTGGAGGCAATCAACCAGGCTAGAGCCAGTTTAAAAGTCATGGTAATGGCCATGAGTTTGGATGTCTTTAAAAGAGGGTTAGACAGATTCACAGAGGAGGAGAAAGCTATCAGTGGATGTGAGCCCTGTTTATTTATTTTATTTTATTTTAAAAAATTTCTAACCCGCCTTTCCATCCTGATCGAGGCAGGGAAGAACAACAGCATAAAACACATAAAACATTAATCAAAACACAATATACATTGTTTTGCATTTTGTTTTGTTTTGTTCTGTACAGCACCATGAAAATTGATGGCGCATTATTATTATTATTATTATTATTATTATTATTATTATTCCTAAAAACATACTAAAAGCATGCTAAAATTCCACTGGATAGGCCTGGCGGAAGAGAACAGTCTTTATAGCTTTCTTAAATGCTAAAATTTATTTATTTATTACATTTTTATACTGCCCAAATTGCCGAAGCTCTCTGGGTGGTTCACAAGACTGTTAAGTTGATGAATCTCCTCTGGCAGGCCATTCCACGGTCTTTTGGCTATGCACTACCTCCAGTATCAGAGGCAGTAAGCTTATGAACATCAGTTGCTGGGGAACATGGGTGGCAGAGTGCTGTTGCACTCATGTCCCACAGGCATCTGTTGTGTGAACAAAATTCTGGACTAAGTGGACCCTTGGTCTGATCCAGCAGGGCTCTTCTGATGTACTTATATTCCGAGGTGAGGGAAAGCATGAGATTGGGCTACTTGCTTCCTTCAGGGAGGGAGCCACGTGGCGCTAGTTTTAGAGGAAAGAGGAAGAAGGAAGGGGAAGGAGCAGGAAATAAGAACTGATCAGATGACAAATGGGGATGAAGAACAAGCAGCTGTTGATGCAACATGTTCTCTATCGCCCCCTAGTGTCTGGAAGTATGCGGAGCTGTTCCTATTATCGAACATGAAGTGTGCTCATGCCACAGGCCGACTCACCTGGGTCTCCCTTTGCCGCCCCGACAGGTGATGAGCATCCTGAGCAACCCCAGCGGGGTCCCGCCTCAGCCCCAAGCGGATTTCTCCATCTCCCCGCTCCACGGCAGCTTGGACACCGCCAACTCCATCTCGGCCAGCTGCAGCCAACGGAGCGACTCTATCAAGTCGGTCGACAGCTTGCCCAGTTCCCAGTCTTACTGTCCACCAACCTACACAACCACCGGCTACAGCGTGGACCCCGTGGCCGGCTACCAGTACGGCCAGTACGGACAAAGTAAGTAGGAAAGGAATCGTGCAGAGGGGCAACAGGTAACCTCCTCCCAGAGTGAGCATTTCTGCTGGATGTGTGTGTGTGTGTGTGTGTGTGTGTGTGTGTGTGTGTGTGTGTGTGTGTCTGCATGAGACAGGGTAGGATTTGGATCAATTGGAACAAGTTCAGAGCAGAGCAACCAAAATAATCAAGGGACTAGAAACTTAAGTCCTATGAGGAAAGATTAAAAGAACTGGGCATGTTTAGCCTTGAGAAAAATAGATCCGGGGTGGGGTGGGTATATGAGAAGGTCCTGCTGTAAGTTTCTCATTTGTTTTCCTCCCCAATCTTAAATTCTATTCATCCCACTCTTTGTGAATCTTAAATCCAGTTCATCCTGAACTCTGAGCAATTTTTCTCAACATTCGCACGGTCACTTCTACAGATATCCGTGCGCCTTCCTCCTAACGCAGGTAACTTCCGTTTGCCATTTTGCCCGTGCATATGCTTTGCTAATACTTCCCCTTGCATCATGTATTTGTAATGAATAGACACGCTTTCACACAACATACCCTCCTTTTTTTAATTGGAGGAATTCAGAGACGTACGAATTTCAAAAGAATTTCTGCTCCCATTCTTGCCCGCGAGCACAGAACATGGGACTTCACATTGATACATGAACTGAATAGATTTCTCTCTCATCACTACACTAGAATGACTCTGAGCATGTTCAGAGAGCCTTTCCTCTTCACCACTGAGTCCCCCCACAGCCTGTCCTGCCTCCATCTTTGGACAGAGCCATCTTCCCCAATCTGGTAGCCTCCAGGTGTGTTAGACTGCAATTCCCATTGTTCCAATGGTCATGCTCTGCTGGCAATTATGGGATTTGCAGTCCAACCCATCTGGCGGGTACCAGGTTGTGGGGGTTGTGATAGGGGGGTCCTACCTTCCTGGGAGTCAGTCCAACCACTTTGGGTGGGGAGGGACTTGAGCCTGCAAAGCACTCTTTTAAAATAATAATAACAACAACAGCAACAACAACAATGATCAGAACAATTCATATAGACAAAACAATAGCTTGCACCCAATCAGACATAACAGTTATAGACAAAAACGAAAAACACACTTACCTCATTGATATAGCAATACCTAATGACAAAATGTTGTAGAAAAGAGAGGAAAATTTACACCACTGGCCACGGAAGTCAAAGAACTATGGCAACAGGAAAAGGTCACAATTATTCCATTAGTCACATCAGTCACCGGTATCACGTTAAAAACTTTTACAGAAAACCTTCAGAAACTGGGCCTACCAAAATACATCCACACCAACATCCAGAAAGCAGTCACACTTAAAACAAGTTCAATAGTCAGGAAATTCCTGAACCAGTGAAAGACAGCAGGACCTGCCAAAGCCCGTCATGTCCATCTCAAAAAGCCACAAGAGAGCAAAGAGACGATGACAATAACAATAACAGCAGCCTCTGCCTTCAATCCAAAGCACGTCTTAAGTTTCACTTGAAATTGCCCAGGAAATAGGAAGTCAAAAGAGGGATCAGGAGTGAGTCTTTAGATGCCCAGGCCAAGAGGCTGCGCTCCTTTGGTCATTTCCACAGAGGCGGGAAGGTCAACCCTGCCTCCCGGTTTACCGGGGTCACCAAAACCCAGGGGAATCTCCCCCAGACATTTCACCTGCCACCGTCCACACCAGGGATAAGTGTGTGACCCGGTGAGGTTTGGGAAGGGCCGCCCCCCTCCTTCCCAGCGCCCTGCTGTTGCCCAGGGCTGACCTCCCCTTCCACGGGGCCGTGACTTTTCAGCCCCCTGCCCTGTTTAATGTGCTCCGCTTCTGCAGCCAAATGAAAAACGTCTGGAACGGCGAAGCGCAGCAGTGTTTCCCTAACCTCTCCCTCCTCCTTATTCCTTCTCTCTCTCTCTCTTTTTCCTTTTCGGGGGGGGGGGGGACAGAGCTTGATCTGCGACCCTTTGACCTTCCTCTCGCTCCTGGATGTGAAACCCAGCCACACGTGCGATTGATAAAAATCTTAAGCAAATTCCGATACCATGTATTTCCAATAAAGATACCCCGGGGCTAGGCGTTAGTCACACCCCGTGTGCGTCTGTGTGAGGAGACGAGGGGGAGCACTACACAAAGGAGGAAATGCAAGGGCATTGGGTGAGCTGAGGAGAAAGGAGACGGGGGACCCGATCCTACTGCCGGAGAAAAGGCAGTAAGGCGAAAACCTGCCCCTTTGCTGGGCTTTTCCCAAAGTTTCCGAATCCCTGTCGCCATCCCATCCCCAAAACTTTTTTTTTTTTTGAGTGCGCAAAGACGGCTGTTCCCCCTGAGCCGCGACACCAAGGAGAGACGCGAAATTCAATGGACCAGTTCTAGGAGTTTGCCCTCCCCCCACTAGAGGGGGAATGGAAGCAGTGGATCGTCCAGAGACACAACCGGCAGCCTCTTCTGAGGGCGGTGAATTGGGTTGTCTTTATCCGTCAGGAGAGGTTTGAATGCCTCCCATCACAGCGGAGGCAGAGATGCAGGGCGGGCGTAAAAACCAGAGGCACCAACTAAACGGAGCTGCAATGAGCACCTCCTTTGGGTGCAGGTTCTTTTGGACGTTTGATCTCAGGGTCAGCACGGTTGGGCAAGTACCGGGGGCCCACACCCCAGCAGAGTCCCCCCCCGGCAAGAACCCTGTGGAGTTCCTCCTGCTCTTTCCCACTGTGACCGGCTTGTTCACCTCTCCTTCGTTCTGGCCCAGACAACCGGGGGGGGGGGAGGAGTGAGAAGGAGAAGCCCATGGCCTCCTCACTCCCCGGCTCTTTCCTGCTGAGCAAGCAAGTGGGATCGATCATGGGCAGCGTCAAGGGTGAGCACTCCCAGGGCCCGTACCCCAGCCCCCTTCATTTGCTCCTTCTCTTCATCATGGCAATCGGCTTGTATACCTGCTTCTCGCTCCAGCCCAGATAACGGTGGTGATGAGGAGGAAGAGTGAGATGGCATGGCCAACTGGCTGCCTGGGTCTCGGCCTCTCCAGCAACCCAGTGGGAGCAAGGAGGAGAAACAGGAGGCGGTGACCATGGTGGTGAGAAGGTGGATTCCCTGAGGGAAGGGAGGTTGTCTTTCCCCAAAAAACCAGGAGCAGCTTCTGCTTAATTTATTTACCACACTGATGGCTCATGAAAGAAGAGAAAAGTAATACATTTTAACAGTTCGTGTGTGTGTGTGTGTGTGTGTGTGTGTGTGTGTGTGTGTGTGTGTACATTCACTTGTGTTTGTCTATCTGCTTAAATAATACTGCAATTTTAAAATATACTGCATGGCACATGCAAGAAGACAAAAGTAAATGGCTTGGGGCCCAGGCTATCTGAAGGAACGCCTCCTCCCGTATGTACCTGCCCGGACCCTAAGGTCATCCTCAGGGGTCCTTCTCCGCAAGCCCCTGCCAAAGGGAGTGAGGCAGGTGGCTACCAGGAGCAGGGCCTTCTCTGCTGTGGCACCCCGGCTGTGGAATGAGCTCCCTAGAGAGGTTCGCTTGGCACCTACATGATATGCTTTTAGACGCCAGGTGAAGGCCTTTTTATTCTCCCAGCATTTTAACAATCTATAAATAAATTTTAACTTGGTGTTTTAAATTTGTAATTTTGCATTGCTGCTGTTTTTATCTGGTTGAGCTTTTATGTTGTATTTTATATTATAGTTTTATACTGTTGTTTTATACTTTGCACGTTTTTAATTTTTGTGAGCCGCCCAGAGAGCTCCGGGTATTGGGCGGTATAGAAATGTAATAAATAAATTAAATAAATAATAATAATTACAGCAGCTGCCATTTGTGTGTGTTTAAAAACATATGGCACCTTTTAAACACACTGCATGGCTTATGAAAGAAGACAGAAGTAATATAGAAAATTCACCTGGGGGGAGGGGAAGGTTGCTCAGGTATCAGCTCACCTTTTTCTGACTTTACTGTTTGACTGATGGATGTACAAGACAGCAAATCAAATGCCACTTTAGCTATCGGTCTGAATCCTCTGCCAGGCTTCAGTTCGGTCTTCCCTTTTTTAAAAAAAATTAAGTGCTGTTTGTACTCTTAGCCATTCATTTGTCACCATGTTGATATGTTTTCTGTCACTACAAAGCTGCTTTTGGGGGTAGAGAGTGGGTGGCAGATGCTGGCCAGATCACATCCCACTGCAAACTTGTAGAAAAGGTTTGCGGCTGTTGCCAGAATCCAAAGGTGTGCTTGGTCTGAATGCAGCAACAGCGCTTCCAGATATGGGGTTTAAGTTGGGATCTGACCCAGTCTCCGCTGCTCTGAAAATATTATGTCTGTCTTCATCCACCGTGGTGGGCACGATTCGGAATTCGTCCATACACACCACATCTCACCCCATTCACCAGGATCTCCTATTCTCTAGATATCATTTTCAGAGGATGGAGGCGCTGCTACAAAAAGGAAGTCAACTTCAGTCAGATCCAATTTAAATCAGGGTCGAACCCCATCTCCTCTACTCTAAAAATATTACTTCTGTCTTTGTCCACACTGCTGGGCATGACACAATGAGATGGAAATTTGGGACAGCCATGGCTCTAATTTACCTTTTAGGCCGATCTGAATCTCAGAGGAGGGGGTGCAGAGCGCCCGGGCTGAGCCAAGAAGCTCTCGACTCCCCTGTTCTGTCCCAGCTGACGGGGGTGCCAGGGGTGGGTGGGTAGAGATATTGGAGAAGTACCAGATCGGAGTAGTCCTGGCTGTTCCCAGAGGCCAAGGCTGCGCTAATGATGGCGGTGATGGAACGCAGAAGCGTGAAAAGATTCCTAATGGATGTGACAAGTCTAATAAGAATTTTTGCCTGGAAGGGACCCCCTTTGGGCCAGGCTGTTGACAGGATGCTGATGGCTGGAATTTGTTTATTCCTTGGCACCAATGGTGCCTCTCCTGCCAAATACTTATTAATCTAATTTGAGACGTTCGGAGTTAGGGGAGGGGGGGTGGCAAAGAATTTGACTGAAGCTCGGCTAATAAGGCGTGTCACCATCCAGCTACTGGGCGAAATAATTTTAAAAAAAAAAACAGAAGGAAGAACAACTTTTGTTCACCAACAAAGAGAAATTTGGGATCTCCAGGTGGAGCCAAAAGTCGTTGAGTGCAAAAAGAGCCAGATTTCTTTCTGTGTTTGTAAAGCACTTTCCCAAACTTGTTCGCCTTCTCTGGCTTAGGGGTGGGCGGACTTACCTGCGTCTGGCTCCACCGGACCCCCGCTGAGCTGCCTCCCACTCCTGTTCGTCGCACGACGCAAGCTTCTTTGAGGCTCAGCAAACACACGACGAAGCTGCAAGGCTGCCCGCCCTCATCGGGAGCCTGCGTTGTTGCGCAACGACGGAAGCTCCAGAAGTTGCGCGTTTCCTACGTTGCATGAATGTGCGACATGCAACTGAGCGTTCACACCTTTAATCTTGCGTGAACGGGGCCTTTAAGGCCGCCATTTACACAACGTGGAAAGTACACAATTTTGGGAGCCTCCATTGTGCACAATGATGGAGACTCTGGATGAGGTAGTCATTGAGCCATGGGGCACTTGAACGAGCCACAGCCCAACAAGCTAAGTCCAGGAAGGGGGGTTGCAGGGAGTCCATCAGACACCACCACCACCCTGGACCCTAATCTGGGTAGGTGAGGAGCAGGGCTGTGTGTGTGTGTTGCCAGACTTGCAGGAGCACAGTCTAAGTGAAAGTTGTAAGCATGGAATTCCATTTGCGGGGATGAATCTCTGCGCTCAGCCAGGTTTCTAGGTATCACTCCTGGCACCTTTCTCCAAAGAATTTGAGCTGGCTTACACCATTAAATATGCATCAAGAGAGAGATGTTGGTCATTTGCATCAGGTGACTTGGCTGTAGGGCGTGTCTTTCCAGAACTGTAAGAAAAGTTTAAAAAAATATCTGTTGGTTTATTCACACCTTCTCCTGTGTCGTTGTTTTTCCTCCTCTTCTTGCTGTCACCAGCTGCTGTCGACTATTTGACCAAGAATGTGAGCCTCTCCACACAACGCAGAATGAAACTAGGGGAACATTCAGCTGTGCTGGGTCTCCTACCCGTCGAAACAGGCCAGGCTTACTGATGGATCCACTTATACGAATCCTGCCACGATGACAGTCTGCCACCATTGGGACCAAAAAGTCAAACAAAACAAAACAAAAATCCCACTGCTGACACCAGCCATCAAAGGACCCACCTCTATCTACACCTCCTTCTGGAACTCAAAAGACCAGACCGTCCCAATCCTGCCTCCACTTGAAGGGCAGAGAGGATGGTGGGGGGGGCGGGCAAAAAATAAAACAAAAACAGAAGAACTGTTCACCCTTCCAAATGCATAGTGTGCGTACCTGTCAAAATGCCACTCCCGAGTGATGACGACAACTCCTTGAATGACAAGAGACAATGAGTTTGGTCTAATGAGTTTTTCAATGTCCAAGCCCTCCTAGCCAACTCTGTATACAACCAACGCTAATGGACCTTCCATTGATGTAGCCCTGTGGCTTTAGTCACTGTGGAATCAGTAGCGATAGATATAGATATATTCCTTTTGTCCACCATCCTCTCCCCAATCCCTCTCCCAGCCCTATTATTGTACGTGGCCGTGAAAGGGGAATCCCGTTGATTGATGAGTGTTGGTCTTGGGACCAAGTGTGAAGAGATGTTTGGACCAAAAATGGAGAAGTGGGAAGGGCAGGGCTGTGATGAAAAGTCTTCCGATGAATCCATACCGGGACTGGGGACCAGTTCCATAGAGGCGAAAGAAAGGGGGGGGTTATGGTCACTGGGAACTTTTTTCCTCCCCACATTTAGGGACCACTGTGAGTGCAGAAACATGGGAAGGATTTGGAGGAACCTGGCAGTTAGGTACGGATTGATGCAGCGTAATATTCCTCGTCCGGACTGCCATTCCAGTGGGATTGGGTGAGGACGGGTTCACCCAATGAGGACTCATGTCCTACTTGTGGGTCTCTCACAGGTAGCTGTTGGCCACAGAATTTTGGGTCAGCTCTCGCTGGGCTCTTCTTATGTGCAGTGGTGTAGTGGAACAGGGCTTCCAGGGATGAAGACCCTGGACTTTTTGATTAGCAGGGTTGCTGACATCATCTGGCAGCTCCCTGGGCTTCCTTGCAAGCCTCACAGTAGCTGGAAGGAAACGGATTTTGCCGGCGACAATATGTTGCTCCCTGTTGCGATGCAAAGTATTTTGAGGGCAGCTTGGCCTTGACACATTCGCTCGACAAAAAGTCCTGCTCCCGATGGAGATGGAAACGGTTGGAACCAGTTTGTTGATGGGGATCGATGCAGTTGATTGAATTTTTGGACTCCCCTACACCACAACCTTTGCCATCATGCCACTGCTTTTGTCGTTTTAAAGTGTTTGACTCAAACAGAAAAAAGAACTATGCAGTAAAGCATGTAACGGCGTATATTTTCCACAGATCAGGGCCAGGAAGGGCCTTTTCAATTTTCCACATTTGGGCAACTAAGACCCATCCATCCATTTGCGATGGATTCCATAACCAACCCTGGTGGGTTTGAGCTTTGCCGGAAATCCCACCTCTCTGGACGTGGGTTCCCGATTCTATCAGGCAGGCCTCGATCCCGTTGGAGGAACGTAGACCTCTAGAAGTCCAAATGGACTGAGAAAATCAGTAGATGAGGGAAAGGGTCGGCAGCGAGGCAGAAGTCTTCACCTGAAGCCACTTTCAGGTTTGGGTCACTCGAAAGCCAGTGGGACCCAAGCTCATTGAGGAAGTAGATCTGCATCTATTTGTGTGGAAGTAAGAGGAGAACCTACCAAGTGTACCCAAGTGTATGGGACTGTGGAGGGGAGAAATCTGAAGATAAAAGAGCTCCAGCAGTGGACAACGCTCCAAACATGGACACCGTTCCAGCTCTGGGTTTTGGAGGGTCCTTGGGTAAAGCACACTCCCTGGGCCTCCTCCTTCAGTGAGTCTTTCTTCTCACCAGCTGTGATTGCTCCACATCCTCTCCCTCATCATGGCTCCCGCTTGACCGGCAGAGAGGCAGTGAGCAAGGAGGCCGTGGGCGTCTCCTGCTACTCCTTCTCACTGCCACCGTTGTCTGGGCCAGAGCGAGAGGCAGGTGGGAAAGCAGGTTACAATAGGGAAGACGAGGAGCAAATTCAGGGGTGGGGTCTTGTTAATGGCCCCTTAGCCAGTGCCCCACCACGCCTACCCTCGACGCAGCCCATGATTTCTCCCACTTGCTTGCTAAAGAGACGAAGAGCCAGGAAGCCAGGGCATCTGCTGTTTCTCCTGCTCCCCATCACCGGGACAGAGCAGGTGAGCAAGCAGGTTGCAATAGGAAAGAGGAGAGGAAGTCCTGGTGGCAGGTAGTTCCTTGGCAGATGCCTGATCAAGCCTACCCTTGACGTGGACAGATGCTCTGCTTCCTACTTCCAAGAATTCAGTAACTTCCCAGTGTTTGAATAGCTCGCTGTAGCTCAGCGGACAGAGTCCTTGCCTTTCATGCAGAAGGTCTCAAGTTCAATCCCAGCAGCAGCTCCAGGTAGAAGGATCTAAGCTAGCAGAGATTAGAGAGAGCAGCTGCCGGTTGGAGTGGAACGTACTAGGCTCGATGGACCAATCGTCCAGCTGCATGTCAGGAAACGTCTTAAGTCCAAAATAACTGCCATTCCAAGTTGGTTCGCAGCCTGATTACTTTCCTCCTCCGCCACCTCTGAAGCCCCCAAATGCCACCGCATCCGGCACAGGGGATGGCGTCGTCTTTGGGTTTTGTTTGAGTTCAGTGTGGTTATTTATTGCATTCTAAAACGAGGAGACGTTAAAGGCAACGTTTTGTGGGGAATGGGGGGATCACAAAAGGCACAAGATGAAGAGAAGGAGAAGGGGGAACCCGGGAAGGAGGAAATATGCCATCTCCAGCAATTATACGTTGGGGTGCTTTTGCTCTTCAAATTCCTTGCGGCTGTTCGTCCCACCTCCTTCCAAGTTCAGAGCCAATCATGACCAAAGACCTTCCCAATTGACTTCACCATGAGGAGTGACCAATTTGGGGGGAAATAGTGATGTCACGACCCAGGAGTCTTCTACACCCTTTCACCTCCAGCTCACAGAATGTCTTGGAGTTCACAAAGAACTCATTCAGTTAGTACAGGGGTGAGGAATCCGTCACCCTCTAGTTGTTCTAGGATTTCAATTCCCATTAGCCACAGCCAACATGGCCAAGGGATGGTGAAAGTTGATGTCCAATGACGTAATGATTCCCCAGCCACGTTTAATAGAAACAATCGTTTAATCCGGGATGGTTATCACCTTTTATGTGTGGTTTTGGCCCACTGAGCTGCCATCTCTAGTTGGTACTAGTTCAAGAGTGGCCATCTGAAACCATTTCTCACACAGCACCAGCAAACTGGACTCGGACGCGTACAAAGCGGACTG
Organism: Elgaria multicarinata webbii; assembly: GCF_023053635.1. NCBI lineage: Eukaryota > Metazoa > Chordata > Lepidosauria > Squamata > Anguidae > Elgaria > Elgaria multicarinata. The sequence continues at coordinate 18,407,537 of NC_086190.1, read as the reverse complement.
TGGAGCAATGCTAACCCAACAGGAAACAGCTGGACGTGGTCCTGTTCTCAGAAACAGGACGTGCATGGCGGCCACTTCCTGGCCCCGGACAGCTGCATTTCCTGTTTTGCCCCTTCCTGCTCTTCCTTGTCTGTTTCACTATATGTGTATATAAAAGAAACAAAACAGGTAGCATTCGCCCTCTTCCCCAGGATGGTAAAATATTTTCCCTGCAGGCCCTAGGATTTTAGAGGCAATTAGAAATTGGAGGATATCAAATGAGAGCCTACGGGCAAAAGAAGAGGATTAAAATAAAATTTAAAAATGAGAAAAATAAGATGGCGTCTTAATCAGAATGAGAATACTATAGATCCTGGGTGGAGAATTTCAGGCCCCATCAATCATTGGCTATTCTCTCAGCATTTGTGCCGTTTTTCTCCCCCATTCTAAAGGTTGAAATACTGAGTTTCTGGCAGGAAGCTCAAATATGCTGTCCGTTTGGGTATTTTGCCCCACCCCTTCTCCCTTTTGAATCCGCCCACCACTGGAATGGAACTCTCCGGAATGGAATCCAGTCATTGGGCTAAAAAAAGGACCAAAAGACCCTGAGCTAGGTCTCCTGAGCTAGGAGAAAAGAGTGGAGACAGAACAACGGGGAAAATGTTTGTTAGTGGACGCAAGGAGAGATTAAATTTTCACCCCAAAACACACACTCACACACCGTTCTTAAAGATCAATCCAATTGTGGTGACACGATTCCTGAAAGTGCTTTCTTAAAAAAAATATGATTTGCCGTTTCCCTGAAAGCCCACAAAAGTATCTAAGCCGCTGCTGTAAATATAGAGCTTAGAGGACCATTAAAAAGGGGGAACAGCTAGTAGGACCTAGGTCAGCTAGCTGATTTTCTGTTCATCATTCCTCTGAGGTCACACTTATGTAAATTAATTGGAAACTCGGTCACGTGGTGTATGTTTATAGAAAAGTTTGCATTTTCTCTCTTTCTCTTTCACTATTACTAAACACACAGTAAGCACTGTGCTAACAAAATATACACACACACACACACACACACATATAAATATATGTATATACACATATATTTCCACGAAGGCTTGGGAGGCAGAGAAATGTCGGGGCATTTGCCGATTGTATGTTTGCAAAATACATTCCAGGGACACTTTTGGGTGGGTGGGTGTGTTTGCGTTAGGGGTGGGAGAAGATAACGTCTGTTTCCAAAAAGAGAAAAGAGAAGTACATTTTACTGAATGGATGGGAGTTACCTCAGGCCTGGAAGGGGGGGAAATACACCTTGCCCCACAACCTTTTCCAATCACTGGCTTTGGGGCACATTTTTTTCCCCTGGGCCAAAAGGCTGCAACGCCTCTCTTAGTGGAGGACATGGAATAATGGGTTGAAGTGACAGGAAGCCAGATTCCGGCTGGACATCAGGAAAAACTTCCTGACTGTTAGAGCAGTACGACAATGGAACCAATGACCTAGGGAGGTTGTGGGCTCTCCCACCCTAGAGGCCTTCAAGAGACAGCTGGACAACCATCTGTCAGGGATGCTTTAGGATGGATTCCTGCATTGAGCAGGGAGTTGGGACTCAATGGCCTTGTAGGCCCCTTCCAACTCTATTATTCTATGATTCTAAGTTCAGCTACCAGCAGTAAGTAAGAGCTTTTAAGTTAAGATATGCTGGTAATTTTGGTCTTTTAGCTCCACCCCTTTAGCCACGCCCACCATGGGACTGAGGATCCTGTTAGCATCTCCAAAATCCGGTCCTCAACCTCAAAGGGCTCCAAAATGCCTGACCTAGGAGGAGAGATCAGAGGAGCCTTTGTTCATAGACAGGACAGGAGATCCATTATCCCACTCTTCACGCAATGAAAAAAAACCTCTGTTCTTGAGTATCGATCCAATCGCGGTGACACATTCCAGCTTCGTTGACCAATCCGGTGAAGGGTTTTTCCATGCTCGCGTTGCCTCGTCCACATTCCGTGCGCCCTTGATGCGCAACGAGTTCTCCCATAGGCGCGTCCTTCTCTGCCCGTATCAACGAGAGATTCAATGTGCTTGCGTCCCTATTAGAAATGCCTATTTGAAAGAAGGGAGGTGGTCCCATAGGGGAGAATTCAAAGCTCATGTTGGCACATTCCTACCTGTGAAACAAAGGCCAGATGAAACCAGGAACAGATTCATCCCCTCCCTTTCAATTCTCTTGCGCACTTCGTTCTGACCCCAATTTTTGTATCTTCTTTTTTTCCCCCTCCGGCTTTCTCCCCAAAGGTCCTGCACCCCACCCGAGAAACCCTACAACTCAGAGGTTTTGTGTATTTAATGTTTCTAACTTGTCGCCCCGTAACAACTCCATATTACCCAAACCTGGAGAAATATTATCTGTAGAACATACCTTTATTCCTAGTAATTGCAAATATGTTGCTTCTGTGTTCAAGTCATAGCTAATTTTTGCTCCATATGTACACGTGGGTGTCTGCGTCCGTACGCATGGCGGGGGAAAGCGTGTGCGTGCGAGAGAGGGAGGGAGTGTGAGAGAAAGAGAGAGAGAGAGGGAGTGTGTGTGTGTATGTGTGTATATATATATATATAAATATAATCACCCCATAATTTATTCAGCTATATGGAGTCATAGAGTAGAGAAACAGAACTGGTATTTGCTTTAATTACCCTGCTGCCCGTAGGTGTCTCTCTCTGTAACTCAGGCGTAACTGTTATACATTAAAAAAAAAATTAAATGCTTCTTTGGGAGTCTTTTTTGCCTCATTTCCCGCTTGGGACATAAGGGAAAGAAAGGGTTCATAGTTTCATGTACAAGTGAGGAGGGTGAAATTAGATCTGGTGTGAAGGAATTTGGTAGAAATTATTAATATTTCCCACCAGAAGCAGCAGGGTTTGGAAAATGACCTGATCCTCCCCTGGCTGGATTAATTATTATTGTTATTATTTATTACATTTATATACCACCCCATAGCCAAAGCATTCTGGGTGGTTTACAAAACCGGATGAAAGCGCAACTCTGAATGTGGCCACCTGAGGACTTTCGTTCTTCCGAGATTTCTTTCAGAGTGGTTCATAGCTCAAAAGAAGCCCCAGTCCATTAGAAAACGCGTCGACACTGGGATCCTCCCTATGTTTTCTCAGAAGTAAGCCCAGTTGAGTTCAAAGGAATTTAATCCCAGGTAAATGCACCTAGGACCGCAGCCTTGAAACGTGCGCATTCGGGGAGAGAGTGCATTTAGAACGGAAGAACTGAAAGGGAATCATGTGTCTCTACAGAGCAATTCTAAGGCAGGGGTGTTCGACTACAGGACCGTGGGCCAAATCCGTCCTGTCTAGGGTTCAAATCCAACCCTCTGGCATTCCTCAGACTGCTCCCTTCTCTCTCACTGCAAATTGATTGGTGTTTTATCAGCTTTTCTGCAGTTACCGCCCCCCGTCCTAAAAGGCTAATTTACTAGCAACGAGAGCTTTAAGCAGAAATATGGTGTTACTGGTCTCTTAGTATTTTGACCTGCCCTCTTTTGCCTTTAGCCCCACCCACTCCTGGAATGCAGCCCCCGAAAATTTATTTGAAATGGAATTCGGCCCTCGGGTTGAAAAATGTTGGACACTCCTCCTGTAATTTCTGCCGGTTTGCACCAGCCACAGCACGTGGTAGAGGAGGAGTATTTCCCAGACCTACTGCCTCTTCAGTAGGGCTGTGCACGGACACACACACACCCCGATTTGCTTCAGATCCCGAATCAGACCTTCCAAATCAAGCCCGATTTGAACTGATTCGGACCCGTTTCGATTCGATTTGGATCTGTTTCAAAGCCCTCCGAATCAACCCGATTCGTCTCAGATTCAGGATTTGGATATGAAGCGATGCACATCACTACACCTCAGCCTTATTTTATTTTCCTTCCCTCTAAAGAGGGAAAATATTTCAGCTCTTCTGGGGGAATGTGGGGGATTTCGATCCACTGGATCCAGGGCCTTCCTGACACACTGCCTCCATTCACCAGAATACCCCATTATCCAACGGTCTTATAGACACCCTCCCAGGATGCCTGTATCTAGGATTAGCAATGAGCAAATTTGTCCCAAGGAAATTCGTTATTTACTCAGAAAGTAACGCATTCATCTGTGGGAGCATAGACAGGAGTTCTCCTTTACTACGAAATTGCATTCCATGTTTATGTGCATACATAATATCACTTTTTTTTATATTGCACATGCAATATAAAACTGCTTTGCACACGTCCTTTGTAAAAAAAAAAACACTAAAAAGGCATGTCTGTGTGACATCATTTGTGTGACATCAATGATGTCTGTGTGACATCATTTTTTAATTGTGCCTTGTTTTTTTTTCTGTTTCGAATGCAAGAAGTCAAGGATTGTGTGGGGTGTATACACTCAGTTGAGCGCCCACGGAAAAGTTTGCTTCTCTATAACCAGATCCACACAGTGTCTGAGAGTTTGCTGCAAACTTTCAAGAAATATCATTCTCTTAAGGGATAGAAACTTGATTTATGTTTTTAAATGGATGCTGCCTCCAGGATTATCTTATATGCATACAGTGTGTGATTGCAGAAAATACCGTACTAGTTTCTTTTTTAAAAAATCTGCAGCTTTCTTCCAACAGCAGTGAAAAGGGTGGTAGGAACACTGAGGTCTAGGAACATGAATGAAGATGATTTACAGTGTAATTGGAGCCTCAAAAAGATATCTAAGATGAAGAACTGTAAACTATCTAAAAATTTAACACATTACACTATTTCTATTTCAAAAAGTGAGTTTTGTGCATCAAAATCAAGAGAAGATCTCTCAAAACTCAGTGGAGGTCGTTTGCCTATTCCAGGAAGTGCTCCCTAATAAGTAACTGATATGTGACCATTAACATGCAGCAGCAGTTAGTATTTTATTGATTTAATGATTTATTGAAGTTATATCTTTCCTTTCCGCCCCAAAAAAAGGACACTCAAGGCAGTTGACAATAAAGTCGAGATTAAGTACAACGTCTTAATTCGAACATGATGTAAAAACAAATAAGTTCAAACACAATTAAGAACGCATTGATAAAATAAGGATAAGCAGGTGGGAGGTCAACCTAGCCTCCTTCAGCAGGGAGTTCCAGAGATTAGGAGCCACCACTGAGAGGCCCCTGTTTTGCAACCCCATCAAACGTGCCTCTGATGGTAGTGGGACAAAGAGAAAGACCTCACCTGAAGAACTAAAAACCTGGGCAGCCTGACGCACATAGCAGGGCTGGGATTATATCCCAGGGGCCTCCTCCACTCCACTCTAGGGAAGCCCACGTCTTGCATTTTCGTTTGGAAGCAGACTCAAGAAGACTCAGGTTCCTTGTCTGCTCCAGAATGGGAACACTGGGAAGTTAGGGCAATGGGTTCCCATCAGTGGGCATTACTGGGCCAGGGACCCGGAAATATTTGCCGGGGCCCCAGATCTAGTCCACTGAGCTCTGGGTGTCCGGTAGAGAAGAGGTTTATATTTATTTTTATTCATTTATTTATTACTTTTATATCCCGCCTTTTTTCCTCCAAGGAACCCAAGGTAGCATACATAATCCTTCTTGTCCTCTCCATTTTATCCCCACAACAACAACTCTGTGAGGGAGGTTAGGTTGAGAGTTAGCAATTGGCCCAAGGTCACCCCGAGAGCTTCACGGCTGAGTGGGGACTCTAACCAGGATCGTACCAAGTGCCATTCCAGCATGCTAACCACTACACCCCACTGTCATGCAAGGATCTCAAGGAACAGGACTTGGAGAAACCTCAGACAGCAACAGTGGTAGCGGAAGCAGACACTGGTTGAGTGTAACAGTGCGGGACGTGGGAGGCTGGGAGTGCACACTGAGTGCCGGGACCCGGGAGAGCAAAGGTGTACAAAGACGAACACACACACAAGCTGTTTAGGATAGAGCGGTTTGCTGGTATAACCACGACGTGGCAGGAGCAATAGGCAGGGGCCAGGTTCTGTAGGCAACCCAGTGGCGGAGACCAGAGTCCAACAGGGCCCGTGGTAGTAGCAAGTCCTAGGCCCAGCAAAGGTTCAAGGGTAAGGTCAAACCTGGGTCCAGACAGGGCCAGAAGCAAGGGCGCGGTCCAGGGTCCGAATAGTCAAGGTGTGGCAGAGGCAAGAGCAGGAGCGTAGTCCAGAGAGCAGTCCGAGGTCAGGAACAAACAAGGTGTCAAGAAACCAGGAACACAGGAACAGGAGCCAAGCACCACAGGAACGATGCTGCTGTGGTAAATGCTGGAGTCACAATGTGGGTCTTGAACAGCCCTGACTCTAGATGCTCCCCGCTCCACCGAATTACCCTATCATGAACTGCTGCTGACCAGGGCCGGAGTTCTGCCAGCACTCTGCAGCAGAACAGCCCTTTCCGCTCAGACCTGGATCCTGAAAGCACTCCTCACTAGTACCTGATCCTGACAGTGAGGCAGAGTGATGGCTTGATTTTGTAGAGGGCTTTTTTTTTTTTAGGGAGGAGCCATTCTCAGCCTTGGGGTATACATTTACCGGTAAACTACCATGCAATGTGGCTTATTTTTCTCAAAAAAGCCAGCTTGAGAATCCATAGCTGCACTGCATGGTTAACAAGCCACCCTGTGTGAAAATGTCCTGGGTTCAGACAACACTCTAACCCACAGCTCAACGAACAACCCACACTCAACCTCCTTGCACTCCATGTCCCATCCTCCCCAGACAGCCTGCTGATGGGAGGGTGCCAAGTTGAGGAGGTCCAGAGAAGATGATTCTGGACCAGATGACTAAGGTAGGTCGTCTTCAACACAATAAGGGCGGAGAAGGCAGCATTTATAAAAATAGGGCTTACTTTCAAGTCTTTGGGGAGGTGGGGAATTCAAAGTGTTGGCTCTCCAAACCTTGATTCCATTCTCAAAACTAAACCCCGAAGAAAAAGAGAAAATGACGATTGGAACCATTGGTAGATTATGCACGTAAGTTGGCATGGAATTCCCAATGACAAATGAAATATTGGACTAAATAAATATCAGGATTCTGATTCTTCCCCCCTCACCTTTTAAAAAAGTGATATTTTAATAGGCCATTTTGATTCTTTTATTCTATCTGCTGCTCACCGCCCCAAAATCTTGAATGTGGGGCAGTATACAAATATTATAAACAAATAAACAAACATTGCACGAATGTGAATTAGTGTTCATGCTCATGTGAATCCATTAGGGCTTTCTCCAACATTCCTATGCAAAACCTCTTCTAGCCCGATGGCCAAATTCAATTTCAGAGAGACACTTGTGGGCCACACTCCAGTAGGGGCGAGGCCCAAGGCCAAAGGAGCATGGCCAAAAATATAAAACATGCCAGCATAATTGAGCTGAAAGTTCTTACTGCCAGAATCTGAGCCTTAAAAGATGCGTTTCAACATTTTAGAGGTGAGAAAGACCAAAAAAAGGGGGGGAGGCCAAACAATCAGCGGTCAGCCAAACAATCAGCGGTCAGCCAAACAATCAGCGGTCAGCAAATGTGGCCAGCTTTAGCCACTAGGACTGAGGTTCCTAAACTCTTTATTAGTGGAAATCCCATATCCATAATGCGGGGTAGGAAAGCTTTCATTTTAACCACGAGTCCTCTATGCTACGAGAGGAGACCAAATGTAAGCATGGAATACTTTAGCATTAAAGCATTCTCTGATCAATTTTCTAGCCGTATCGACATGGAGAAGTCTATTATCACAAGCTGTGGGCCTGCATAAAATAAGGGATTTTCCCCCCCCCCCTCGTAATATGAGGAAGATGAGGCTAGGCGGCGCAGGGAAGAGAATAAATTAGAAAAAGAAAAGAATTTACTCCGCCGGACACATGGTTAGATGGCGGGTTTCGGGGCGCTGTCTCCAGGCAGCGAAATGTCACTTCTTTAGTTAATTATACTATTTCTGCCACTGCAAAGGGGAGAGTGTGAATTGTCCGCCTTGGCCACTAAGTAATCTTGGGCTCGTTTGTGCCTTATTTTGAAAGCGCAGCTGTACTATAAATCAAGGGGGAGCCCCTCTTGTACCCCACACCCCAGAAAGAGGCTTCCCGAGAAGAACCCCTGGGGTCGCTTTTCATCATGGCAACCGGCTTGTTCACCTGCCTCTCGCTCCAGCCCAGACACTGGTGGTGGAGAGGAGAAGCTGGAGATGCCCACGGCCTCCTTGCTCCCTGGCTCTCTGCCTGTCCAGCAAGCGAATGGGTTGAGGAAGAAGAGGAAGACTGTGGCAGTGAGAAGGTGGATTACCTGAAGCCCAGGGAGGGGGACTTCCCCCAGGGCCCTGAAAAAGCTGAAACCGGCAGGTGTACAAGCAGATTGCAATGGGGAAGAGGTAGAAGACATCTGGGGGCGCTTTTCGGGGGGCTTCTGCTGCAGTGTGGGCCCTCACATCTGCACACCCAGATGTGCCTACCCTTGACGACAGCCCATACATAGATAGATAGATATGTGCCTGAGTTGTGGGCTTTTTCCCAAACATCAAGCACCGTCAGAGAGAGGAAGCTGAAGTAAGCTTTAGAACTACTTTTTATTTTATTTATTTCATTGCATTTGTATACCGCCCCATAGCTGAAGCTCTCTGGGCAGTTCACATAAGATAACTTTGCTGTTGCATCATGTCCTGCCTTGTGGGTGCCTGGCCGATGGCTGGTCGGCCACGGTGTGAACAGAGTGCTGGACTAGATGTGGGCTCTCCCACACTAGAGGCCTTCAAGAGGCAGCTGGACAACCATTTGTCAGGGATGCTTTAGGGTGCATAGGGTGCATAGAGCAGGGGGCTGGACTCGATGGCCTTAGAGGGCCCTTCCAACTCTACTATTCTATGATTCTATGGTTGCTTCCACTTGTTTGCTGGGGAGGTGGAGAGCCAGGGAGCCAGGAGGCTGTGGGCATCTGCTACTACTCCTCCTCACCACCACCGTTGTCTGGGATGGAGTTGGCAGAAGGTGGACAAGCAGGTCGTGATGGGGAAAAGGAGGGGCAACTCCAGTAGGGTCTTCTCAATGCACCCTTACGAGGGTGTGGCAGGTGCCCAACCATCCCTAGGTACAACCTATCCCATTGGCTTCGCTTCCCGTAACAAGACTTTACAAGAGGACTTTCTGTCTGGCCCTCCCCGTAACACAGGATCCGATTGTCTTCAAAATGCATCCCCGGCTAATTACTTGTATTAGCAGATATGGGTTTGTTTCAACCAGGAAATAACCGAGAGGGGGGCGAGGAGGCGAGAAAAGGGGGGAGCGAGGAAGGGGGGGAAGAAAGCTCTGGGTGGGTGGGGAGAACGCCGGCAAATGCCACGAGAAACCCTTCACATTTCCCCAAGACGTCCACAAAGCTTTTATGAATATAACTGGATTTGCAACAAGCCATTCCAGCCGCACACAAGGCACTCAGACAAGGAGACAATTTTACTAGATAATAGACTATCACGCAGGATACAATTTAAATTAAAAAATGCAATTTTCACCTTGAAATGAACAAATGATTACAATTTCTATACAAATTAAGGCCTTCACTCTTTCTTTCAGTAGTGCCATCAGCCCATGAAATATGACATAATTGCCATGAAATACATTTTCAAATATTTTGGGGTTTTGTGTGTGTGTGCGTGCGCGCGCATGGGCGCCTGAGCGTACTCCACATTACAAAACACACACACACACACACACACACAAAGAGAGAAAAGAGGGGTGTGGAAAATAAAAACAGCGCCATGGCTTGGGAAAAGTACATATGCGTACGAATCTCACCTTCTGGAAGGGGGGGAAAACTACATTAAGAAGAAAAGAAAACTACCCAAAGATTATGTGTTTCTCTCTCGCTCTCTGCCTTGTTTGCTTGTCCCTCCTCCTCCTCGCTTTTTTCCCCTCCCTCCTGCCACCTCTCAACTTGCAAGATAAAATTGAAAAAAAAATGTATCAGACCGTTAGAAGGACTGAGAACAGCTCCGTAATGCCTCCAGATTTATCTAATCTAAATTACTACGCTTATCTGCAAAAATCACATCTGCTGGTTATCTACTTGCTTTGCAGATCTGCCTTTTTATCCTGCCCCCTCCCTCGCCTTCAAATGGTTTTTTTTTATTCCCCACTCTTTTATTTTTAATTATTTTTCCATTATGTCCTCCTTTTTCATATAAAGCTGGACTTACAAGGCTAATCAGAGAGATTATTACACAAGAATCAGAAAGGCGAAGAAACTTTTTCTGCAAAAAAAGGAAAGAAAAATACATTATCCGGAGGAGGGCAAAGAGAAAAACAGCAGACAGACAAACAGTGTGTGTGTGTGTGTGTGTGTGTGTGTGTGTGTGAGAGAGAGAGAGAGAGAGAGAGAGAGAGTACAACTGGGTGGCCATCTTGAATAGCCATGTTCCCAAGCTTCCACTCCTGTGCATTTCATGACATCTTGAGCTGTAGATACTTGAAGGCCTTGGCGATCTCCTCAATACCACAGACGGATCCAGGCCTGCCAGTTTCTGAAAGCTGAGCTGCTGTTGAAGATGTCGGAACTGATCCGTTGGGGGGGGGGGGGTTGTTTTTTCTCGTCAGTGGACAAGGCTGCCGGAAGGAACGCACTGCTTCTTGGCAGTGCAGATTCCGGGAATGCCAGAGAACCAAAGACCAGTGGGACGCTGCACGCTCTGCCTCTCTGGAAGAACATTATGGCAAGGGGGAGACCAACCTGGCTGCATACATCAGCCAGAGAAGGAACATGAGCAGGAAACCCACTTAGCCCCTTCCTGCAAGAAGTCACACCCATAAGAAGTTGGCAACCAAGAACTGGTGGCAGCGTTTTGTGTCCGCACTCTTCTCCTTCTCCCTCTGCATCCCTTTTCCTTTTGTGTTCCTTTTAGATTGCTAGCCAGAGGGCAAGGACTGGCCCATTCTTCAGCTTTGGAAGCCTTCTTTCGTTTCTTTTATGGTATTTCATTGACGGCATTTCTAAACCGCTCAATAGCTGAAGCTCTCTTTGGGGCTGAAGGGCAGGGTATGAAAAGGTGGTAAACTGAGAAATGAATAAGTCAGTACTTTTGTATTCGCCAGGGCTTTCCTTCATGAGAAATACAGATTTAAAACAGCAAAGTTAAAAGACGAAGACAGTAAACTGTTAAAATACTGGGGAAATAAAAAGGACTTCACCTGGTGTCAAAAAGAATACAATGTCGGTGCCAGGCGAACCTCTCTAGGGAGCTCATTGCACAGCCAGGGCACCACAGCAGAGAAGGCCCTACTTCTGGTAGCCACCTGCCTAACTTCCTTTGGCAGGTGTTCAAAGAGAACTCACCTAATTTTGCACTTCCAAACCACCGTGCAAACTGAAACTTGCCTCTCCTTCAAAATTTGCTCCTCCCTGAATTTTGCATTGGTGTTCTCAAATCCCAAAATGCATACACTGCTGCGTATATGACCAGAAAGCATACACAGAAACAATGCTCAAGGCTGTGCATTCTGTTAGAAAACGTGCTTGCAGAAATATGTACATTAGGCAAAATGATAGACCAAGGCACATGTTATCAGGAGAATCGCACAGGAAAAATTTCATATGAACTTCTTTAAAGTAGCTACCAACGTTTGGGACGCGTCGAATTTAAGATTGGGAAAATGAGAAACTGAAATCGACGGATTTATCCATACTTATGCTAAATTAGCTGGCCTTCATGTATGGCATTTTTATTGGTCTGCAACCATAAGAAACAAAATCCATTCATTCGCTCACTTATCCCTCATGGTAGAAGGAATCCAGGTTCAAGACCTAATAAGAATTTGGCCGAGTCAACCCAAAACAAAATGGTCCTTCTAGCACAATATTCCGTTGCCCACAGCGGTCAGGTAGACGCATCCCACAAGCATCCAACAAGCAGGACATGAACTGTATCCAATTCAGGGTGCCTCATTTCAAGAAGGACATTGATAAGCTGGCGCACGTCTAGAGAACCCAAAATGGAAGGGGCCATTGAGGCCATGGAGTTCACCCAACTGCTCCGTTCATGAATCCAGTTTAAAGCATCCCTAGCACATGACTGCTCAGTCTCTGCTTGAATATCTCCAAGGAAGGAGAGTCCACTGCCTCCTTAGACAATTGGTTCCACTGTTTGAGTGCTCGGACCATTAGGACATTTTTTCTGATGGTTTTTTTAACCGAAACCTGCCTTCCTGCAGTGCACTTGAAGAGCGTCTGGAAGCTACAGTTGGTGCAAAAGGGGGCTTTTGACTCTGCGTGCGAGTCACCAAGTGGGGGCCGCTCTTCGTGACCCCCCCTAATGCTCGCCGACCAATGCAATTGCATGTCTCCCGAGCGTTGCACTTTCAGGCCAAGCGTCGCCATCACAAGATGGGCACAAGCCAAATCCGCTGGCACTGACCCGTGTTGCTGGCCATAACGAATTAAATTGGGGGGGGAGAAAGAGAGAGAGAGAGAGAGAGAGAGAGAGAGAGATGGGTTTTAAAAAGTACTGCATCTCCTCCCAAAAGGTAAGAAACCATATGGAATAAGTTACCGGCGCAAACCAGTGGAGTTGTGGACGTAAATGAGATCAAGAGGCCACTCCGTTTCAGCTCTTTCTCTTTCCCCCAAATTGGAGTGGGGGGGGATGCTGAAGGAGCCAGGCGGAGAAAGAGGGGGCGAGGGGAAATAAGGAGGAATTTAGGATTAAGATCAGCCTAACGTTCCCTTCCTGTTCTTATCGGAGAGCAGAGAGATTACAGAATTAGTTCGAGGGCATGAGCCCTGTGGACGTGGGGCAGCAGAAAGCTCTCTTGGAGAGTTCCTGAACAGAGAACTCCTGTCCTTTCAGCTGATACGGTTCAGCTCTGAGTGAGCCCTGGGCAGGATTTGTGCGGCAGCGGCCTGAGGTCCCAGGGAACAGGGGAGCACACCTAAATGTGAGAGCACCAGAGGTCATCAGAGGTGTGGCTCTCCGGAAATGGTGGAATCCACACTCCTATCAGCCCCGTGGTCAGGAATGATGGGGCTTGTAGTCCAAACTTCCCTCACAGGTAAAAGACGCAGAATGGTGCCGTTTTGAAAATGTGAGACGTATCCCGACCGATTGACATTTTGGGTTCATTTTGGGGTCTGGAAACAAAGCCCTGTGAAGAGAGACTGAAAGAACTGGGCATGTTTAGCCCGGAGAAGAGAAGATTGAAGGGAGACATGAGAGCACTCTTCAAAGACTTGAAAGGTTGTCCCACAGAGGAGGGCCAGGATCTCTTCTCGATCATCCCAGAGTGCAGGACAGGGAACCATAGGCTCAAATGACAGGAAGCCAGATTCCGGCTGGACATCAGGAAAAACGTCCTGACTGTTAGAGCAGTACAACAATTGAACCCGTGACCTAGGAAGGTGGTGGGCTCTCCCACACTAGAGGTCTTCAAGAGGTAGCTGGACAACCCTCTGTCAGGGATGCTTTAGGGTGGATTCCTGCATTGAACAGGGGGTTGGACTCGATGGCCTTGTAGGCCTCTTCCAACTCTACTATTCTATGATTCTGTGGTTGTGGGTGTGGTGTAGAGGGTTACAACATTAGAGTAGGACTCAGCCATAAGAACATAAGAAGATGCTGGATCAGACCAAGGCTCCATCTAGTCCAGCTCTGTTCACACAGTGGCCGACCAGCTGGTGACTGGGAATCCACATGCAGGACACTAGGTGACTTTGGGCCAATGACCGACCTACCTCACAGGGTTGTTGTGAAGATGAAAGGAAAGAGGAGCATGTAGGCTGCTTTGCACTTCTCAGGGGAAGGGATGGAAAAGGTGTGCTGCAAACAAACAAATAAAATTAAGAAAGGCAGGAAATATTTTTAGGATCGCGTTTTAGCAAAAAGCATCCACACCTCAGTTGTACGGTCTTTGGTCTTGTCTGATGCAACACTTGAGCAAAAAATAATAATACAAAACCAGGTAAGTCTTCAGTTCCAACGCATTCCTTTCCGGCTGACCCCAGCTGGGGCTCACCAAGGGGTTAGCGGAGAGGATGCAAAATTAAGTTTCTGCCGCCAACCCAGATGCAAACCAGGGCCGCTTCTTTATGTATTCATGAGTTGCTCGGAAGAGAAATAAGGGCATTCATTACCACGCAAAACTGTTACTAATGACATCTACCTGGCGCCCAGCACCTCTGGAAATCTAATGTGACACACTCAGGGAGAAAATGTCTTCGCTTATTCAGGGGGCCCGGCCGTGAATGGAAAATTTCCCTTCCTTGGCCCAGCCTCATTTTGCATTCACTAAAAGCAACATTTACAATTCTTCTGCCATTATGTCCTACCAGGCCCTCTGCACCCGCCGTCACGACCTTGATATTAGCTGAAAATTGGAAATTCGATGGCGTGGCGGAGGGAGGGGCAGGGAGGCCCAGGGCGGCTTTCTCTCTCGCTTTCTCTCTTCCCAGTTGGCTGTGTCAAAGGAAGAAAGAGAGAGAGAGAGAGAGAGAGAGAGAGAAAGAAAGAAAGAAAGAAAGAGAGAAAGAAAGAAGTAGAAAAGGAAAGAAAGAGGGAGGGAGGAAAAGTTGGTAGATGGGTAATGGAAGGAAGGAAGGAAGGAAGAGGGAAAGAAGAAGAGAAGAGAGAAGAGGAGAAGGCAGTGAAAAGAAAGAAAGAAAGAAAGAAAGAAAGAAAGAAAGAAAGAAAGAAAGAAAGGGGTTGAAGGAAGGAAGGTAGAAAAGGAAAGAAAGAGAGCGAGAAAGATGTAGGAAAGGACTGAAAGAGGTACAGAGGAATGTATGTTGATAGGGGAAGGAAGGAAAAGGAAAAAGGAAAAGGTCGGAAGGAAGAAAAAGAAAGAGAAAGAGAGCTCGCTAGAGAAGAGGGAAAGAAAGAAGAGAAAAGAAAAGAAGGAATGAAGGAAGGAAGGAAGGAAGGAAGGAAGGAAGGAAGGAAGGAAGGAAGGAAGGGAATAGAGAAGGTAAAAGGGAAAGAAAGGGGAAGGAAATAGAAAGGGAAGAAAGTAAAAGAGAGAAAGAAAAGAAAAAATAGTCTTCTGGGTTTCCTGCCTTTGCCTTTCCCCCCCTTCCAGAAGACTGAATGCCTAAGGCAGGAAGACCTTTTAGCTACTAGGCTGGCATTTGGCCACTCCCCTCTTGCTTTGGCTCCACCCCTTTTGTCTTCAGCCCCGCCCACCACTGGAATGGGGCCAACAGGAGTTTCTCTGAAACAGATTCCGGCCCATGAGCTGAATGGGGTTTGTACATCCATCAATACTTGGTCAGGAGTCGAACTTGCAACCGGCTGTCGCTGGATCCTATCAGTCGTCAAAAAAGCATTGCCTTTGCGACTCCCTCCGGCCGGTCCGTCGGACCCTTTGCCTGCCTCTCACTTGCAAAAGAGCGAAGACCTTCTTGCAGACGCGAGATGTGAACATCCTTAGCCGCTCATGGGTTTTCCCCCCGTTTTATTTCCCCCATTTTCAATAACTCCTGCTCTGCTCTTTCTCTCTAGCTGGGCCTGTTCCTTAGAAGTCTCTCTCCCAAAACCTGCAGGCCTCCTCCTCTCTTAGGGCGACCTGCCCCTTCACTTTCCTTGCCTCTTTTTTTGGCAGCCAAAATAATAGCGCCACACTCCAATGAAGCTTCCCTCTGGGGATGTAGCAGTAAATTCTGAAGCGCAGACGCTCATCATGACCAACCCCATCACTCCACCCGCAAGAAGAGTCCAAAATCAACATTTATAGATGAGGGTTTGAACCTCTTTCTGCCCAGAGGGAGAATTCAAGTTTGTAGAAGCTCTCGGGAGACACATTTTAGTAGGGGTGGGAAGCCTAGTGGTCAGGGGCAAAATGCCAGCCTATTTTCTGCATGAAGCTCTCATAACATCCCTGCGATATCCAGAGTTTCAGTTTGCGCGCCAGCTCGAACGTGCGACACTAGGGAGAGTTCACATTTTTGCGTTGATTTCGCACGGCTCTTCCTCATCCCTAATTCAGAGTAGACCCACTGAAATCCATGCGGCGGAGGAGAGCCGTGATGAACTGAAGTCCCATGGAATTGAGTGGGTCTACGCTCAGTAGGGCTACAGTCAGCTCTAACTAGGGGTGTGTGAATCAGTTCCTCGATTCCCATCCCCGAAGTCCGTCTCGAAATTCATTCTGAATCGAGTCCGCATCAGATTGTGAGGTCAGTTTTGAACTATACCCAGTTCTGCAAATCACAAGGCAATTTTGGAAACGTATAGACTTTTCCTGCAGATTGCATTCGAGTCCGCGGATCGGCGGACATCCGGAACAGGATCCAAAGCAGTTCAGGGAGGAGGTGCACAGCCCTACTCGTAACCTCTCTGCGCCCACCGCATGGCAAAATACAGAGCCGGTGCTGTGATGGTGCAGGATGACGAACGAAGGAGAACAGCACATTTGACACCCTGCGAATTAATCAGAGGAAATAGAGCGGGCAAACAAGGGGTTGGACAGGGTCTTTCTGGACTTGATTGAATTAGAAGGTCCTCCGACTAATACACAAACCGCCCCACAGTAAACACGCAAGAGCAGAGCTAATGAAGTGGATATGAGACGAGCTGACAATGTGACAGGGTGGGGAGGGGGGCAGAGGGAGGGGGAGAGGCGGTTGTGACGTAAGAAGATGAGAAAAGCTGGGGCAAGGTGAGAAGGCCACACCCCTCCCCTGGCCACACCCCCTTCTCTGGACACACACGGACACACACACGTCACCTTCCCAGATTTTGTGCCATTTTCCCCCATTCTAAAAGTTTGGAACGGCTTTAGTTACTGGCAGGAAGAATGGTAAGGTACAATATATGGGGATTTGGGATGTTTTGGGCCCGCCCCTTTTTCCTTCAGCCCCGCCCACATCTGTAAGGTGGCCTCCGAGAGCACCTTTGAAATGGAATCTGGCCCTTGGGTGGAGAATGGTCCTGCACCCCTGGGTTTGCGTGTTACAATACCCGCACGCGGCACATTTCGATCTTTTCGGATTAAATCGCCCCGTGCAGAAAGATGTCCATACTTTCACACACACACACACACACTAAAAAAAATATGGTTGTACCCCATTTTGCAGAACGTGACGCCATGAATTGCACCCACCTACACTAATCCAGGCTTGGAATAAACGGTGGCCCGTCTAGAACCTGGGACACAGGGCGGCCGTCGGTGCATTCTATAGAAGCGGCAAAATTTGTCACAGCAGCAGAACCCAGCCTCATAGCAATTTCATTTAAGCCAAAAAAATATATATCAAGTTTCTAGTCCTTAATGTTGCGGCGATAAAATTTGCACTTGGATCGTGTTG
Organism: Elgaria multicarinata webbii; assembly: GCF_023053635.1. NCBI lineage: Eukaryota > Metazoa > Chordata > Lepidosauria > Squamata > Anguidae > Elgaria > Elgaria multicarinata. The sequence continues at coordinate 18,390,281 of NC_086190.1, read as the reverse complement.
TGTGTTGCAAAACGTGGCACGTTTCTCATGCGCAATGTTTCCGGGGAGGGAGGGGATTTTAGGGTCTTCCTTCGTTCTCTGCTTCTGCCTCTCAGCCCTGAGAAGTAGAGTTTATTGTGTAAAATAGACAATGGTGGGGTTAGTGTGCCTCATTCCTACGAGGTTGCAGAATGACCCCTTCTCTTAAACCAGGGGCGGTGAACCTCTTCTGACATGCGGGCCGAATTCCATTTTGAAAATGCTCTCAGGGGCACATTCCAATTAAGATTGTAATTGAAATCTCTCTCTTCTGGTAATGAATGTTTGGCAGCCAGGAGAAAGGGGGTGGGTGCTGGAAAACACCACAGGGCTGGATTGGGACCCCATGTTGGCCCGGGTTCAACAGCCCTGGCCAAAGCCATCTGCACCATTTCTGTCCCCACCCACCCCCCTCCGCCGCAAAACACACACTCATCTTGTAGCAGTGAGTTCCAATAGTTCGCAATGCCGCCAAGCTTCAAATTTGGGGCAGTGGCCCCATTCTGCACTCTGCTTTGGATTGATGCTGCTCTTTCCTCACTCACTCCAATCTCAACCTTGCGATTGCTCCACCGCCATGGCTCAGAACGCTGCAAAATTCCCCTCCCCTGCAAATAACCGTCCTTACTCCCCCCCAGCGCCCCCCATATGTACACATCCTCTGTCCTGCCCCCAATCGCCACCTGCTCCCTCAGAAACATAATACGCCGCTTTGTTTAGTTTTCCATGAGGCCGATGGAAACGTTTGGGCCGGCCCAGGAGGGAGGTAGAGTCTGCTACTGTTGCTGCTCCTTTGGGTGTAAATTCAATTAGCTGGGAGGTGTGAAAAGGAACACGATCCCCCTTTCCCCTTCCCATCACCTTTCCAAAAGTGGCAGTAAGGGAGGGGGCGTCAGATCAGAGATCTCCCATTTCCTGGGACATATTTCACACCTCCTTAGCTGATGAAGAAGCAGCAGGGAAGGGGGGGGAGGCAGAAGGAGACCCTTTACACATTCCTAATTGCTTCATGAGTTGGTTCAAGGCTTACGCATCCCGTCGGCTCACGGTACACTTGTAGGCGTGCCGATCTTTACGTAGTCAAACGAGCGCAACCCACAGCGCCAGAGCGAGGAAACCCCAGTATGAAACTATTGAGACAATAAAGCCTGAGCAGGGTGGGGGAGAGGACACCAAAATAACCCGAGGAGGGCTTTTGCATTTGCCTCCCCCGGAAATCTGCCCCCTGGGAGCTTTTCCAAACAGAAATTGGGCCCTCGGGTTAAAAGAGGTTCAGTTATAGAGTCAAAAGCCTCCTGGTGCCTCCATGTTTGTTCCTGCTCCCCAATGGGAAATGTCTCACTACAGCCCTGGAAGCTGAGGGAAACGATGTTCATGACCACTCCCTCCATCATCTTCCTTCAAACTTCCCCCTTTGGGGTAACGCACATCGCTTTCTCCCCCCAAGCAACCCAGGGAGAACCCGACGGACGACACGCCTCAGCTCAGCTTCCCCCAAGATGTCTGGTTGGCATCCTCGGAGGTGCACAGGAAGGAAGCATTTCATTAATCCCGCCTGCAGCTTGCCAAGGCCTTCCTACTCTCTCCCTGGCCGAGGACGTGGTGCCAGCTGGAGACGCTTGGAGGAGGTCCAGATGTGGACTTCCCTCACCCCGGACAGATGTGGCTGTTCCCAGAAGAGAGAGCTTAGATCAGAGCAACTTTGTGTGCCAGGAAAATGGAGGCGGGGGTAGCAAAAGGGAGAGTCTTGGGATGAGGGCGGCTTTGGCCTTCTGAACAGAAGAGCCCGCAGCCGCGCCTTGTCCGTCATGCCATGCTCGATTCAAGATGAAAGAGGAGGAAGACGCTGGATCAAAGAGGAGTAAACATTGAGAATTCCTTAGGGAAGGTGCCCTCATGGGGGGCCCTCTCTCAGTGGGTCTACCTTCTCACCACCATGGTCACCACCTTCTCTTTCTCCTCCTTGCTCCCACTGGCTTGCTGGAGAGGCCGAGACCCAGGGAGCCGGTTGGCCATGCCGTCTCCCGCTTCCTCCTCATCACCACCGTTATCTGGGCCGGAGCGAGAAGCAGGTATACAAGCCGGTTGCCATGTTCATAGAATCATAGAATAGTAGAGTTGGAAGGGACTTACAAGGCCATCGAGTCCAACCCCCTGCTCAATGCAGGAATCCACCCTAAAGCATCCCTGACAGATGGTTGTCCAGCTGCCTCTTGAAGGCTTCTAGTGTGGGAGAGCCCACAACCTCCCTAGGTGACTGGTTCCATTGTCGTACTGCTCTAACAGTCAGGAAGTTTTTTCTGATGTCCAGCTGGAATCTGGTTTCCTGTCACTTGAGCCCATTATTCCGTATCCTGCACTCTGGGAGGATCAAGAAGAGATCCTGGCCCTCCTCTGTGGGACAACCTTTCAAGTATTTGAAGAGTGCTCTCATGTCTCCCCTCCATCTTCTCTTCTCCAGGCTAAACATGCCCAGTTCTTTCAGTCTCTCTTCACAGGGCTTTGTTTCCAGACCCCTGATCATCCTGGTTGCCCTCCTCTGAACACGCTCCAGCTTGTCTGCGTCCTTCTTGAATTGTGGAGCCCAGAACTGGACGCAATACTCTAGATGAGGCCTAACCAGGGCTGAATAGAGAAGAACCAGTACCTCACGTGATTTGGAAGCTCTACATCTATTAATGCAGCTCAAAATAGCATTGGCCTTTCTTGCAGCCATACCGCACTGTTGGCTCATATTCAGCTTGTGATCTACAACAATTCCAAGATCCTTCTCGTTTGTAGATGAAGAGGACGAGCAAGTGAAGGGGGCAAGGGTAAAGGCCCTGGCCATGCCTACCTTTGACGCTGCTCATGATTGCTCTTTGATCCCACTTGCTTGCTTGGCAGGCAGGGAGGAAGGAGTCTGTGGGCATCTCCTTCTCCTTCTCCTCACCATCACTGTTGTCTGGGCCAGAGCGAGAGGCAGGAGAAGAAGCAGGTCGCCATGGGAGGAGGAGGAGCAGCTCCAGGGGGGCCTTGTTAGGGGGACCCTGCTGGGGATGTGGGCCGTCAGCAGGTGCCCAACCCTGTCAACCTTTGACATGTGCTTCCTCTAAAAAATAAATAAACACCTTTAAAGTGAATTAACGAAGCTTAAAAATTAAATAAACACCCGTCCCTGACAACAGCAGGAACTCTACCGAAATCATCTTGGATGGGCAATTTAAAAGCAAAACCCGCCGTCCATATTGGAGGTTGGTTGTCTCAGAAAGAGAAAGACACAGAGAGAGAGAGAGATGGCCAAGAAGTCTTTGAGCAGGGGGTTGGACTCGATGGCCTTTTAGGCCCCTTCCAACTCTGCTATTCTATGATTCTATGATTCTATAAGTCATCCAGCTCATCCGAAAGAGATTCCCAATTGAAGTTCGACAGGGTGGACTGAAGGAAGGGAAAGGAACATGGGATGACGCTGAGGGCACATCCTGCCACACTCGCAAGGGAAGGAAATCCTTGGTTTTGTACAATCAAGGACTCACGTTATAAATACACCACCTGGGCTTCTTTTATGCTCACGAGAACCCTGAAAGGGAGGTCACGGTGAGCGACATAGAACCCCCGGCTCCCAGGTCGACCCAGGAATTTTACAGCCGAGCAAGGATATTTTTCAAGCCCAGATTTCACCCTGGGAGGTGCAGATCTAGCGCGCCGTCCCACAAAACCAAAGGAGGGAAAAACTGTCCCTCTAGATCAGTGGTGAGTCGTGACCCCAAAACGGGTCGCGACATCTATCCAGATGGGTTGCGGCAAAGCCGTTGCCGTTACGCTGAGCAGTTGTGAAATGCGGAAAGCGGTACATGTTCTCGGCCTGCCGCCCCCCTCATTCCCAACCAGTCGCTGAGCTGCCCGGGGATGATTGGAGTTGGGATCCAACAGCCTCTGGAAGGCGTCAGCTTCCCCGCCCCCTTATTTGTTTGCAACAGCACGCTAGTTCTTAGGGCATGTGCGTGCGTGCCGACATTTTTCCTGGCAGGAGCTGAGCCCTGCCTGTTGACTTCTGCCCTGAGGGTCAACCACCTTCTCTTCCTCCAGGAACATTCCTTTCTCGCCACAGGGGAATCGACGCCTCCCTGATTCATGCCCGGGAACGGGCGACCATTCCTTAGCGACACCTGTGCACAGAGCTCACCCAGAAGCACTCCAGCTAACCTCCTTCCTTCCATCTCCTCTCTCCCGCTCCAAATTTCCAGCGTCCTTTTTTTTTTTTTTTTTAATGCACCCTCAAGTTTGGCCTCAGTTTGGGGAGGACCAGAAGGGGGATCCTAGACCCCCCCTCCAGCCTCGTCGCTTCAGTTGCCAACCAGGCCAGCAGCTGCATGGTGGTGTGTGTATGGGTGTGTGTGTGTGGCGGGTGGAGTTTCATCTTTCTCACCCAGGCCCGGCCAATCCATTGCTAACCTCTCGACCCACCTCACCCCCACTCCTCGGGTTCAGTGCTAAACACTGAGGGCTTTGGCAGGACGACAGATTTCTGGGCCTTTTCCCCCCGGTGGGATGAGAGCCAGCTGCAGAACATTCACCCAGCCTGGGAAAATATTTCGGGACTCACGTTTTTCCCTGAGTTCTTGAAATCTGAGTGGCCACGTCCTTCTCCCATCTCTCTCTCTCTCTTTCTCTCTCTCCTCTTTTCCAACTGTTTTAGTCCACATCCTTCTCTCCTAGCAGGGAGATCTTCAAAGCGCCACTGAGTACAGGGAGATTTGAGGGTCTCTCTTTCTTTTTATCACCCTCTGTAACATCATAACGGATACAACATTAGTACCACGGTATCTTTGGGAAACTGTCTTTATAACATTTGCAGACAAAATGAACAATAGCTGTCTTAATTGGTGATAGTAGCAGCAGTAATCACCATCACAACGACAACGACATATTAATAGTAAACTCATTCGAGGAGGAGGACAAGAAGAAACAGAAGTATCAACAATAAGAAGTAGTAACAATAATAATAAGTCATCTATACTACTAGCAAAAGTTCTCTGAGGAGGAGGAGGAGGAGGAGGAGTAACAACTACAGAATAATAAATAATTCTACATATTAATAACAAGATCATTAATAATAATGAATAATCATACTACTAGCAAACATTCTCTGAGTAGTAGTTGTAGTAGTAACAACTTCAATAAATAATTCTAGATATTAATAGCAAAATCATTATGAGTAGTAACAATAATAATGAATAATCATACTAATAGCAAACATTCTCTGAGGAGTAGTTGTAGTAGTAACTACAATAAATAATTCTACATATTAATAGCAAGATCATTATCTGAGTAGTAACAATAATAATGAATAATTATACTAATAGCAAACATTCTCTGAGTAGTAGTTGTAGTAGTAACTACAATAAATAATTCTACATATTAATAGCAAGATCATTATATGAGTAGTAACGATAATGAATAATCACACTAATAGCAAACATTCTCTGAGTAGTAGTGGTTGTAGTAGTAACAACAACAAATGATACTATGTAGTAATAGCATTCACAATTTGGACCAAATTCCTTTTTGAAGGCAAAGGGGGGTGTCCAAAATCCCGCAAGTAACAACCTATTTGCGCTTAATGCTCCTCCCCTGAGTAACTAAGCCTTAAGTAACCGCTTCAATGTTTTAGAATGGGGAGAGGAGAAAACGCACACAAATAATTGGGCGCAAGGAGTGGTGGCCGTCTGAGGAATCACAGCGGGTTTGATGAGGACCCCTGCAGTGGCCTGTATTGAGCCTGCTGGCCCTGAGGGTCCAACTCCCCTGGATTAGATGAACCTTGTTTCATCTCACGCTGTCACCCTTCAGATTCCCTCCCTGGATTTTTGCTCCGATACAACCTGCGGCAGGAAAAGCCGCCGATGCAACTTTTCGATACCCATGACTTTCTTCACATCAACAGAGCGGGAGGCGGGGAGGCAGGTTTCGAAGGACAGAGGAGTCAGCGTCTTCCAGCATAACGTGGCGCTGATTCCATCTTCCGATGGCGCGGCAACGGCTCCAGCTCATTTCCGTGCTGCGCGCTCAATTTATTCCTCCGGCGGGCTTTATTATTCATTCCTAATCCACCGTTCACTGGCAAATGCAGATGGCCAGGCCGGTCGAGGTGGCCACGTTCACAAGCAAGAGGAAGAGGAGGAGATGAAGATGATGAAGAAGAAGGGATTCCTGTGCTAAGAGTGGAGACAAACAAGATTGTCATCTTTGGGGATTTTTCTTTTTTTTTCTTTAAGGGAGTTGAAGGTATTTTGGAAGAGGGATTTCTGACTGTGGTGTGTATGCCTCTCAAGCCCACCTCCCCCCTTCGTAAAGTTGAATGGTAACCATAAGAACATCAGAAGAGCCCTGATGCTGGATCAGACCAAGGGTCCATCTAGTCCAGCACTCCGTCCACACGGTGGCCAACTGTCTGTAGGAAACCCACAAGCAGGGGGTCAGTGCAACAGCACCCTCCTGCCCATGTTCCCCAGCAACAGGCACACATAGGTTCACTGCCTCTGAGACTGGAGGTAGCACACAGCCATCCGGACTGGTAGCCATGGACAGCCTTCTTCTCCACCATGAATTAGTCTAATCTGCTTATAAAGCCATCCAAAGTGGTGGCCGTCACTATAACTTGTGGAAGTGAATTCCATACTTGAAATAGAAGAAGTCCTTCCTCTTCTCTGTCCTGAATCTCCCACCAATGGATTTTAGCATGAAACTGCCTTCCAGTTAGGGTATACATAAGGTGTGAATTCGGTAAGTTCATAAAAATCCAAAGAGACAGTGTGATGTAGTGGTTAGAGTTATGGACTGAAACTGGGGAGACCTGGATTCTAGTCCCTCCTTGGACATGTAGCTCACTGGGTGACTTTGGGCCAGTCACTGACTCTCAGCCCAGCCTACCTCTCAGGGTTGTGCTGAGGATAAAATGGAGGAGGAGGAGGATTATGTATGCCGCCTTGCGAGAGGAAGGAAGGCGGGGCATAAGAGTAATAATAAATGCATTTTAAAAGATTCAAACCCAATGAATTTCTCCTCCATCTCTAGAGCTGAGCTATATGGCAAAGTGTCACATTAGCTGGCAAGAGATCTGCTGTGTGACAAAATGTTTCGTCTTACAGCAAAAGTGCCCCTCGGCAAAGGAACGGCATGAAACTAAAAAGGTCTGACTTCCTGTAACTTGAGCCCATTGTTCTGTGTCCTGCACTCTGGGAGGATCGAGAAGAGATCCTGGCCCTCCTCTGTGGGACAACCTCAAATACTTAAAAGGTTGTCACACAGAGGAGGGCCAGGATCTCTTCTTGATCATCCCAGAGTGCAGGACACGGAATAACGGGCTCAAGTTACAGGAAGTCAGATTCCGGCTGGACATCAGGAAAAACTTCCTGACTGGTAGAGCAGTATGACAGTGGAACCAGTTACCTAGGGAGGTGGAGGGCTCTCCCACACTGGAGGCCTCCAAGAGGCAGCTGGGCAACCATCTGTCAGGGATGCTTTAGGGTGGATTCCTGCATTGAACAAGGGGTTGGACTCGATGGCCTTTTAGGCCCCTTCCAACTCTACTATTCTATGATTCTATATGTCCTGCAGAACCCTGGTTGCCAGAAATGCCAGCTAACTTCACTTAAGAACATCAGAAGAGCCCTGATACTGGATCAGACCAAGGGTCCATCTAGTCCAGCACTCTGTTCACACAGTGGCCAAGCAGCTGTTGATCAGGGACCCACCAGCAGGACATGGTGCACCAGCAGCCTCCCACCCATGTTCCCCAACAACTGGTGCTTTAAAACCCAATCTCTGTTTGAGCACAGCTGCGGGTGCAAAGAACACACACAGATAAGGAAACGAGCCTGTGCCTTCGCCTCTCAGACGCAAAGTGTGATGAGAAGATGTTGCAATGGAAAAGGATGAGTTTCTCAACGCAGTTATGCCACATGGAGATGAGCAAGCCGGCCGCCCCCTCAAGCAACCGGGGCAGTGATGTCTTGAAGCCATGCCAGGCTGCTGGAATGGGAATGCAGGAGGTGTGGGCGACACCCGCACGCTTCCTCTGCCTGGACACGTACAGCTGCATCCCCCTGCCAGGGGCCACACATCTCCGTTTGAAGCGGGCACCCACTGCATACCCACGCGATTAGTGCTGCCCAGGGCCGCGTCTCAGCTGCGAGGTACACAAGATGGCGGGAGGCTGAGAATGGGAGGGACGGAGGAAGGAAAAGGAGGCAGGCAACATCAGAGCAAACATGCAGAGGATGCGAGAAGGGAGCCTACCCTTGACACTGGCCCTGAGTGCAGGCAGAAAGCCAGTCAACAAGTGTGCTGTTTTTCTTCTTTCTCATCACCTACATTGTCTGGACCAGAGCAAGAGGCTAGGTGAAGTGGAGGTGGAACTCCAGGGTGCTCTTGCCAGCGGGCCCCTGCTGGGATGAGGGCCCTCAGCATGGGCCCAACCATGCTGACACTGGGCGCCAGCCCTGCCTCTAGTTCACCTCCATACTGCTTCAGCCTCATCTAAGCCCTGCCCCACACACCTCATCTCAACCCGACGGGATCTGGGGCTAAAAAAACCCTACCCCGGCTCCTTCCACAGCAACGTCCCACGTGTCTCCCTTTCCTCTTCCCTCCCAATTAAGGGCGGTTGGGTTTTATGTTGTTTTTGTTCATGCTTTGCCACAACTCGTTTTCCCGGACTTCATAGCTGGTTTGTGAAGTCAGGGGGTGATTGGAAGGCAAACAGCTGTCTCCAGACGTTCCGTTACTGCCATGGGATTACGGGGGGGGGTGTCCGGGGGGAGGCTTGGATACATTCTTCGGGCACATACGTCACTTTGGCATTATTTCTTTTTGTTTTCGGATTGGCATGTGCGTTTCCCCTGCCCCGCCAATACTACAAACACAAAGATATTACGACCCTCCGATTTCTTCCCCATTGCTCACGGACTGGAAATCTATCCCGCCGCAACTAAGAGTATAATTTGGAGGTGGGGGATGCAGCGTGTTCTCTCTCTCTCTCTCTTTCGAGTGCAATTCGACCCCCCTAAAGGAGGGGAAGGGTACGACCGCGTCCATCGGGTCAGACCCGAGATTTTCAAAAGGTGACGTAACTAGTTAGTGCGGCCCATGAAAACGGCCAGCGAGAGGTAAATAAAAGCCGTGTGTGTGTGTGTGTGTGTGTGTATATATATATATATATATATATATATATATATATATATATAAATCATCCTCCATTAATGGCGCGTTTATGGCGGAGAAATCTTGGCTGGCCACCGGGACCCAGAATGGACAACCCAGACTCAGGCTGGAAAACTTATATATGCCTCCCAGCCAATGGGGAGATTGGGCCTGTTTGCCATCCAGGAAGGACCAATCACCTTCCTTGGAGATGCAGTCATGCAAATTGGCAACAGCGCCACCTACTGGACCACGCTTACCACCAGGATGGGGTATATCCCATATATTTTAACCCCAAGGCATTCCTGACATCATGCCCCTGAGCATGTACAGAGTGTCCTTCCCCTCCAGAGCTCATCCTGATGCATTCGGGGAGTGTAGGGCTGCTTTCTTAAGCCTATTTAATATCTCAGCAACGTTTCACCCGCGTCACACGGGAGATGTTTCCGAGCTCAGGGACGGAGCGTGGAGAAGGGAGGGAGAAAGGAGACAATTACTCAGGTCCACTTCAACCACGATAAAATCTTAATTGGTTTTGTTCATTCATTATTGTCCATTAAAGGAGTCTATGTAAACCCAAACGGAGAAGCGATAAACATGCCGATGTGATGGGGGGGGGTTGTGTGTGTTTTCTAGAAAGCGTGAACGATACGGCACAGAATGAGAAGAACCACCCGGGATTAGAGCATACGCGAGACGGAAGGGGTTGCGGGGGGGAGGAGGAGGGGGGGTTCAATTGAGAAAACAATATCGGGAGCGCTTTGCGGAGAACAACGTGCCATCTTGCATTCTAAGCGTCGAGATCCAGGGCGGACGTTCCAGGAGGCGCCACGCTGCCCGTTGCGCCCCCTCAAAACCCCGCCGTGTCACCACGTCTTGGCTTTGCCAACCCCAATGCGAAAACCCAAAATTCGTCACAGGCCCAAATTCGGACATGTCGGTTCTTCTTCGGAAAGGGACAAAAGCCGAATTCAAGGGCTGCCTTTCTGCAAGGCCCTGATGTCGAATAAAACAACAACAAAAAGTGGAAGTGTTCAACCTCTCTCTTCGTGGAGAATTTTCGGGGCGCCATTCCGGTGGAGGGTCCAAACTATCAAAAACACAGCATATTTTAGCTTGTAGCTTGTACCGCCGGTACTTAAGCCTTTGGAAAGGCATTTTCGACCTTTTAGAACGGGGGAAAAACCGCACAGGAGTCAGGAAAGCACACATTGATCGGTGGTTGAGGAAAAGGCCGGGTCCATTTGGAGAACTCCGGAGCATTGGACTGGGATCACAGCTGGGCCAGATTTGACCCCCGGGGTTGAGGTTGAACATCTCTCTATGCCTGTGTTCAGCAGTTGCTGGGGAACATGGGCCGGAGGGTGCTGTTGCACTGTTGCACTGCTTATGGGCTTTCCAATGGGACATCTAATTGGCCACTGTGTAAGCAGAATGCTGAACTAGGTGGACCCCTGGGGCCTGATCCAGCATGGATGTTCTTGTATAGGTGGTGTTGCAGACAAGGCAAGCTGGTCTTGCCTTGATCAGCCAGTTCCAGATGGGGAAAAGTGATTATGCAAAAAAGAATTGGTTGTTCAAAGCAACGTTGCTAGATTGGCCCTGGAAGGTGGGCGCTAAAAATATCAGCTTTGTGGATCTTTCACCACAACGATTAAAAAATGGGGGTTGGGGAGGGAATAACTTGGGAAGGAGCATAGATGTGGATGTGTTGGGAGATCAGCAAAACTAGCTGGTTAGAAACTGTGGCTCTAATAATAATAGGTACCAAAAGCAGGCGGGGAGAGGACAGAACGCAGGAGTGTTTGGAAAATATTTTTTCTCAATGCTCTCAACGCACACGTTCAATGAGATTCCTCATCTCTAGAGAATGAAAGAAGCCGGGGTGAAAACTCCAGATACATTTTAAATACTCAAGTCAACAGGACAAGGAGGCAGAAACAGGAACATGGGGAGATGCCCTCAACTAAGTCAGACCATGGGTCTATCTAGTCTGATACTGTCAACACTGACTGGCAGCAGCGGCTCTCCAGGGTTTCAGGCAGGATTCTTTCCTAGCCATACCTGGAGATGTGGGGGATCGAACCTGGGACCTTCTGCATGCCAATCAGGGTTTCCGGCACTGAGCTACAGCCTCTCCCCCAAAAGCATAGCCAATCAGTGAAGGCATAACCTATCAGTGATCCTGCATCTTGCTACTTGGAGATGCTGGGGATTGAACCTGGGACCTTCTGCATGCAAAGTAGGGGTTCCGTCACTGAGCTTCAGCCTCTCCCCCAAAGTATAGCCAATCAATGAAGGCATAACCTATCAGTGATCCTGCATCTTGTTACTTGGAGATGTCAGGGATTGAACCTGGGGCCTCCTGCATACAAAGCAAGGGCTCTGTTACGGAGCTATGGCTCCTCCCCTACCTACCTATGCCTCAATACACAAGTTGCTGGGGAACATGGGCAGGAGGGTGCTGTTGCACTCATGACCATGCTTGTGTGTTTCCTGTGGGCAACTGGTCGGCTACTGTGTGACCAGAAACCTGGACTTGATGGACCCTTGATGTGATCCATGAGGGTTCTTTTGACGTTCTTAATTTGGGTCTCCGTCATTTCATTGGAGGTGGGGGGATATTCATTCCCAGGTCACCCTGATGGAGAGACCTTCCCCAGAGGTCAAGAGTGGCGTTTCTGCCTTCCTCCTCTCTGTGTTTTTGGCTTAGCCAAGAGTTAAGCAAACGACGCCTCTTCCTGACCACACAAACACAGGGACACACAGAGACATACACAAACACGCACGGCCTCCCGTTCCAGATCCCCACTGACCGTGCAAAACCATTTTAATGCAACAAGCAAAGCAGCCAACGCACAGCTGGTGTGGCAAAAGCATCAACAGAGAGTCCCCGGGGGAAGACGCAGCCTCGGCCAATGCGAAGTATTCTGCTTCCATCTACGTCGCCCCTGGGCCAAGTTTCCTGTGGTTTACTCTGCTGTCAAAACTCTCTTTTTCTTCCCCACCCCCCACCCCCACCCCCACCCCCCTTCTCTCTTTAACAATCCTGCCATGTGAACCAACCTCAAGGACTTGAGACAATCGCGGATAATTTATCTCTCGGGGGTTTCCCTCCAGAGAGCAATAAGAGGAAAGAGATTGGCGAAGGAATCCAACAGCCACGGCACCAACGTGGTTCACCTGTTCTCCTTCTTCACATTTTCCTGGCTCCAAATCATGAGCGTTCAGACAAGTTCTCCCTGGAGTACCCTGAGAAATGTGGGGGTCTGCATGTTCCACCGCCCCTCCCTCCTCCACCACCAGCCAGGAAACCCCAACCTCCATGTTCGGAGATAAGGGGTGTTTCTGGGAAATGTCCATTTTCCTTTTGCTGGGCGGTTGAGGAGCAGGACAAGGCGGCCTCTTTAGGCCAACTACCAAAGCCTTTCAGAACCGCAGATCCCGAAAGCCACAAATTCACACCCTCAACTCTAAAGACGAGCCCAGAACGTCCTAGAACGCCTTTATTTTTAAGGAAGGAGCTACTTTGGAGAACTAACATTGTCACAAGGGATGCTGGACAAATCCGCAACAGAATTTGGATTTCTATGAATCTGACCCACAGATCGTAGAACAAACCAGCTTTTCCCAACTCGTACAGATTTCAAGGACTGGCAGACCAGGTGTTTTTTTTTTTTACTGTCTGGAATTTTATGCAAATTTAGTTGTCGAAAAATACATAATATAAAAACCACCTGCTGAAAATGCATATTTCATTCATTGGCTAAAGCATTAAAAGGGGGATTTGGGGAGATTTGCACATTTTCACAAGCATTCGTGCAAATGCAAATTTGTGCAAATTGGGAGAATTGGGAAAAACTCCAATTCTGTCAATGAAAGACACATAACAATACACGAAATGCAGAAGGAACATCTTTAATTATGACCTCCATAGTATCTCCAGTCCTTTGTTTCCGGGAACCTGTAAATCGGCCTTTGAGTGTAACACTCACAGTGTTGTCTGTAACTCTACAAATTCGTTGAGGAAAAATGCCCTGCGTTGGTTTTAGGGCTGTTTTAACCTCGTTTTGACATTGCTTAAAGGATTTTCATGCTTTGTTTTTTATAGATTGGTTGTATTTGAATGATTATACACTGTCTTGGTGAGAATGGTGGAAAGGTGGCATGCCTCCATGAATACCCATTAAAGTTACTAATAAGTAATTCGAAAGAAAGACATTTTTTTTCTAAGAACATTTCTGAGATATTGCTACACACTCACCCACACAAGTATAGAAAAAGAAGGCATCTTTGCAGAATTGATTTCAAGATACTGTCTGAGCATGGCACTGGGCCAGAGACATTTTTAAGGATGCAAGATGGTGGCCCACATGGCTGAGCACCTTGCCTTTCCAATGTGTCAAACGACAAGTTCTATCATGCCCTGGTAATGTGGCTAATGGCGAGCCCCACGCCCCAGAAATGGTTGGAGTATTTCTCCAAGCCCTGGAGTAATGTGGTCAACTTTGAAACGCCCCCACGCACAAAAAAGGAGGAAACTCATCACCAAAAAAAGAGGACACCTGTTTTCATAAACTGTGCATGTGCTCATTTATACGTACGGGTGCAAATTTAGAAACAATGGTTATCATTTACATAGAAATAGAGCACATCTCACGTTAGTGTGGAAAATTGCGACCACGTGAGCTGTAATCCTGCCTCTTCAGTCTGCTCTCCAGGCCCAAACTTTTCTGACGGATCTTTATCTTTAAACTGGAATTGGACAAGACGACCCTTCACATGAAGGACTATCCTCTGAAAAAGAAAAAAAGGCCACCCTATCTCAGAGTAGATTAATAGAAATCAATGGAACGTGAGTTAGTCATAACCAACTGAAGCCTTATGGATTTCAATGGATCCACTCGATGTGTGATGAAATCTGGATTCAACCTGGAGTTTCTGGGAAGGGGTGGAGGGTGAGGTTCACATTGGGTGTGATTTCTTTCCTCTCTACACCTATATTTTTTTTGCTGCCAGCACAAGGGATAACAGGAATGTGCTTGTATAGGCGGCCGGGAGGCCATTTTTTATCTCCCCACAATGCCCTGGACGTAGCAACGTTGCAGGGCATTCTGGGAAGGAAGTTGGCAGTGGCCAATAGCAGCACGACACATACACACACAAAACCGTTGAAGAGCGTTGCCTTCCCTGGAGAATGTCCCGTAAAATGGCCTGCTACGATTCACGGCCCAGGAAGGGGGTGAAGAATTAGTTGGAAGGTTTTTGAGCACAGCTCGCTTTCTCTCTCTGAGACCTTTCGTCTGCAATATGGGACTTATAACACCGTCCTCTCTTACAGAGAGAGAGAGAGAGAGAGAGAGAGAGAGGTGAAGCATTTTTAACAAATCCAAGCATTCTTCTGATAACCACAGGGAGCCATCTAAGTCCTTCTTTTCTCCCTGTCTCTCAGTACCATGGCAGGACAAGATGTCCCAGCTGGAATTCCTCTCGGGTTTTCATTGCCCAGGTATCCCTGCAGCCGGACACCTTGATGTCTCCCTAGAAGTGGTCAAAAATGTAGATTCCAAGAAACGCAAAACCCGCCGTACAATGAGTGAAGGAGCGCCATCTAGTGACAGACCAGGGGCAGTGGAGAGATGGGTTTCATCCACACGGAGCAAGAGAAAACCCTGCTCCATGGAACCAGTGACCTAGGGAGGTGGTGGGCTCTTCCAGAGGCCTTCAAGAGGCAGCTGGACAACCTTCTGTCAGGGATGCTTTAGGGTGGATTCCTGCATTGAGCCGGGGGTTGGACTCGATGGCCTTGTAGGCCCCTTCCAACTCTACTATTCTATGATTCTATGTAGGGGAAATGTTTATTTTATTTTATTTATTTATTACATTTATATACCACCCCATAGCCGAAGCTCTCTGGGCGGTTTACAAAAGTTAAAAATGGTAAACATTAAAGAAATATACCAAATTTAAAACCATCAAAAATGTAAGAACAACAGTATAAAAACAACAACATCCATTTAAAAACAACAGTTTTGGGGTGCATTAAAAAACAAACTTAGCATTGTTAAATGCTGTTAAAATGCCTGGGAGAAGAGAAAAGTCTTGACCTGGCGCCTGAAAGATAACAGCGTTGGCGCCAGGCGAGCCTCATCGGGGAGATCATTCCACAGTCGGGGGGCCACCACCAAAAAGGCCCTCTCCCTTGAAAGCAAGCATGTCCCAGCTTAGTTCGGTAGGAGCTTTGTTGACATTTCAGAGGATATTAATAAGCCTATGTAGTGGCGGCATCATCATCATCGTAACGATGATGCAGATCTAAGTGGCATAAGAAAATGATACACTGAACTATCGATTATTAATTGATAAAGAGGGCCCTTCTACCATGTAAACATGGGAGAGGGGATATGACCTGGAATAACGAGGCATGTTACCAAGTTTGACTCTTATTGGCTTGATCATTCCTTTTAGTAATGAAAGCAGCGGGTATCAATAGGATTATAGCCACTGTGACATAAGACGGAGCAACCAGCAGCATCAGACAGAGGAGATCAAGGTTTGCAAAAGGACCCCCTACCCCAACAAACATTTTTAGGGAGGAAAATATTCAGTGGGGAAAATAAACAGAACCAGCCCAGTGAGGACTGAGCGTGCGCAGGGAGCACAGAATCTTGAGCGTCTGTCGGGGCAGAGATGGAATGGCATATTCCAAGAGAGGGCATGGCTGGCTAGAGTCCTGAACAGGAGTATCACACTGTAACACTGCGTTGCAAGTCGCACTCGGACGTCACCCAAAAGCCGTCTTTAGCTTTGGACTATCGGTTATTTGCTTCTTTATTTATCTATTACATTTCGATGCCACCCAAACCACCAAACGTTTCTGGGCAGCTCACAACAATTTGCATTATCACTGACCATCGGCTGGGGTAGACCCCTGGGTTGGATCGAACAGGGTTCTTCTCATGCCCTTCTCAGCTTAAACCCCCAGGGTTCGCCAATGTTCGGGACAACCTGTAAAAGCCAATGCGGGTGCGAGAAGCGCGTTACAACTTCATCTGAGAATCAGGAGTGCTGTTGTTGTTTTGTTAACGGTTGTTTTCAACTCGCATGTACTGCCTCAGTTTGCCAGCGAGCATCCCATGTGTTTTGCGTTAGCCCCTTGAAGAAGACAGACAGGAGGGAGAGGTTTGGGGGCGGAGAGGCAGAGCACCGAGACAACGGGGGGGGGGGGGAGAAACAGCTTTGGGTTTTATCCAAGAAGTGTCACACACCGTCCTCGGGCTTGTAACAGCAACGACTTATCTAACAAGGGGAACGTCAGGCGGCTTGATTTGGCAATTAGCCTCACGCCAAGCTGCTAACCAAAAGCAGATGGGCCGAGACATTGTCGCAGCGTCTGCCGTGAGGGAGGAAGAAAACCCGCGTCTTTTCTGAGCATTGATGGTGCTATATAAATAAATAATAATAATAATAATAATTAAAAGTGGTCACACTCTGCTCCGACGCCCGAATAAAGGGCCGGCTTTGGGAAATATTGGGGAGGGGGAACAGAACTTTGGGCCAAACTCTGCTCAGCCTGCGGGCCAAATCCAGTTCCAAGCCGGCCCTACAGGGCTACTTCCCTGACCATGGTCCCGCCCCTTTACCCAGCTGCCAATCAACCGGTGGTTCCCCAGTATTTGGGGTGTTTTCTCCACATTCTAAAAGCTTGAGACGCTTCTCCAAAGGTTTAGCAGCAAGAACTTTCAACAGGCAGCAAGAACTTTCAGCTCAAATGTGTTGGAATTTGGTGGATTTAGGCCCCGGCCTTATTTGCTTTCAGTTCCGCCCACCACCAGCATGTACCCCCAGGAACTTCTCAGAAATGGAATTTGGTCTTCGGGCTGAAAAGGTTTGCCACCTCCTGACAACCAGGAATTTTCGGGTTCTAGGAGAGGGAGAAAAACCTTCTTCCAGTCCACTGTCTCCACACCACGCATATCGTCTCTGCAGAAATGCAGCCCTACCAGAGATGGAAGTGTGGCATCAAAACGTTTGCAACACCCATCTCCCCACAAATCTGGTTTCGTGTTCTCCCTCCGTAAAGCAAGATAAAAGTAGGACCCCTTCTCTCGTGTCGGGATCGGTTCCCCAAGTTTGATGATCTGTCATGTTTCATTCTTTCATTACCAGTTAGGGATGGAGAAATTTCATTCTACTTGCACTGGCGCGCCTGCGCAGTTGCGCATTACTTGATGCGGATTAGCGATAATGCAAATAATTGTGAACTAGCGCAAATCCACAGCAAAAGTGGGGGGAAATGGCCCGCAAGTCCACAGAATTTGCATGACTCAGAGAAAGCTGTGGAGGCCGGAGCACGGACTCATAGAAATCCAAACTCCATCGCGTATTTCTCTGACTTCTCTACTCCTGCCTCATGGTGTAGCTCTGGATGGCCGTCTGGAAGAAGGCGGGTGTGTTCCGTTCCGGGTGGAAGAAGATCATGTAACACTTGGGCCCGAAGAACCCCAGGCAGACCCCGAACAAGTTGGACAGCATGGCGGCCATGTCAAAGATGGTCACTGCTGTGCCTTCAAAGAAGGATACAACCAGGAAGAAGGCCGCCCAAGAGCTGAGATAGGTGGTCATGCACAAGGTGATGTACTTTGCTTCGTTGTAGTTTCTGGGCAAGGCCTTCCCCATGTAGGCAAAACCGAAGCACAGGATTGATAAGCCTATGTCGAAGATGCTGTCTAAGCCCATAACAGATCCATAGTTGATATTACACATTAGGATCAGAGTCGTCGGGTCGCTGCTATCCACGGCGTGGACCGGTGCCGGATAGTGGTAGTGGAAGTCGAATACCACGATGCTGACCTTGACAATGGAGACGACAGCGACGAATACCCGTTGCCCGTTGTACTTCATCCAAGCATCGTAGGCTCTGGGCAGCCGGGCAGCCATCTTGAAGGCACAGATGATCTGGAAGGAGCGGACGGTGATGCAAGCGATGCAGATGGTGAAGCAGATGCTGAAGACTATCTGCCGGCAGAAGCACTTGAGCTCGGTCGGCAAGCCGATGTAGAAGGGGATGCTGGCGAAGCCGACAGTGAGGGAGGCAATCATGAGGAAGCAAAGGTTGCCGCCGGCCGACTTCACCACGGGGGTTTTGGCGTGGCGGGCAAACGTGGCCAGGATCCCGAAAGAAGCCAAGAGGCCGAGCACGGAGAAAGACGCCAGCACGATGGAGATGGGGTGGTCCCACGTGAGATACACCACGAGCCGCTTGAAGCACTCCTCTTGGCCAGGCTTCGACCACATGTCCGACGGGCAACTTTCGCAGGTGAAATTGTCTAGGAAATGAAACGCAGGAGATGTGAATGTTCGACCTCTAAGGCACTGGAGAGTGGGGGAATGGGTCTCAAACTGGTGAGCCGGACGGGCACCTAAAGAGCTGTCCACGGGTACCATGTTGGAGATCCCAGCTACACATATCGCCCATGGGCTCTTCCACATGATTTCACAAGGCAAAATCAGAGGTGAGTGCAGAGCCCCTGAGTTAAAAACAACCACCCAACAACTTACCACTTTTATTCAGAAAAGTCCCGGCTTCACACGGGACACAGTCGAAACAGCAAGAAAGCGACCCGCTGAGTTTCTTCTTTTCCCCTGAGCGGCACTGTTCGGAACAGATGGACTTAGGGACCTGAAAAAGAGACAGACGGGAATTCTATGCGCTTACTCAATTTGGGGTCATTCAGTCCCTTTTTAAAAAGACATGATCTCTATTCAGCCCTGGTTAGGCCTCATCTAGAGTATTGCGTCCAGTTCTGGGCTCCACACTTCAAGAAGGATGCAGACAAGCTGGAGCATGTTCAGAGGAGGGCAACCAGGATGATCAGGGGTCTGGAAACAAAGCCCTATGAAGAGAGACTGGAGAAAGTGCAGGAAAGGGCAAGTCAAATGATCACGGGGCCGGAGCATCTCCCCTAGGAGGGAAGTTACAACACCTGGGATTGTTTAGATTGGAAAAAGGGAGACATGACAGAGGTGGACAGTTATTCCTGGTATGGAGAATGTGAATAGGGAGACTTTTTTCTCCCTCTCACATAATACTGGAACCCAATGGGGTTGTCCCATGAAGCTGATGGGTGGGAGATCCAGGACAAATAAAAAGGACTTCTTCACACAGCGCGGAGTTAAATTATGGAACTCACTACCACAAGATGTAGTGATGGCCACCCATTTGGATGGCTTTAAAAGGGGTGTGGATAAATTCCTGGAGGAGGCGAAGGCTATCCATGGTTATTAGCCCTGATGGCTGTGTGCTACCTCCAGTATCAAAGCCTGTGTGCCCCAGTTGCTGGGGAACATGGGTGGGAGGGTGCTGTTGCACCATGTCCTGCTTTTGGATCCCTGGTCAACAGCTGGGTGGCCACTGTGTTTACAGAACTCTGGACCCTTGGCCTGATCCAGCATGGCTTTTCTTATGTTCCCTTTACCAGTGAGGGCAGGGCTAGGACCAATGGGTGGAAATTCCAGGGAATAGTTTTGGCTAAAGATTTTTCTAACAGTAACCACGATTGGATACTAGAAAAGGAATCCTCAGGATTCCTGCATGACCTTGGGGTTAGACTAGATGGCTCCAAAGACCCCCTTTCTCACTCTATGAAAGAGTAGCGAGGATCATTTGATCTGTTATCTGGGACACAGGCAAACACCACCAGGCATGAACCTCCATTCGGACACAAGGTGGCACTCTTGTGCCAATGTAAACAAGCCATGGGAGAAGGGAACTCCACACACTGGTGCCCTCTGGATGTTTGACTATGAATTCCATTAGCCCCAGCCATCATGATCAATTGTCAGGGATTATGGGAGCTGTAGGACAAAACATCTGGAGGGCACAAGGTTGGGGAACGTGGTTTTAGATGAGGGGTAGGGAACGACAGCTGTCCAGATGTTGATGGAATAGGAAGGACAGAGAAACCTATAACAAATTCAAACAAGTTCGAATTTCTGTTATTAATCCAACTTGCGGGTTCTGTAGCAGACCCGCTTTTTCCAAGTTCTTGCAGAGGGTTGCATTGTTGTTTTAACACTAACTAAGCAAACCCTGCATTTCTCGAATGCTGAGTTTCATTCAGCGACGGCACCCGGAGCAAGGCCTCGGACCGGGAACAGGGGATCCGCAGGGGTGGGGGTGGAATCGCGTCTGGAAGAAGCACGCACCGTGTTGTTGACCGTGTGCCAGACGATGCTTTCGAGGTAGACATGAAGCTTCTGCTGCAGCGAACTGTAGCTCGCGACGCGCTTAAAAGGCTTCCCGGGGACGCTCCACTGCCACTGTATGACCTCGAAGCCGTTGGGGGGGTCCCCTTTCTCGTCAAAGTTGAACGTGATGTTCAGGAGGGTGAAGTTCACCCGACCCACCTCCCTCAGGAGCTACGGAAGACGAAAGAGAGCCACACCGTACAACACGGTCAAATGCTTTCGAACGCTGGACTCCTAACCGCTTTCATTGTGTGCTATCTCCAGTATTCGAGGCAGTAAGCCTGCGTGCACCAGTTGCTGGGGAACATGGGTGGGAGGGTGCTGTTGCACCATGTCCTGCTTGTTCATCCCTGGCCAATGGCTGGTTGGCCACTGTGTGAACAGAGTGCTGGACTGGACGGACCCTTGGTCTGATCCAGCCTCAGGGCACGTCTTATGTTCTTATGTTCATTCTCTCCTCTCTCACATAAATTCCAGGCAGTTCGCCCCATTTCCCCTTGCACCAAGAGCGTGTTTTGCCTGCCGTAGCGGCCTGCCGCAATATTCCATCAGCTGACCACAAAGGGCCAATGACTGCGAAGTCTAGGGGCTCACTTCTCAGTCTGAGACATTCACCTCGGGCAGGGGGGTCCCTGCTCCCTTTCCCCCAAAGCGGCCTCGGATCGTGACCTCTGCCTGGTATGCACTGCGCCCTTTGTGAAGGGCCTTCGCTTGCTGCTTTAGAACCTGACACCCAGAGGTGGTGAGAAGGAAAAACCGCAGACGTCACTGCCTTCTTGTGGACTGGCTATCCGCCTGCAATCAGGGGTAGCGTCAAGGGTAGGCATGTGCCACGGTCCCACACCCCAGCAAGGGGCCACCAGACAGCAGGGCTAGGGTCAAAGGTGGGCATGTTTGGGCACTAGCAAAGGGTGCAGTGGCCCCTCCTCGCCATCGCTACCTAGTTGTTCACCTGCCTCTAGCTCTGGCACAGAGAACAGCGGGGGTGAAGAGGAAGAGCAGGAGATACCACAGCCCTCTGGCTCAATGCCTGTCCAACAAGTGGTAGAACTGAGCAGCTGGTGAGATGGCACAGGGGCCATGGAGGGGCCCTCAAAAACCTGGCGCGCACACAGACACTCACTCACGCACATCTCTCCTGATATAATATTTCTCCCCCCGCAGACATTAGATAAAGAATGTTCACCTGCCAGGGGTAAACCGCCCTCTTGTGGCACCTGGTGTTACTGCAGCCCAACAGGCGGTGCAAGGCGTGAGCAACCACGTAGACGGCGGAGTAGACGTTGAAGTCAATGCGGTTGCCCGTCCCCCGCAGGTTCTGATTGTATTGCTGAGCCATGGGGAGGCACGCGTCGCAATCTTGGTTGCACGTCACTCTGCCGGCTGGGGCTCCAGCACTCTCTGCTGGCCCAGAGCACCCCCTGACCCGGAAGTCGTCCAACCCCGGGATGGGAACGTCCTGCACAGCCACCCCGAGGATCGTGCCCACGCTGGCGAGGCCGGTGACGTTGTGGGTGGACGGGTCAATGGACCAGGCTTCAGACGCGATCCACACCAAGCCGGTGACGTTCTGCCGGACGACCTCTTCGAAGAAGCTCAGCAGCGGCAGCTCCAAGCTCAGGACGATCACCACTCTGGCCTTGCTGCGGTCGATCTTCTCAACCACCTCCCTGATCCTGGCGTTGGCGCTGGTGCTCAAGACCTGCTCGTCGGCCTGGAGGACCGGGATGGTCTCCTGGAAGGCGATGCAGGCCCAGGAGGCCTGGCTGTGCAGCAGCTGTAAGTTCTGCTGCCCATAGTCATCGTCGCTGGCGAGGACCATGACCCAGTTCCACTTGAAGTACCGCAGCAGCTCCAACATGACGGCGATCTGCTGCTCGGTGCTGGGGATGGTGCGGAACGCGGAAGGGAAGATCCTGGGATTGCTCAGCGCCTCGGTGGTGGCGCTGTAGGTGATCTGGAGGCAAAGGCAGGAGAAACATCAGTTGGACACGGCTCAGTTGGACACGGACGGTTTATTGTCCCCGTCGCTGCTGTTGTCATTATTCGTATTCGTTAATTTATTGCCTTTCTATACCACCCAAGAGCCTAATCTATGAGTAAGATCAGGGGCAGTTTACCGCCATAAATCCAAATGACAATGACATACCCCCCAAAAGAAATGCATGACTAAATGATACGCCCATAAGAGTATGGAAACGAAACAATAGCTATGCAGGCCATGTGATGCACGTTATACCACGTCCCAAATGACCACCAGTTTATAAATTTACACTACCCGTACAGCAAGGTACAGAGGTCATGGCCAACCTCCTATTCTTCACACACACACACCTTGTAAGTGACAGTGCCCACGGATTTTTTAAAAATTGTACTCCACTATATCCCACTTTTCCTTCGCCTCTCCCGACATGAACCTACCCGTACACTACACTCAACATCAAAGGTCCTCCTCCGAGTGCCTACTCCGAGGGAAGCTCAGAGGATGGCAACAAGATAGAGGGACTTCTCAGTGGTGGCCCCTCAATTATGGAACGACCTCCCCAATGAGGCTCGCCTGGCACCAACATTGTTATCTTTTCGGCGCCAGATCAAGACTTTTCTCTTCTCCCAGGCAGTTAACAACATCTGCTGAGTTTTTAACTGACCCTAGAATAGTTGTTTTAAATGGATATTGTTTTTTTTATGCTTTTGTTGGTTTTAAACTTGTCTATATTTTTTTTAATGCTCGCTGCTTTTAACCTTTGTAAACCACCCAGAGAGCTTCGGCTAGGGGGCGGTAATTTTTTTTTTTAAAAAAAAAAGTCTACCAGTTTATAAACTTGTAGATTAAAACAAATGACCACCAGTTTATAAATGTATAGATTTTTTTTTTAAAAAAAAGACCTTTAACGATCCGCACGCCCCTCCTTCTTTGTCAGACTGAAGCTGTGCTCCCAGGAGAGGGACCCCAACTTACCTGAGGGATGAGGAACTGACCCAAAATGTAAGCCATGGTGACCGCTGCAGGCGAGGAGTCCGGACCAATGACAGCCACGACCCGGGGCTGGTAGTCACTGTAGTTCGTCTTGATCTCGATCAGGGACTGGTTGTTGGAGAGGAAATAGAGGAGTGGGTGGATGGTGTTGGTGAGGTAACAGACATCCACCATCTCGTAGCCCAATGAAATCCCTGGCAAGAGGACACTGGAGTTGTTGATCTCTTCGAACGCAAACCGCATAGCCTGGAGGTAGCTGTAACTGACCACCTTCAGCTTAAGCCTGACAAACAGATGAGATCCAGTAGAACAGCTGTCAGGTCTACATAGCAGATGCTTAGCAAAGTCTCTCAAATTATCTTTGAATGGTCTATGCCGCTTTTCATTAGGAAAAAACCACACACCCAATGCCTATTTATTTAACTTATTTCTACCCTGCTTTTCAAGTACATTTTCCAAAGTGGCTTACAGCATAGCCGCATCTGTGCATCTGGATATTTATATACACATCCATACAAAAATACAATAATAAAAGCACATTTAAAGCCACCTTTCCCAAACCGGCAGGCCTCCAGATGTGTCTGACTAAAACTCCCATTTTCCTAGGGTGACCCTATGGAAAGGAGGACAGGGCTCCTGTATCTTTAACAGTTGCATAGAAAAGGGAATTTCAGCAGGTGTCATTTGTATATATGGAGAACCTGGTGAAATTCCCTCTTCATCGCAACAGTTAAAGCTGCAGGAGCTATACTAGAGTGAGCAGATTTAAAAGAGGGCAGCTGTTGTGATGAAGAGGAAAATTCACCAGGTTCTCCATATATACAAACGACACCTGCTGAAATTCCCTTTTCTATGCAACCGTTAAAGATACAGGAGCCCAGTCCTCCTTTCCATAGGGTCACCCAACATTTTCACCAAGCAGCATGATCAAGGATTGTGGGAGCTGTAGTCCAAAAACATTGCATCAAAATAATGCTTTGGACCAGTTATTTCTTTCCTTCCTTATTATTAATTGCATTTATATCCCGCCATTTTTCCTCCAAGGAACCATACATAATCCTCCTCCTCTCCATTTTATCCTCACAACAACAACCCTGTGAGGGAGGTTGGGCTGAGAGTCTGTGACTGGCCCAAAGTTACGCAGTGGGTTTCCATGGCCAAGTGGAGACTCGAACCCAGATCTCCTGACTCCCAGTACAATACTCCAACCACAACACCACACTGGCTCTCTTGTGGATATCATGATAAATCACATATATACCACTAGATGAGCAATCGAAGCATTTAACGTCCTGCCTTCTCAGAATCTCGAACAACCACCCTCTAAGGTAGGCCAGTATCATTCCCCACTTGATATCTATATCCCATTTTTCCTTCACTTTTCTGTGGATGCCCAAGCCTGCTACTACTGCAATTGCATTCATTCATTTGCAGCATTTATATACTGCCTAACATAGCAAAATCTCTCTCTGCAGTTCACAATATCACAGTATATTAAAAATGGTATAGTATTGAAACAATGTTAATATTACATAGAATTGTATACTATTTAAATGCCAAAGTGACATCAGATTTTAAACAAACAAAGCAGCCGGGAGATAGATAATAATGAACAGACCATTTTGGCCAAATGGTTGGAGTAGATCCGTCTTCACACAGTTATATTCGGTCCTATGTTCCTACCAATCATACACCTGATGGTGGAAGGACCCATTAACCTGGGCAGATCCATTGTGGAGAAGACTCACCTTTACGTTTTCTCTACCCCTTAGATTAGAAAGCTCAATTGGGCCAATAGAGAGTGATCAAGGGGAAATCTACACCACTGCTTTGAAGAGCTTTATAACAGTTTTGACAACGGTTGGGGCCCAGGACACACTGCATATACAGCTTTCAAAACGTTTTCAAAGCGCTTTAAAAGCAATAGTGTAGATCCCTCCCAAGGCTACGGTGAGATTCGAACTCGGGGTGTCCCTGGCTCCCATTTTAAGCTACTATTCTCAACCAGAACTAAGGTTTTTTTCCTTTCTTTTTAATCCATCATTCCGAACAGTCAGGGCGCCAGAGAGCAGAAGGTTTGAGCATTTGCTGGGGTGCCCAGGCGAGTGGGTCACTAACCCAACCCGTTTGCACAGCCCACCTCTCCCAGGCTAGGGTGTGTGTGTGCTGAGGGTGCCTTGCCTGACCCCCATCCCACCTCCCAAATATCCTGGATCACACACACCCCTCCAACTGATTTAATCTCTCTGAAAGGATGTGTCCCTCCACAGGTGACTTACTCTTTACAGATGGGCACCTGGGAGTGCTTGAGATAGGGGCGTCCCACCGCTTCAGCATGGAGAGAGAAGAGCCCTCCGAGAATGTAATCCCCTGCCAGGTGGAAATGGGACCGGGGGGTGGCGGTGAAAGCCAGGGCGGACGCCAAGACGGCAACACAAGCGGCCACCCCTCTCACGAGCCTCATGGTTCGACGGACGGTGTCCTCATATAGACCGTTGTCAGGCCTGAAGATGACTGGAGGAGGGGACATCTGACCTGCCCTTTGGTGGCTTTCAGCAGCTCCTTTGCATCAGCTGACTGGGACCAACTCATTTGCCTGCGCTCAAAATTTGCAGGTGGCCACAGCAGCAAAGCCAAACAAACAAATCAAAAGGTGGGTGGACAAAGAGAAACTCTTTAATGGGGGTGCGCCCATTCCCCATTAGCTGATGTAATCCAGGCCTTACCTCTTACCTTTTCTTCATTATTAACGTTGTTGTTATTTATTGTAAACCACCCAGCTCTCTGGGCGGTTTACAAAAGTTAAAAATAGTGAACCTTAAAACAAATATACAAAATTTAAAAGCATAAAAGCATAAAATACAGACGAAAACAGACAATATCCATTAAAAACAACTGCCAGTTAAAAAACTCAGCATATGCTATTAAATGCTGTTAACTGCTTGGGAGAAAAGTCTTGACCTGGCACCGAAAAGGTAACAGTGTTGGTGCCAGGCGAGCCTCGTCGGGGAGATCATTCTATAATTGGGGGGGGCACCACAGAGAAGGCCCTCCCCCTTGTTGCCATTCTCCGAGCTTCCCTCGGGGTAGGCACTTGGAGGAGGACCTTAGATGTTGAGCATAGTGCACGGGTAGGTTCATGTCGGGAGAGGCGAAAGGAAAGTGGGATATAGTTGAATACAATTTTTTAAAAATCCCTGGGCACTGTCACTTACGGGTGGGGGGGGGCGAAGAATAGGTTGGCCATGACCTCCATACCTTGCTGATGGACTTCCCAGTGGGATGTCCAGCTGCCAACTCTTGGAAACAGGACACTGGGAAAGGGTGGACTTGATTTTGCTAAGCAAGGCAGCTCTTGCACCAAATGATAAATCATCCCCTTGCAGGAGAAAAACCAATAAAACCTCACACATTTCTCTGGTTCCATAAGCCATCCCAGTAATGTCCTCTTTGACCTTCCCATGCAAAGCTTTGGTTTTCTCAGCCAAATCAAATTCCGGTTCCCATTTGCATGGAGCCCTGTTTGCATTTTCTACTTTCGAAGGCCAGTCTATTTCCCTGTTGAAGCAAACAACATCTAGAGGGTCACCTAAAGTTGGAGTCAGCTCACAACCCGTTTCTATCAGAGCCCTGGGGACTTCTTAAAGAAATCCCCAATTGGGAAAAAGTAACGCTATTTTTCCACAACTCAATGCAAAGTTTAGAAGAAGTGAAAATACAAACCCAAAGTTTTGTTTGTTTTGTTCTGTTAACTTCACTTTCTCCCTTAATCTTTTTCTTTCCTCCCTGTCTTTATCCAATCTGCCTATATGCTTCCGAGCTCAATTCAAGGTGCTGCTTTTAACCTATAAAGCCCTACATGGCTTGGGACCACCATACCTGATGGAACACCTCTCCCGAAATGAACCTACCCGTACACTACGCTCAGCACCTAAGGTCCTCCTCCGAGTGCCTACTCCGAGGGAAGCTTGGAGGATGGCAACAAGGGAGAGGGCCTTTTCAGTGGTGGCCCCCCAATTACAGAATGATCTCCCCGACGAGTCTCGCCTGGCACCAACACTTACCTTTCAGGCGCCAGGTCAAGACTTTCCTCTTCTCCCAGGCATTTAACAGCATTTAACAACGCCAAGTTTGTTTTTAACAGACCCCAGAACTGTTGTTTTTAAATGGATACTGTTGTTTTTATGTTCTTGGTTTTAAATTTTGTATACTTTTTAATGTTGACTGTTTTTAACTTTTGTAAACCGCCCAGAGAGCTTCAGCTATGGGGCGGTATATAAATGTAATTAAATAAATAAATAAATGTCCAAGGGCTGTGTTATGTACTCCAATAGGCTTTTATTAGCAAATAAAAATTATTCAAAAAAAGTAAGTAAATTACTGCTTGTTTTTAAAAAAAGAAACCTCATTCCACCAACTACAATAGAAAGGGAATAAGAAAACAGCAATCATTAAAATATGGAGCCTATACTATTTTTAGAACTGATGGGCACATACGGCTGCTAACATGTTTTCAGAAACACTTTTGCGAGACTGAGGGGCTTCCCTTTCCTGTTAACTGTCCTTTCTCCCTGAATCTTTAACCAATCTTCTTGAAATTCTCATGTTATGTAAAATAGACATTTCTTTCTGGCACGTGGAAATTCCAGGAAAGTTGGTGAACCGCTTTCAATTTTATTAAGATTAGAACAACCAACCAACCACCCCTGATTTTCATTTAACCTTACAGAGTTTCTCATTTTATTGATCATGCAAGTCATTTTCTTTTTTTAAAAAAATGTTTTTTTTAAATTTGCAAATGTAACAATAACAAGCAACGAGAAAGCAAGATAGAATTGGAAGCCTCTAACGGAGAAGCAGGAAAAAAGAACATGTCATAAAGCATATCCATACATAATAAACATTTTTACAACTCTTAAGAAAAAATAATAATAATGATACAAATAATTTTAATTATTGAAACAAAAACATGTCAAGCCTCTGACTCCCATACCTGTTATTCCAAAACTGAACAAAATTTGCCCAACTACTCTGTGCCTCTTAAAATTCCTTCCCTCCTTTTTATATAGTCAGTCAGCTTATCCATAACCTCAAATTCCAGACATTTACTCAGCCATTCATTTTCCACTGAAGATTATTATTTTTATTTATTACATTTATATCCCGCCTTTTTCCTCCAAGGAACCCAAGGCGGCATACATAATCCTCCTCCTCCTCTCCATGTTATCCTCACAACAACCCTGTGAGGTAGGTTGGGCTGAGAGTCTGTGACTGGCCCAAAGTCACCCAGTGGGCTTCCATGGCTGAGTGAGGGACTAGAACCTGGATCTCCCGACTCCCAGTCCAACACTCTAACCACTACACCACACTGTCTCTCAGTGATGCCTTCCACCTTCTGGCACAAATAATCTCAGCTGCAATTATCATTATTGTAACCAAGGACTTTAAATTACCAGGGATTTCATCAGGAATAATCTGGAAAATTATCAACATCAAGGTTGGTCTTAATGGGTGACCAATTATATCTACAATGGTGGAGTTATTTGAGACCAATATATTGAGGCAATAGAGCAATACCACCTCATATGTTTAAGATTAGCATTAACTACATGGCACTTCCAACACTTAAAATAATTGACTATATTTTATTTAAACATTCTGGTGTTAGGTACCATCTTAACAAGAGGCAGCTAGACAGCCTTCTGTCAGGGATGCTTTAGGGTGGATTCCTGCATTGAGCAGGGGGTTGGACTGGATGGCCTTGTAGGCCCCTTCCAACTCTCCTATTCTATGATTCTATGATCTTATACTGGGATTCCCGAACTGAGAGTGAATCTCCACCCATTCAGTCTCCTAGCACGGCCGTTGAAATATTATTTATTACATTTATATACCGCGGTTTACAAAGATTAAAAATATTAGATTAAAAAAACCTGAACATTAAAAATTACAAAGATTACAAAGACTAGATTACAAAGATTAGATTAAAAAGACTGAACATTAAAAATCGATATACAATTTTTAAAAACAAAAGCATAAAAACAGCTAAGGGTTAAAACAATGAAAGCACATATCCAAACTTTAACTATCTCTGCTACTGTGAAACTTAGTTGTACTATACCCTACTTCATTTCCCATAAAGCATAGTTCAAAAAGAACAAGACCGCCGTACTGGAACGTGGCGGCCATCTAAGTCATCGTTCGCTACTTGGCGAAGTCTGTCTTCGTGCAGCTGGCATTCGGCTCCTGCTGGACTTTTGCCAATTCTACCAGCAGGATGAAAGAGAGTGTTTCTGGAGAGTGGCTGGGCATTACTACGGCCCTTAAATATTTGTAGAGTAAAGTTAGGTTGTCTCTGGGCATGGTCCGCTGGGTCTTGGGATCCGGTGGGTCTACGCCTGCTGTCGGACGCTACTGGGAGGAATCGCCTGCGTTGTCCTTGAGAGCGCCGCCTCTTTCGTTGTCTACACTTGACTGGCGAAGTCCGGGTCAACGGTCCTAGAATCATAGAATAGTAGAGTTGGAAGGGGCCTACAAGGCCATCGAGTCCAACCCCCTGCTCAATGCAGGAATCCACCTTAAAGCATACCTAAAAGATGGTTGTTGTCTTGCAGAGTGATGTGTGAATCCGCCGAGATCTGGTAGGGACCTTTCCACCTGGGCGCCAGGGCACTCGTCCACCGAAGAACCTTGATGCAGACCAGTCTTGGGCCAGCAGTCATGGCAGGACTCCTCTGGGTGTCTTTAATCTGTGAATGTGAACCTGGAATTACTTCATTAATGCACAACTGTAGTCTTAATACTTGATCATCTGTTAGCTGGAATTTGGTGGCGTGAATTTTAGTAGCGGGTGAACCGAGAAGAGTCCTTGGTTTACCCATGAGGATTCCATAAGGGCTAACTAAAGTCTTTGAGAGATTAATCTCATGCTCATAAAGATTGCCAACTGCTCTGGCAAACTAGAGTAACTACGCTGTTAATCATGGCATTATCAACTACATATAGCTCAGACTAGACAGAAGGTATGAGCTTGCCCTTCCCTGGAAACATGGTGTGCCCTGATATCCTTGATACTCCCTTTTCTTAATTGCAAAAAAGGGATTTCATCAAATTCCAAGACCCCCAGGTGATCAGGCTGGAAGTTTGGATTTCATGAAGAGGAATCAGGAGAATACACACACCATGCTTTGCAGCAAGGTCACAACGTATTTAGGGCATCAAGAAATGCTTCATGTGGTGAGTAATACATTTTAGAGCTTTACTTACAGAAGAGCAAGAAGGAAGAACTTAACCAAAGGATGTTAGTCTGGATAGTGAGGCGGTTAGTTAAGAAACATGACTACAACAGTTATAATTTTTTTAGCAGACAGTGTAGCTGTAAGAAAATCTTTAAACTTCAGTGTAGATCAGCTAGCTTTATGAGGTGTCTGCATAAGCTGGCCAGACTTATTAGGACACTCATTTTCTAGCGACCAATTTGACCACAATAGTGGCAATATTCTAGGGTGATTTTGCATTTTGCTCACACCACGTTCTCATCCAACACCTTTTGTTATGTACCAGATTTAAACTCTTCTTCTACCTGTCTCTTTGCAAACGAAGCCACAAATCATTCAGCTTCTTTCTAGCTGTCTTAAACAGAATTTGAATTTTTTAAACTTTTAGCAAAAGGAGATCTAACAATATTATAAAGATCTCACATTTGGGACTCAGAACAAAGGGGTTTTCCATCTAGACTCTAAAATCTAGATATAATAACAGCTATATTGGCAGGCATTTGTATTCTCAATAATTAGCCTGCACTTTAATCTTAAGACATACATAATAAGACACAAAGGGAATTTGGACATTCATTTACACTGTTAAGGGATTCTTAACCATTTTCCATGCTGGGTCTCAAGAGGTCCGGACCCACGGGGTCACCCAAAACAGGAAGCTAATCCAATAGGGATTTCAAAAGGTCTCTTACCTTGGGTGCGTGCTGGAATGCCGGTCCCCAAAGTGCTTCTACCTGTGTAGTTCTGATGAGCGCTGTCAAATCCCAGACAAGCCCTCCCCAGGTATTGACATGGATTTCCACGGCACAGGCGAAGAGACCCATGAGACACTAGCAACAGCATTATTTTCCACAGCAAAAGAAAGTTAGCAAAAGCAGTGGGCTGAACCTCAATAGGAGAGGGAAGACCCAGAGAACACTTAATGCAGGCTTTTTATGCCGCAAAGTAAACCATCTCAGTGCAATTTTTTATTTTCTGTGAGAACTATTTAAATACATTCTGAACTCACCCTTCAATATTAGAAGCCTGTGTTCTGTTAATTACAAACAACAAGCTTGCTTGTCAGTTCTTATACTATACACCGTTTCTATACAACCTCCGTTATTATACAACCTCCATTTTTAATTTCTCTAACTTGCGATAAAGACTCCATTTTGCATTTTCTTCTACAGCGCCATCGATAAGCTGACACATCCCATGTAGGGAATACAGTCTGTGGCCTTAATCATCACACAGGATCCCCTGTGTGTCATTTACATGAACAGGGATGACCCCAGGATAAACCTTAGGTCTAGCTAAGGCCTGTGTGTAATAGAGTTCTTACGTCAGCCAGCCTCATGAAGACGCAGGCCAGACGGCAAAGTCCCTGAATCATAGAATAGTAGAGTTGGAAGGGGCCTATAAGGCCATCTAGTCCAACCCCCTGCTCAATGCAGGAATCCACCCTAAAGCATACCTGACAGGTGGTTGTCCAGCTGCCTCTTGAAGGCTTCTAGTGTGGGAGAGCCCACAACCTCCCTAGGTAACTGGTTCCATTGTCGTACTGCTCTAACAGTCAGGACGTTTTTCCTGATGTCCAGCCAGAACTTCAAGCGCAGTATTCTCCATGAAGGAGCTGGTTTTGCTTGCTAGGAGACCTTCACTGGCCTGAGACATCCCATGAAGGGAATCCTGGCTGTGTGTAACACAGTTCTAAGTCCAGGTCTGGCCCAAGGTATTTTGCGCATGAAGGAGGGGCTGGCTGGGCTTCCTAGGGCACCTTCACTGACCTGGGATATCCCGATGTAGGGGATGCAGGCTATGCCTAACGGTCCTTAAGGCATCCTCATGAAGAGGGGGCAAATAAGTCTGCTAAGTCCCTAAACGTCAAACATAACGCTCTCCATGAAGGAAGAGCTGTCTCTGCTTGCTAGGGCACCTTCACTGGCCTGAGACATCCCATGAAGGGAATCCTGGCTGTGTGTAACACAGTTCTAAGTCCAGGTCTGGCCCAAGGTATTTTGCTGCCTGAAGCAATACCCAAAGTTGTGCCACCCCACACAACCCAATAAAACATGACTAGGTCATGAAACAATTAGGTTGACCTGAGCCAGGTGAGGGACGTGTTCCCATACCTTTGCCAGGAGAAGGACCTGCAACCCTGTGGACTCTCTTGGACCTCTTAAGCTACCCTTCTGGGAAGGCTGTCTTGGGTTGGGATGAGAAGTCGCATATTGCAACAGTTCCACTCCGGCCTAGAATGCTCCTTAGAGAAAGTGGTGGCAGGGGATAATGGGTCTGTCCTATGGCGGTCTTGCTACAGAGTGTCTCAGGGCTGTAGTTGACTCCCAAGTTTTTCAACATCTACATGAAACCGCCGGGAGACGTTAACCAGGGGTGTGGGCTGAGGCATCACCGATGACACGTAGCTCCACCTCTCCTTCTCAGCTAAACAGAGGTGGGGCAGTTGAAGCTCTGAACCAGCGCATGGGCAGAGGAGTGGGCTGGATGAGGGCCCAATAAACTGAGATTCAATCGAGACAAGACAGAAATACTGTTTGTGGGTGGTTCATCTATCCGGTTAAGTGACAGTCACCCTGTTCTGGAAGGGGGTTTCAGACTTCCTAAAGGGTGAGGTCTGCAGGTTGGGGATGATGACGGATCCGTCATCGTCCATAGAGGCACAGGCTCCCTCAGGGGCTGAGAGCACCTCCTGTTTAAAGGGATTTTTAGTTATTTTTAGTTATTTTAAATATTATTAGACACTTGGTGATTTTAGTGCTTTTCTCTCCTGCTGGTTTTAGTTTAGTATATTTATTTCTATTGTTTGAAGCTTGGCTAGTTTTATTCTGTTTTAATTTCTTATTATTTTAAATGTTTTATGCCCTGCCTGAAGAACTTGGGGTGGATTAAAAGTGCAGTAAATAAAAAGGAAAAAGAATCAAACTAAAATAAAATAAAACACAACTAAAATACAAATGGAAATTAAAAAAACTGTGACCACAGTTGTTTTGGACTACAATCCCCATCAGCTCCAGCCAGCATAGCCGATGGCAGGGGATCATGGGAGTTTTAGGCCAAAAGAACTGGAGCTGCTCCTTCCTGGCCTAAGCTAATGAGAAGCTACTCTGAGCCACGGAGGGAGCCTGTGCCTCTATGGGCAACAATGGATCCATGACCATCCCCAAACCAGAGATGTCACCGATTGGGAAGACTGAAACCCCCCGCCAGAACAGGGTCAATGTCACTAAGCCGGAACGATGAGCCACCCGCAAACAGTATGTCTGTCTTGGCTGGATTGAATCTCAGTTTATTGGGTCCTCATCCAGTCCATTCTCCTGCTCGTGTGCTGGTTCAGGGCTCCAACTGCCCCACCTCTGTTAGCTGAGAAGAAGAGGTGAAGCTAGGTGTCATTGGTGATGCCTCAGCCCACACCCCTGGTAAACGTCTCCTGGCGGTTTCGTGTAGATGTTGAGAAGCTTGGGGGTCAAATAAAGCCCTGAGACACTCCACAGTAAGACTGCCATAGGACAGATCCATCAATCCCCTACCTCCACCTCCAGAATTCTTGGCAGGAGTGGGACCATCGCAATAAGCGTCTTCACATCCCAACTCAAGACAGCCTTCCCAGAAGGATGGCATGAGAGGTCCAAGGGGGTCCACAGAGTTGCAGGTCCTCTGTCCTTCTCCTGGCACAGGTCAACCCAAGAGTGACCCACCCTTCTCTCAAATGGGAATTTTCAAACGCCTGGACCCGGCTGTACATCCACTCATTAGATGTACGCTTCTTGGCTAAGGATGTGCGTTATCAGGAAATCCAGTCCTTTAAGGGCTCATGGGACTTCCAATAGGAATCCTAGACATACACTAAGAGTTTAGGAAAAGGGCATCCCTGAGCACATCCTCAGTAGAGGAATCAAGCGTGATCAAGACAACAACTGTGCTCACATGTAGTTTCACGCAAGAACACCACTCCTTAGTATTCCCCATGGTGAGCCCTGAAATATAATGCAATACACAGCAACTAAAACCCTCAAAACACATGAAGGAGGGGCTGGCTGTGATTCCTAGGGCACCTTCACTGACCTGGGATATCCTCATGTAAGGGATGCAGGCTATGCATAACAGTCCTTAAGTCATTCTCATGAAGAGGGGACAAATAAGTCTGCTAAGTCCCTAAACGTCAAACATAATGCTCTCCATGAAGGAAGAGCTGTCTCTGCTTGCTAGGGCACCTTCACTGGCCTGAGACATCCCATGAAGGGAATCCTGGCTGTGTGTAACACAGTTCTAAGTCCAGGTCTGGCCCAAGGTATTTTGCTGCCTGAAGCAATCCTGAAAACTGTGCCACCCCCACATAACCCAATAAAACATGATTAAGCAATATAACTATTACAAGTAGTTACAGGGCTCAAGTTACAGGAAGCCAGATTCCAGCTGGACATCAGGAAAAACTTCCTGACTGTTAGAGCAGTACGACAATGCAATCAGTTGCCTGGTGAAGTTGTGGGCTCTCCCACACTAGAGGCCTTCAAGAGGCAGCTGGACAACCATCTGTCAGGGATGCTTTAGGGTGGATTCCTGCATTGAGCAGGGGGTTGGACCCGATGGCCTTATAGGCCCCTTCCAACTCTGCTATTCTATGATAAGCTGAGTTTTTATTATTCTGCTCTCACACATGTACAAATTATACACTTACCTCGTCAGAAGAGATGGGAGCAGGCCTGGTCCTCAAAGATGTTAATGATCCTGTTGGGTCGCGTCATTCCTATGCACATTTAACCTTGCAGAAAGCCTGATTGGGAACTGAACACTGTTAAGATGTATCACAAAGTTGGCACAAACAAACTCTTACAACCAAGCTCTTCAGTCTCTAGGTCTCAGAACTTCAAGAATAATTTTCTCCATAAAGGAGGACCAGCCTTGCTTGCAAGTCATGGTCGCTAACCTGAGACATCCCATAAAGGGAATACTGCCTGTGTGTGTAACACAGCCCTAAGTCCAGGTCTGTCCCAAGGTATTTTGTTGCCTGAAGCAATCTTAAAATTCCGCCACCCCCCACAACCCAATAAAACATGACTAGATAATGAAACCATTACCAGTAAAGAAGAGACAGAACAGTGTCTCTGAGAAAATATACATATAGGACTAAGCTAAGTTCTTATAATTCTGCTCTCACACATGTACTGATTATACACTCAAATTATACACTTACCTTGTCAGAAGTGATGGGCTACGTCACTCCCATGCACCCTTACCTTGAAGAAAGCCTGATTGGGAACTGAACACTGTTAAGATTTATCACAAAGTGGGCACAAACTCTTTACCAACAAGCTTTGGTCTACCGACAACTATTAAAAGCACAAAAGTGCATTTTGAAATAAAATGCCGATAGCCAAATGTTGGAAGGACGCAAAAGGTTTAAACTAAGGACGACGGTACAATACAGTATGGGAAATGGCATTTGCCAAATGTTGGAAGGGCAGGAAAAGGGTTAGACCTAAGACGACGGTACAATACAATATGGGAAATAGCACTTACAGAAAAACATACTTAACATACTCTTAATACTCTAAATTAAGACAAAAGGAGACACTTTTGCAACATAATGGCGGCGTTTTATTACATACAAATAAAGTAAAAGCACTAACACAGGTTTCAGATGCCTATATTAGATTATGGTTACAATAGTTTCTCAGGAGGGAAAAATTAAAGTACATAATAATACAAAAACTGCCTACCTTTCTATCTGGTATCTATCCTCCCATTAATTTATCATATTTTAAATCTGCCTAATAACTACTGTTAAATTCGTACTTTGTATTTATAGTATTGGACTGTGTAGCACCCTCTTTCTTTTAAAGATATATACGCAATTTATTACTTATTCCTTGCTTTTAAGATTCCTGTATTATGGTGATATTTAAGTTTTATAGTAATAAAATAATAAAATGTAATACACAACAATTAAAACCACAAAATGAAAACGTGCAATAAGGAAGCAAGAAAATAAACTTGGTTAGGTGTATCACTGCCAAACATTTTTCCTTTAACCACCTTTCTCCAAACTGGTCTCTCCCCCCCACACATTTCACAGTTAAACACATTGCAATTTACTTCTGTCAAATTCGCGATAAACCCGAAAAAAAATGACACAAACTCTAACAACAACACTCTTTGGGCAATTCACAACAATTAAAACCCTCAAAATACATTGCAAAATAAAATGCAATACGCAAGAATTAAAACCACGAAATGTTTTGCAATATAAAATGTAAAAGCGCAATTAGGAACCAAGGAAGGAATTTTGGTAAGGGGTGTGTAACCCTATCACTGACAACCATTCAACCTCTAAAACCAACCTTCACCAATCTGGTGTCCTTGCATTTCACAGTTAAATGCATTGGGATTTACCTCTTAGTAAACACACATAGGGCTTTGCGATAAACCCTAAAGAAATGACACAAACCAACTCTCACAACCAATCTCTTTGGGCAGTTCACAACAATTAACACAACAAAATTCTTTGCAAAATAAAATGCAGGTAGCCAAATGCACATAAACAAATTTTGGAAAGATGCAAAACATTTAAACATGAAATAGTACATTACAGCATGAGAAATGGCACTTTCAAAACAGAATTCTTTTATTACATATTAACAAAATAAATGCACACAGACACAATGAATACACCAACACAGGTTTCAGGTGCCTTTATTAGGTTATGGTTACATTAATTTTTCAGAAGAAAAAAATTAAAATTCATAATAAAAACATTTCTTTTGATTTGGTATCCTCTCATTAATTTATTGTATTTTAAATCTGTCTAATGACTAACATTAAACTCATACTGTATAGTTATCGCGTTGAACTGTGTAGCACTTTTTTCTTTAAAGAATGTTTGTGCAATTTATTGCTTATTCCTTACATATAAGGTTTCTGTAGCATGTTGATATTTAAGATACATATTTGTGAATAAATACATTTAAGTAAAATAAATCCTCCCAAATGCATGAGAGAGCTGGCCATGCTTGCTAAGGCAACTTCACTAACCTGAGACATTCCCATAAAGAGAACGCTGCCTGTCTGTGTGTGTAACACAGTTCTAAGTCACCAACCCATAAAGGGAAGGGCAAAAGGTCTGCTGAGTCCTTGACAGACGGCCAGGCTTGCAAGTGATCATTGCGAGCCTCAGTCATCCCCATAAAGGGGACACTACCTGTGTGTAACACAGTCCTAAATCCAGGTCTGGCCCAAGGTGTTTTGCTGCCTGAAGCAAACCCCAAAATCACGCCACCTGGCACAACCCAATAAAACATTACTAGATATTTAAACAATTACTAGCAAAGAAGCAATAGAACTAACAGTGTCTCTGAGAAAAGATGTACATAGGACTAAGCTAAGCTGAGTTTTTATAATTCTGCTCTCACACATGTACAGATCTTGCACTCACCTTTTCAGAAGTCTTCAAATGATGTTAATGAGCCTGATGGGATGCGTCATACCTATGCACACTTACCTTGCAGAAAGCCTGTGGGCACAAACACTTAGGACCAAGCTCTTTGGGCAATTCTCAACAATTAACCCACCCCATGCATAATTATGTCGAATACATATTGTAAGACTCATCGACCTCTGGCAATTAAGCCAAATAACACCAGCTGTCTGATTGTATCCTGGTGTCAGGGTGATGGTGTTATCATTTACCTTGTTTACTGATCACTGATAATAATGAGGTTGCAGCTTTTTGCACTTAATTTTATTTTGACCTCACTGTTGACAATTCTCCCACTCCGTATTGTTTTATGTTGTTTCCTGCCTCGATCCAGAGGGAGAGGCGGTTAAGAAACTGTCTTAGTCTCTTAGTCTTAAGTCTCTTAGTCTCTGCCATTAAATAGAGCCTGGAATTATTATTTTTTGCGAACCGCCCAGAGAGCCCCGGCTATAGCACAGTATAGAAATGTAAGAAATGAAATAAAATACAATAAAATGCAATTCACAACAATTAACCCCACAATTTGCATAGTAAAATCAAACGCAACAACAAAACCTCCAGAATGCATAATGAAACACAATACACAACAATTAAAACCACAAAATCCGTTATAAAATAAAATGCGCTTTTACATATTATATTGCAATTAGGAGGCAAGGAAGGAAGCTTGAGTTTTCATTTTATATTGCAATTAGGAACCAATCTTGGGAAGCGGCGTCCAGCCCTGTCACTGCCAATGAAGACCTTTGAGGAATTCACAACAATTAAATCCACAAAACGTCTTATATAAAAAAAAAACGCAACACAACAATTGAACCTCCAAAACGCATAATCAAACACGCAATACACAAAATGTGTAATAAAAAATGCAGCAATAAAAACCACAAAATGCTTTATGAAATAAAATGTGCTTTTACATTTTATATTGCAATTAGGCAGCTAGGAAGGAAGGAAGGTAAGGGGTGTTTAACCCTATCACTGCCAACCATTCTTCCTCTAAATCACCCTTCCCCAACCTGGTGCCCTCCCATTTCACAGCTAAACACATTAGGATTTACTTCTAATTAAACACAGGTAGGATTGTGTGATAAACCCCCTAAAAAGGCATTAACCAACTCTTACAATTGAGTTCTGTGGGCAATTCACAACAAATCAAACCATAGAACGCATCATCAAATAAAATACAATATAAAATGTGAAAGCACATTTAGGAAGCCAGGAAGAAATCATGGTAAGGGGTATTTAACCCTTTTACTACCAATCATTCTTCCTCTAAACCACCCTTCCCCAACCTGGTGCCCTCCCATTTCACAGCTGAAGACAGTGGCCCTGTTCAGAAGGCTCCTTAAACCACAGTGGCTCAGGCTTTTTTTGTTAACAAAAAAGCCTGAACCACTGTAGTTTAAGGTTCCTTTTGAACAGGGGCATTGGGGTTTACATCTGTTTAAACACACATAGCATTGTGTGATAAACACTAAAAAAAGGTTACACAAACCAACTCTCACAATAAAGCGCTCTGGGCCTTTCAGCCATTCAAACCCCAAATGCATCAGAAAATAAAGTTCAACCCACAACAATTCCAACCCCAAATGCATCAGAAAATAAAATTCAACCCACAACAATTCCAACCCCAAATGCATCAGAAAATAAAATGCAACCCACAACAATTCCAACCCCAAATGCATCAGAAAATAAAATGCAACCCACAACAATTCCAACCCCAAATGCATCAGAAAATAAAATACAACCCACAATTCCAACCCCAAATGCATCAGAAAATAAAATGCAACCCACAACAATGCAAAACACAAGCAACATTATAAAATGAAACCCCAGGGCACTTAACTGTCTTTGAAGCAAGTAGATCAAGCAGACAGACCAGCTGGGAAGAGAAATGAAAATGTACAATTACACACAAGAACAAATAAAACACCGAGACTCATACAAACTAAAATTTGCAATAGCCAAAGAGACATCTTAGTTTTCAGCTGCCCCTCAAACAGAAGCTGCATTTCATGAGAACATAATAAGTGCCCTGATGCTGGATCAGACCAAGGGTCCATCTAGTCCAGCACTCTGTTCACCCAGTGGCCAACTAGCCATCGGCCAGGGATAAACAAGCAGGACATGGTGCAACAGCACCCTCCCACCCATGTTCCCCAGCAGCTGGTGCACACAGGCTGACTGCCTCAGATACTGGAAGTAGCACACAACCAGGCTAGTAGCCTTCACCTCCTCCAAGAATTTATCCAGCCCCCTTTTAAAGCCATCCATATTGGTGGCCATCACTACATCTTGTGGCAGTGAGTTCCATAGTTGAACTCTGCACTGTGTGAAGAAGTCCTCCTTTTTATTTGTCCTGAATCTCTCACCAATCAGCTTCTTGGGATATGACCAAGGGTTCTAGTATTTCAATAGGTCTGTTTGTTCATTTGCTGTTCAGTACAGCCAGGAGGAAAAGGGGAGCAAAGCGAGTGAGCAAGTAAGTCTTTAACCACCCTGGCTATAACTGTGCCCCCAACGAGGCAGCTCTGGGATAGTTTTTTTTTTTTTAAAAAAAAAGCTGAGCCACTTCCAGGAAAGGCTCTGGCCCAATCCACGCGGTCCCCAGAGTCAAACCCTTACCAGCAAAGCTGCAGATTGAAACAGTCCAGGTCAGCAGACAGGCCAAGAGAGAAGGCAGGTAAAACGCAGGTGAGACACAGGGCTGGGTGTTTCCTGTGGCCCAGTCAGCCCCACAGGGCCAGCTGGGTCTTTGCATTGCTCCTGGGGAGGAAGGCCACGGCAGGGCTGGTTCTTATTTTGAGTCTCTTCCCCTGAGCAAACTCTCCACCTAACTGAGGTCCTGGGGAAGGCGGAGAACTTCTAGGCCCTCTGGCTCGTTAGCATTCACAGCTGGTCCTTCCTTCTCTTGAGTCTCCGCCCTTTTGATGCTTTTTGCAGCACTGAACTCAGCTATTAAAAAAAAAGAAGGGGAAAAGAAACTTTAAAAGGGCTGGTTCTATCTCCTCATGTGCAGGCTTTTGCTGCTTAGACATTTTCAGCCTCCAGACTTTTACTGGTCTGTAATGCTACAAAGTGACACAAGCACACCCACAGATACATATATATATATAATAAAATTGTAAGGAACTGGTTCTTCCAAAGTTGATTTCTCACACAAACTAAGAGCTTTTACTACTGAAGCAATGCCCCATAACAATAACAATAATAACAATAATAATGATAATAATATATTTGTTGAATGGGCCCCTTCTGTACCTAAAGGCTCTAGGACTCTGGAGTGCGTGATAAATGCAATAAATAAATAAATGTTTTTAAATTCTGTATATTTGTTTTTAATGTTGGCTGTTTTTAACTTTAGCAAACCACCCAGAGAGCTTTGGCTATGGGGCGGTATATAAATGCAATAAACAAATAAATACATGTTTTTAAATTTTGTATATTTGTTTTTTAACGTTCATTGTTTTTAACTTCTCTGTTTCCCTTTTAAAAAAATAATTTTAAAAAACATCACCAACACAGACATCACATATAATACATGCAAACAAAGTTATACATGAAACAACTGCACTTAAAATAAAAACATTTAAGGTAAAGGATAAGGTACATTTTTTAGCCCTTTTCATGCCCAAAATGCCAACTAATTTCTTAATTACCATTTATATGTCAATTTATTTATTTATTTATTAAATTTATGTACTGCCCCATAGCCAAAGTTCTCTGGGTGGTTTACAAAAGTTAAAAACAGTGGACATTAAAAAAAAGTATACAAAATTTAAAACCATCAAAAAGATATAAAAACAACAGTATAAAACAGTATCCTTTTTTTTTTTTTTTACAACAACAGTTCTGGGGGCCATTAAAAACCAACAAACTTAGCATAATGTTGTTAAATGCTGTTAAATGCCTGGGAGAAAAGAAAGGTCTTGTTAATCAAATTCAGTTCTTTCTGATTTATCTGAATCTCATACATTGGCTTCACAGAATTGTACTTCATTTCTCTCTAATCCCTCCTCCTTTCTCCATCTTAATACTAAACACTGAATACTGTTTTTCACTTTTGCAAACTGCCCAAAGAGCTTCAGTTATGGGGCAGTATATAAATGCAACCAATCAATTAATGTTTTTAAATTTTGTATCTTTGTTTTTTAACGTTTCCTGTTTTTAACTTTTGCAAACTGCCCAAAGAGCTTCAGCTATGGGGCGAAATATAAATGCAACCAATCAATAAATAAGTTTTTATATTTCGTATCTTTGTTTTTTAACGTTTCCTGTTTTTCACTTTTGCAAACTGCCCAGAGAGCTTGGGCTATGGGGCGAAATATAAATGCAATAAATAAATAAATAAAGACCATTTTGACTCAGGGTGCCTTGTGGCAGAGGTCTGCCTTAAACGGGGACATGGAAATTTGGGGGTCCCTGAGAGAGATTAAGAACCGAAGAGCCTCGTGGAATGGAGAGAGCAAGAACTCCAGACATGAGGGAACCCTAATATTTACTTTGGGGCTTTCAAGATTGCTTGGTGACAACTCTGAAGGGCTCAGGAAGCCCTTTGGCTGCCACCAGCCGCTTAAGGACGACTTTTTAATCGTTTTTACCTCAGGCCATATTCCCTAACCCTTCCCCAGAGACCCCCACAGCCAGGTCCCGTCTTCCTCGCGCGCCCAAAGTTGGCGAGACTGCAGCCAGCTGTGGCTAATTGCAATCTGATTCCTTTTGTTCAGAGACTGCTCTGTCAGGAGTGGCTCCCTCTGTCTGAGGGGATTTCCCCCCCCCCCTCAGCGCTGCTCCCACCTATGAGGTTCCTCAGTTGTGGCAAATGCCTCTTCTTCCAGGGCTGGAGGAACTGTTTTGCGCCAAAGCGGCTCTTTCCTGAGCAAAAAGTAGTGGCTCCGTTTTGAGGCGACCAAAAAGCCAAGGCGTCTCCGTCCCCACCTGCCACAGCTTGCAACAGCTTGCAATTCAGTCCCCCTCTTAAAATGTATTCCCCAAAGGCAAAAATGGGGTGGGGCTCTTTTATTTTAAATGGAGCAGAATATGTAAGGTGACCATATGAGAAGCAGGACAGGACTCCTGTATCCTTAACAGTTGTATTGAAAAGGGAATTTCAGCAGGGGTCATTTGTACATATGGAGAACCTGGTGAAATTTCCCCTTCATGACAACAGTTAAAGCTGCAGGAGCCCTGCCCTCTTTTAAACCTGCACGCTCTAGTATAGCTCCTGCAGCTTTAACTGTGGTGATGAAGAGGGAATTTCACCAGGTGCTGCATGCATACAAATGACACCTGCAGAAATTCCTTTTTCTGTGCAACTGTTTTCTATGCAACAGGAGCCCGGTCCTCCTTTCCATAGGGTCACCCTAGAATATGAATGCTGGCTAGCCAGAGTGATCCTTAGTAACACACCTGTCTTTTAAGGCAGCCATGAGCATGTAAGGTCATCTTTTGTTAAAAGGAGGTTTCTGGCAACTATTTATTTAAAACATCAAGATCTCAGGGCGGCGTACAGATAAAAGCATACAGTATAAAACAATAAATATACACAGCTAAATTGTTTTTTAACGTTTCCTGTTTTTCACTTTTGCAAACTGCCCAGAGAGCTTCAGCTATGGGGCGAAATATAAATGCAATCAATCAATAAATGTTTTTAAATTTTGTATCTTTGCTTTTTAACGTCTCCTGTTTTTAACTTTTGCAAACTGCCCAGAGAGCTTCAGCTATGGGGCGAAATATAAATGCAATCAATCAATAAATGTTTTTATATTTTGTATCTTTGCTTTTTAACGTTTCCTGTTTTTAACTTTTGCAAACTGCCCAGAGAGCTTGGGCTATGGGGCGGTATACCAATGCAATAAATAAATAAATAAAGACCATTTTGACTGGGTGCCTTGTGGCAGAGGTCTGCCTTAAAAGGGGACATGGAAATTTGGGGGAGAGCAAGAACTCCAGACATGAGGGAACCCTAATATTTACTTTGGGGGTTTCAAGATTGCTTGGTGACAACTCTGAAGGGCTCCAGAAGCCCTTTGGCTGCCACCAGCCTCTTAAGGACTACTTTTTAAACATTTTTACCTCAGGCCATATTCCCTAACCCTTCCCCAGAGACCCCCACAGCCAGGTCCCGTCTTCCTCGCGCGCCCAAAGTTGGCGAGACTGCAGCCAGCTGTGGCTAATTGCAATCTGATTTCTTTTGTTCAGAAACTGCCCTGTCAGGAGTGGCTCCCTCTGTCTGAGGGG
Organism: Elgaria multicarinata webbii; assembly: GCF_023053635.1. NCBI lineage: Eukaryota > Metazoa > Chordata > Lepidosauria > Squamata > Anguidae > Elgaria > Elgaria multicarinata. The sequence goes on along the minus strand of NC_086190.1, from coordinate 18,345,862 downwards.
ATTTCCCCCCCCCCTCAGCGCTGCTCCCACCTATGAGGGTCCTTAGTTGTGGCAAATGCCTCTTCTTTCAGGGCTGAAGGAACTATTTTGTGCCAAAGCGGCTCTTTCCTGAGCGAAAAGTAGTGGCTCCGTTTTGAGGCGGCCAAAAAGCCAAGGCGTCTCCGTCCCCACCTGCCAGAAAAGCCCAGGGCTGAGAGGAATCAGCAAAGGCTAGCAATTCAGCCCCCAAGACCTCTTAAAATGTATTCCCCAAAGGCAAAAATAGGAGCGGGGCTGTTGTTTTATTTTAAATGGAGCAGAATATGTAGGGTGACCATATGAAAAGGAGGACAACGCTCCTGTATCCTTAACAGTTGTATTGAAAAGGGAATTTCAGCAGGTGTCATTTGTACATATGGAGAACCTGGTGAAATTTCCCCTTCATGACAACAGTTAAAGCTGCAGGAGCCCTGCCTTCTTTTAAACCTGCACGCTCTAGTATAGCTCCTGCAGCTTTAACTGTGGTGATGAAGAGGGAATTTCACCAGGTGCTGCATGCATACAAATGACACCTGCGGAAATTCCTTTTTCTGTGCAACTGTTTTCTATGCAACAGGAGCCCTGCCCTCCTTTCCATAGGGTCACCCTAGAATATGAATGCTGGCTAGCCAGAGTGATCCTTAGTAACACACCTGTCTTTTAAGGCAGCCATGAGCATGTAAGGTCATCTTTTGTTAAAAGGAGGTTTCTGGCAACTATTTATTTAAAACATCATTAAGATCTCAGGGCGGCGTACAGATAAAAGCATACAGTATAAAACAATAAATATACACAGCTAAATTGTTTTTTAACGTTTCCTGTTTTTCACTTTTGCAAACTGCCCAGAGAGCTTCGGCTATGGGGCGAAATATAAATGCAATCAATCAATAAATGTTTTTATATTTTGTATCTTTGCTTTTTAACGTTTCCTGTTTTTAACTTTTGCAAACTGCCCAGAGAGCTTGGGCTATGGGGCGGTATACCAATGCAATAAATAAATAAATAAAGACCATTTTGACTAGGTGCCTTGTGGCAGAGGTCTGCCTTAAAAGGGGACATGGAAATTTGGGGGAGAGCAAGAACTCCAGACATGAGGGAACCCTAATATTTACTTTGGGGGTTTCAAGATTGCTTGGTGACAACTCTGAAGGGCTCCAGAAGCCCTTTGGCTGCCACCAGCCTCTTAAGGACTACTTTTTAAACATTTTTACCTCAGGCCATATTCCCTAACCCTTCCCCAGAGACCCCCACAGCCAGGTCCCGTCTTCCTCGCGCGCCCAAAGTTGGCGAGACTGCAGCCAGCTGTGGCTAATTGCAATCTGATTTCTTTTGTTCAGAAACTGCCCTGTCAGGAGTGGCTCCCTCTGTCTGAGGGGATTTCCCCCCCCCCTCAGCGCTGCTCCCACCTATGAGGGTCCTTAGTTGTGGCAAATGCCTCTTCTTTCAGGGCTGAAGGAACTATTTTGTGCCAAAGCGGCTCTTTCCTGAGCGAAAAGTAGTGGCTCCGTTTTGAGGCGGCCAAAAAGCCAAGGCGTCTCCGTCCCCACCTGCCAGAAAAGCCCAGGGCTGAGAGGAATCAGCAAAGGCTAGCAATTCAGCCCCCAAGACCTCTTAAAATGTATTCCCCAAAGGCAAAAATAGGAGCGGGGCTGTTGTTTTATTTTAAATGGAGCAGAATATGTAGGGTGACCATATGAAAAGGAGGACAACGCTCCTGTATCCTTAACAGTTGTATTGAAAAGGGAATTTCAGCAGGTGTCATTTGTACATATGGAGAACCTGGTGAAATTTCCCCTTCATGACAACAGTTAAAGCTGCAGGAGCCCTGCCTTCTTTTAAACCTGCACGCTCTAGTATAGCTCCTGCAGCTTTAACTGTGGTGATGAAGAGGGAATTTCACCAGGTGCTGCATGCATACAAATGACACCTGCGGAAATTCCTTTTTCTGTGCAACTGTTTTCTATGCAACAGGAGCCCTGCCCTCCTTTCCATAGGGTCACCCTAGAATATGAATGCTGGCTAGCCAGAGTGATCCTTAGTAACACACCTGTCTTTTAAGGCAGCCATGAGCATGTAAGGTCATCTTTTGTTAAAAGGAGGTTTCTGGCAACTATTTATTTAAAACATCATTAAGATCTCAGGGCGGCGTACAGATAAAAGCATACAGTATAAAACAATAAATATACACAGCTAAATTGTTTTTTAACGTTTCCTGTTTTTCACTTTTGCAAACTGCCCAGAGAGCTTCGGCTATGGGGCGAAATATAAATGCAATCAATCAATAAATGTTTTTATATTTTGTATCTTTGCTTTTTAACGTTTCCTGTTTTTAACTTTTGCAAACTGCCCAGAGAGCTTGGGCTATGGGGCGGTATACCAATGCAATAAATAAATAAATAAAGACCATTTTGACTAGGTGCCTTGTGGCAGAGGTCTGCCTTAAAAGGGGACATGGAAATTTGGGGGAGAGCAAGAACTCCAGACATGAGGGAACCCTAATATTTACTTTGGGGCTTTCAAGATTGCTTGGTGGCAACTCTGAAGGGCTCAGGAAGCACTTTGGCTGCCCAGAGAGCTTGGGCTATGGGGCAGTATATCAATGCAATAAATAAATAAAGACCATTTTGACTGGGTGACTTGTGGCAGAGGTCTGCCTGTGCCTGCTTACCCTACCCTGTGCCTGTTTGCATTCTCTTCCCCTCCTTATTGTTTTACTATGATTTTATTAAATTGTAAGCCTATGCAGCAGAGTCTTGCTATTTACTGTTTTACTCTGTACAGCACCATGTACATTGATGGTGCTATACAAAATAATAATAATAATAATAATAATAATAATAATAATAATAATAATAGGAGACATGGAAATTTGGGGGTCCCTGAGAGAGATTAAGAACCGAAGAGCCTCGTGGAATGGAGAGAGCAGGAGCTCCAGACATGAGGGAACCCTAATATTTACTTTGGGGCTTTCAAGATTGCTTGGTGGCAACTCTGAAGGGCTCCAGAAGCACTTTGGCTGCCACCAGCCTCTTAAGGACTACTTTTTAAACATTTTTACCTCAGGCCATATTCCCTAACCCTTCCCCAGAGACCCCCACAGCCAGGTCCCGTCTTCCTCGCGCGCCCAAAGTTGGCGAGACTGCAGCCAGCTGTGGCTAATTGCAATCTGATTTCTTTTGTTCAGAAACTGCCCTGTCAGGAGTGGCTCCCTCTGTCTGAGGGGATTTTCCCCCCCCTCAGCGCTGCTCCCACCTATGAGGGTCCTTAGTTGTGGCAAATGCCTCTTCTTTCAGGGCTGAAGGAACTATTTTGCGCCAAAGCGGCTCTTTCCTGAGCGAAAAGTAGTGGCTCCGTTTTGAGGCGGCCAAAAAGCCAAGGCGTCTCCGTCCCCACCTGCCAGAAAAGCCCAGGGCTGAGAGGAATCAGCAAAGGCTAGCAATTCAGCCCCCAAGACCTCTTAAAATGTATTCCCCAAAGGCAAAAATAGGAGCGGGGCTGTTGTTTTATTTTAAATGGAGCAGAATATGTATGGTGACCATATGAAAAGGAGGACAACGCTCCTGTATCCTTAACGGTTGTATTGAAAAGGGAATTTCAGCAGGTGTCATTTGTACATATGGAGAACCTGGTGAAATTACCTCTTCATCACAACAGTTAAAGCTGCAGGAGCCCTGCCCTCTTTTAAATCTGCCCACTCTAGTATAGCTCCTGCAGCTTTAACTGCTGGGGTGAAGAAGGAATTTCACCAGGTGCTGCATGCATACGAATAACACCTACTGAAATTCCCTTTTCTATGCAACTGTTAAAGACACAGGAGCCCGGTCCTCCTTTCCATAGGGTCACCCTAGAATATGAATGCTGGCTAGCCAGAGTGATCCTTAGTAACACACGTGTCTGCACACCTGTCTTTTAAGGCAGCCATGAGCATATAAGGTCATCTTTTGTTAAAAGGAGGTTTCTGGCAACTATTTATTTAAAACATCATTAAGATCTCAGGGCGGTGTGCAAATAAAAGCATACAGTATAAAACAATAAATATACACAGCTAAAAACAAATTAAACCATGAACCACGTTAAAACAAGCAGTAAAAACAATACAGTTAAAACAATGTGCCATCTAAGTGAATTTAAGCATTAAAGGCTTTGTTAAAAAGCCATGTTTTCACTTGGCGCCGGAATAAAATCAGCGTTAACGCCAGTCGGGCCTCCAAGGGGAGGGCATTCCGCAGTCGGGGTGCCACAACAGAGAAGGCCCTGTCCCATGTCCCATCATAGCGTATGTGTTGTGCTGGTGGGATGTGGAGAAGGGCTCCTCCTATAGATCTCAAGTCTCGGGCAGGCATATATAACTACAGCTATTATTCCCCCTTTTTTAAAAAGATGGGATGGAAAGTCGGCCCAGGCTTTCTCCCATATCAAGTAGCATCTTTTCCAGAGCTTAGGACCAATGTCACTGCATTTCTCTGAACTGTATAAGTACCCTCAGGTTTGGGAGAAGTTTAGGAGAGTCCAGGGTCTCCTTCTTCCTAGAGGCATTTTATTTATTTATTAAAAAACATTTATGCCCCACCCTACATCACAAGGAAAAAACCATACATATCAAACAGAATATACAACCCTCAAACAAATTAAACCATTGAGATGTTAAAGGCAATATGAAATTTTAAAATGGTAAAACCCAATTCAGACAAGACAGTGGGCCTTATTCCCCCCCCCCCCCTTTGCAGGTCAAGGTGCAACACTGCTGCTGAAATCACTGAGTCTCTCTTCCCAGAAGAAAGGCTCCTGCTGAAACCACTAGGCTTCTTGCTTGCCAGAGCAAAGTCTCATTGGTGGGTGCCTCGCCTCTTCTAGTCAGGGCTCCCCGTTTTCCTTCCCCTTCACTGAGACTAGGGCCAGATCTACACTAAGTAGGATAAAACACTTTGAAATGTTTTGAATACTGTGTAGGTCGTGTGTCAGAGGCCCCCAAAAGTTGTCAAAACTGTTATAAACTGGTTTAAAGCAGTAGTGTAGACCTTACCCACACTAGTTGCAGTTTCCAAGAAAGGGTTTTCCTGGAACCTTTAAAAGGTATCTTCCTTTTAAAGGTTCCCTCTCCTTTTTCCGCTGCTTTTTATGTGCATGTGTGTATGCTCTAAGTCTCAAGAAGACACTTTCTCCCAGTCTTGAAGCTACTTTTAGGCCCCCATATGCTCAGCGAATTCCCCCAAAACTAGTTTGTGCATTTGAATTTGTTGAAACCTCAATAAACGCACCTTTGTGGCATTACTTTCTTCGACGGTGTAGATCTCTTTGGGTGGGGAATCACCTTACTTAGCCACAGACACGCTATTGCCAATGTGTAAAGCGTGTTTGGGCGGTGGAGAAGGCGGGCAGACACGTGTCTGTTTATACACACATTCGCATCATCATTTATTATACGGCCGCAGACCCAATGAGAGACAGTAGCAGACATCATTAAGATGCAGGGGGTTGGACTAGATGGCCTTGTAGGCCCCTTCCAACTCTGCTATTCTATGATTCTATGGCAAAAACCCCATCATTAAATTGTTATGCAGAGAAATGTTAAAACATGCACATGTTTAAAATATCTTAACATAGTTAAAACACCCAAGACAAAGAGAGAGAGAGAGAGAGAGAGAGAGAGAGAGAGAGAGGAAAACAACTTGAAATAGAAGTTGCAATTATGTTGGGGAAATCATTTTATGAGTCCTTTGTACAGAAAAAAGTCCTGTGAACAGCAGATCCAAGCATTAAAAGCAAAGCTGAAGGTGCACCAAGGTGTAACTGCCATTGTGCAAATTGAAGAGCTGGAGGATTATGACTGCTTTCCTCCAACCCAAACAGTGAATTCAGCACCCCTGGGAATTTGGCCAGGAAGTCTGGTTAACCCACAATGGCAGAATCCTCACCCCATGGCCCCAGTCACAAACATAGTTGTGGAGAAAACCTTTGGCAATGGCAGAACTTCTAAAGAAACCGTCATGGAGGCCAATTGATGGATTCCTAGTCAGGCTAAAGCCATCGCTGAGCAATTTAGGCCCCCTCCATGGCTAGCCAACGCCTGGCAAAGCTATCCCACTGTGGATGCAGCAGACAAGACCCAACTGGCAAGAATTCGTGCTTCCCTCAGAGACACTGCAGTGTCAGAACACAGCATCAACATGAACAACCTCAGGAGTGCCAACTGTCAAGAGAAGATGACAGCGGTTCTTAAAGCCCTTGCCAGGACCTAGACCAAACCTATTTAGAGGTGCAAGTCAGGGGAAACTCCCAGAAGCACATATTGGTAGAAAGAAAGGGCTAGCTGTCCTTTTTGGAAAAGTGCAGACCATTCAAGTCAATAGAAATGCAGTGTGGAATTATGATGTAGCTCAGTTTAAGTCTCCCCTGTGTGCTGGACTAAATGGGCAGACAAAAATGACTTTAGGTATAGATCCAAGTGCCTTATCTAGAAATGAGCTGTCTCGCATTATTTTGTGAGCCTCTGAAGTGCGAAGGACTTCTGGCACCTTAAAGAAGCCCTCCCATTGTGGGGGGGGGGGGGGACACTTAGAGCCAGTGCAAGCTAGAGCCAGTGCAAACACTGGACCCCATTCCTCAGCTCTCTGCAAGCAGAACAAGGCCCCCAATCCTCGTGCCCATTACAAACGCCTTGGTCAGCAAACCCTGCTAAGCCACAGTGTCCCCAGGAAGCTAGAAGCATCAGGCAGGGGATTTCAGAACAGAGCGCCCCCAGAAAGAAAAATAGATCCATACAGAGTTTTCCTATGGAATGAACTCCGTTCTTTAGGGGAAGACATGAAGAAGTATATCAAGCAGCCAGCAGAAGTCTTGTCTGAGGTTTGGGCATTGTTAAAAGAGCACTGATGCCAACATCTGGGCCCCCGAGCAAAGGCAGGTCTTGAGAGACGTGTGTGCAGCACTACAGGGGTGCCCAGTTCCCCGTGAATATCCTCAGGTGAACACTAAGCCTCAGTGTGTCAGGCGCAGGGGACGCCCCCCTGACAGGGCTACAGAGGTGACCTGAAGGGGATCTACACTACTGCTTTTAAAGCGCTTTAAAGCACTTTGAAAACATTTTGAAAACTGTATATGCAGTGTGTCCTGGGCCCCAACAGTTGTCAAAACTGTTATAAAGCGCTTTAAAGCAGTAGTGTAGATCTGGGATACTCAGCCAAGCCAACAGCAAAAATCAGAAAAGCGTGTGAAAGTTAGAGTTCACAACTGTTGCCAGAGAGAAAATCTAAAGAGTCAGAAAGAGACTTCTCAGACAGAAATCCAGACTCTCCCTAAAACCTAGCCATGGAGGGCAGGGGGAGGCAGTACTGTAACTGCCAAAGAAACCCCTCCCAAACAACCTCTTGTTGAATCTGGTGCAAAAATGCACAAGGGAAATTTATCCTCAACTAGAGAAGTTGAGGCTTCACTTCCTAAACCAAGTGAACCCATGAAAGAGCATTTTTTTATAAGCTCCCCAGTTCAGTCTCAAGTTCAAGAGGGTGAGAAAACCCAGACTAATGTTTCTGCCAGGCCAAGTTGTAAATAAATTCTTGTGGCATGTTCAGAAGTCAAAACCAGAAATGTAAAGCCTGCTGAGGAATGCTGTGTAGCACGGGGTGGGGGTGGGTGGGAACCTTCTAACTTTAAAAACAGAAGAAAATCCTCCATTGATTTTCTTCTCAGAATGTCCTGAAACTTCTTCTAAAGATGCTAGCAAAGAAAAGTCTGAAGCTAGCCTCAACCTAACTATCCTGGAACTACTTGTGAGTAAACCTGAACAAAAGCTCTGTAAAGCCACATGTACATCCATTTCTTAAGAGAGTGAAGCAGAACTAGCTTTGTCTCTTGAAATGGAGGCAAAGTCCAAAAAAGAAAACAAACTGATTGCTCTGGATTTGTTTCACCTGTGTTGTTGAGAAGCAAAAGCATTAGGGTTGGTCACAGGTGCACTTTGATTTAGCACCTTGCATGTTTGGTGCTGGCATTTAAAAATAAAATTTCAGTGGTAGCAATATTTGGCTTCACGCAGACAGCTTGCACAGGATTCTGGGCTTCCAATTCTTTGTCCACTCTCTTGTGACTGAAATCTGATATTACTTGCTGGTTTAGAGACAGAACAGTGTTAATGTTTAAACTTTATTCAGGTTTCAGGTAAACACTTCCTGCAGTTGGAGGCTCTACTTTTTGAAGTCCTTCCTCTATCAAAAGGCAGTTCAATAGGAAGCAAGAGCTGGGGGGATCTACACTATTGCTTTTAAAGCACTTTAAAGCACTTTGAAAACATTTTGAAAACTGTATATGCAGTGTGTCAAAACAGTTGTCAAAACTGTTATAAAGCACTTTAAAGCAGTAGTGTACATCCCCCCAGCTCTTGCTTCCTATTGAACTGCCTTTTGATAGAGAAAGGACTTCAAAAAGTAGAGCCTCCAACTGCAGGAAGTGTTTACCTGAAACCTGAATAAAGTTTAAACATTAACACTGTTCTGTCTCTAAACCAGCAAGTAATATCAGATTTCAGTCACAAGAGAGTGGACAAAGAATTGGAAGCCCAGAATCCTGTGCAAGCTGTCTGCGTGAAGCCAAATATTGCTACCACTGAAATTTTATTTTTAAATGCCAGCACCAAACATGCAAGGTGCTAATCAAAGTGCACCTGTGACCAACCCTAATGCTTTTGCTTCTCAACAGCACAGGTGAAACAAATCCAGAGCAATCAGTTTGCAGGCAGAATGCTCACCCATGCAACTCCCTGCCACTGCTAAGGAGGCAGTGAGACAGTTATATTTTTGTGCATTAATAACCTTCAAGACTGGAAAGGTGTAAGGCCTATTGATCTTAGTGGGCCTTACTTCTGAGTAGACATACTTAGGATTGTGCTGCAGCTGTGTTTTTAAGGTGATACAAGATTATACACACACACCCCATGTTTACCAAAAGAACAGTTTGCTGGTTACTGCATCATTTTTGCTTGGGGAAAAAAGGGGGTTAGACACCCTAAAATAAGCAGGGCCAGATAGGAATTGTTTTAACAAGGACTCTGGAAAAGGTGCTACTGAATCTTCTTTGGCCAGGAAGGACCTGGGGCATTGCATTTTTCTCCTGATCCTTCTGGAGTCCAGATTTGGGGGTGTGGACAATGGGAACACACACAGACACACAGCACCTCTCACTTTAACATTTGATTTTAGGTGTCCTGCGTTGGTAGCAGTTACAGGGCTGACTGCAGGGACAAGTAATAACCCAGACCAACGTTCCAGCAGACAAGTTTCAGTGCATGGAAGTTCAGACAAATATAGGGAGAGAACCATATAACAGGCACAGGGTCAAGACACAGGCAAGCAAGCCAAGATAATGGCCCTGTCCAAAAGATACTTTAAACCATGGCTTTAACCAAGCTGTGGTTTAAGGTGTCTTCTGAACAGGGCCATAAAGTCAGACAAAGCAGAAGTGGTCAAACAGAGGCAGCCCAATACATACACAATCCAGTAGCACGGTCAAGCAGGAGTCCAAGTTCATAGCGCAAGGGTTCAAGATGGACATGGCAGGGCGAAGAAACCAGGAGAAGCTGGGGAGAGGTGGCTTCCAGCAGCTAGCAAAAGCCAACTGCTGGGTTTTTCCTCATAAAGGCTGCTGAGCCCCACCCAGACTCAGGTGCTGCCAATTAGAGCTCTCTAGCCAGAGCCCTACTTGAAGACTTGCTTTCTCCTGAGGAGACCATCTTTGCAAATGAGCACTGTTGTTGGGTATTTATTATTTGGCCATGAGAACTAAATGGAACCACCATCTTCATGAGCAAGTACCTCTGAATACTAGCTTACTGTCGCTTCTTCACCCACGCATTTGTCCCTCACTATTTCCTCTTTTGAAAAAGAACATAAGAAGCGCTATGCTGGATTAGACCCAGGGTCCATCTAATCCAGCACTCTGTTTGCATAGTGGCCAACCAGCCATCGGCCAGGGATGAACCAGCAGGACATGGTGCAACAGCACCCTCCCGCCCATGTTCCCCAGCAACTGTTGCACCCAGGCTGACTGCCTCAAATACTAGAGATAGCACACAACCATCAGGGCTAGTAGCCATGGATAGCTTTCGCCTCCAGGAATTTATCCAACCCCCTTTTAAAGCCATCCAAATTGTTGGTCATCACTACATCTTGTGGTAGTGAGTTCCATAGTTTAACTCGGCGCTTGGTGAAGAAGTCCTTCCTTTTATTTGTCCCGAATCTCCCACCAATCAGCTTCATAGGATGACCCTGGGTTCTAGTATTTTGAGAGAGGGGGAAAAATATCTCCCAATCCACATTCTCCACACCGTGCATAATTTTGAACACCTCTGTCATGTCTCCCCTCAGCCTCCTTTTTTCCAAGTTAAACAATCCCAGTTGTTGTAACCTTCCCTCCTAGGGGAGATGCTCCAGCCCCTTCATCATTTTAGTTGCCGTTTTCTGCACTTTTTCCAGCTCTATGATGTCCTCTTTTAGGTGTGGTGACCAGAACTGTACACAATATTCTAAGTGTGGTCATGGCCCATCCCATAGGCTGTTTTGATCCCGTCGCTTCTCCTGCACACAGCAGGGGATAGTGGCAACTTCCGTCTTTAAAAATAAGTCGGACTTACTGGGGTGTTTTTTTGTGGCACTAAGGCAGCTAGAAGGAGCAGGAGGCGTGCAGGAGGCAGATTTTGTTGTGAGAGGGACCCACGAAAATCCGTGAGTGCCCAGTAACGAGCGTGCAATAAAACACTCGTTTAATGGTGCTCTTAGGCCCTTCCTGTGGGCATCACAGAAAGCCCTGTATAAGACACCCATATAAGTTGTGACCCAGCAAAATGAGCACATCACAAATTGACCTGGCTGGTGACTTATGGAAGGCTGCTAGGGCGTTGCAGCCCCAAATCTATTTCCTGGATCTGCTCCACAGAGTCCTGAGTGTCTAGGTTGACCCTTTGGAAAGGAGGACAGGGCTCCTGTATCTTTAACAGCTGTATTTTAAAAAATCAGCAAATGTCATTTGCATGCCTGCAGCACCTAGTGAGATTCCCTCTTCATCACAACAGTTAAAGCTGCAGGAGCCCTGCCCTCTTGACGGTTGAAATAACAGGGCCGTTGAAATAGTCAAGACTTGTCAGACATCTTTATTCCACATGCGATCAAAACGTTTTGAGTTGCAACAATCAAGTCCAAAATTCAACCTGTTCCACACTTTATCAGGTTGTTCCCAATCTGAGAGACGAATGATTTAAAGGGACCCAATTGAACCAAAGTTGTTGGTGGGTGTGTTGTGTTCCGCTGTGTGTATCCAGTGTTGAGACTTCTGAGCGATACGATTCTATTACAAGAATGTGTATGCAGACTGTTTCGTATGAAGTATAAGTGTAGCAGCATCTACACGGCAGAAGGAAAGCTGTTACCTCACCTTTACTATATATATATTTTTTTTAAAAAAAATATTTTGGCCTGCTGCTGCTGCTTCCAACTCTCTCTATGGACCGAAATTGTCCCCCGCCCCAAAGTGCGTGGGTGTCCCCCGAGGAGAAGCCCAATTAAGACACCAGAAAAGGAGGAGAATGAAATTTGAGGGACCCGGGTTAACAGTGCTCAGCACCACAACAACCGATATTCACTCATTCTTCCTGGAGAACCAAAGACAATGTTAAAATTTGGGAGCCTTTTGTTCTTTTCCTTCGTTTTCAATCCGACAGGTTCGTTTTCAAAGGCACTTCGCGCCGGCTGCCTCCACACAAAACAGGAAATGATACTGTCAAAGTGCTACAGAGGGACAATAGTTCCTAAAGACAGCTGTGCGTTACGGGAGAGGTTGGCTGCCGTGGATCCGCCACTCTGCACGTGGGTAATGTGACTGCGGAAAAAGGCACTGCCGGGGGAGCATCACTGCATGTACGGGTATTTCCAGCCCCCCAGGGGCGCATGGGTTTCCTTGACGGCCTGAGGAGACGTCCACCGCAGGATGTAGTAGGGGCTTCCGGGCTTGTCATTCGTTCCTGTTTCCAAAGGGAGAAATTCACACGAGGGTTAGAGAACGGCGAGCGCTTCCTTTTATTTAAATAAAGAAACCCATGTTGCTAGACCTCATGGCCGTGGAGAGCCAGTTGGAAACGCAACATTTTGCAAGGCTCCCCAAGCAGAACTGGTTGGTGCAGGGGATTCAGCAAAACCATGCAAGCTCCATCCCAGCACAAATTTCCACCCTGGGCCCGCCCCTAGCGCACCTGAAACACGAGCACCTCCGAACGGTTGTTGGGCCACAACAGACCCGGTAGACTTGTCGTTGATGTAGAAATTGCCGGCTGCGTTCCGGAGCAGTTTGGTCGCTTCGGCGATGACAGATCTACGAGAAACAAAGGCAGGGAGGAACAAAAATGTTTTTTTTAAAAAAAAACTGGTATAGGGTTAGCAGTAACACGGTGGGCGCAATCACATCTGCACATCAGGGTAGGCCAAAGGGAAGATGCACTTGGTGCATCAGGAAAAACATCAGGAAAAGCTTCCTGTGTTAGAGCAGTACGACAATGGAACCAATTTCCTAGGGAGATGGTGGTCTCTCCCACACTAGAGGCATTCAAGAAGCAGCTGGATAACCATCTGTCAGGGATGCTTTAGGGTGGATTCTTGCATGGAGCAGGGGGTTGGACTGGATGGCCTTAGAGGACCCTTCCAACTCTACGATTCTATGAACCTGCAGGCCTTCTAGAAATCTAGTGCTAAAATGTCCTGCTTGTGGGTCCGTGGTCGACAGCTGGTTGGCCACTGATGATCTTAGACAGGGTGGAAATGGCCCATTAGAGCAGGGAGAGAGAGAGAGAAGGACCAATCTTGACAATGTAGGTAAAACTACCTATTCAATTAAATATTATGAGTAGGGTTAAGCGGAGAAAGAAAATCTGGGACATAGCAATACACGAAAAGTTGACCCAGAAGTTAAGAACACATAGAGGGATAAAGAAAAGAGATACTTTCAAGACAGACTGGCAAAAATATATAGACTACACGAAAAAGGAATCAAACAGAACAACTTTGGCAGAAGCCTATAGAAATCTGTGGGACTCATAAAAAACACACACCAGATAATCAACGATCTTCTTGAAATACTTTGTTGGACATGTCACAATGAATGAGATACCTCTGTTTTGCAGATTTAGTGCTGTGATCTGATGTAATTCACCAAGTGTAGGGAGGGTTGTAGAATAAGTATTGATGTGTACAGTTTTAGTTTTATTTGTTTTTTCTTGAGTTCAGTGTATTTAATAATAATAATAATAATAATAATAATAATAATAATAATAATAATAATAATTTCTATTTAAAAAGTAGGTCTAGTGCCTAACATATGTGCCCCAAACCTACATTTATTTGTTTTTTAAAAAAACTAATTACTTGCGCACACACACACACACGTATTCGCCCTGCCTTTTTGGCACCCTGATGCTAAATGCAGTCAGGATGAGACCAGGAAGAAAAGAAAGGGGGAAAAAACCCAATGCTTACTTATCCTGTGCAAATACCGCCCCTGTGAGGCCGTACGGAGAAGTGCTGTCGATGAGCTGGAGAATCTCTTTGTATTGATTATCGGGGTAAACGTAGACGGATAGGACCGGCCCGAAAATTTCCTGTATTGGGGAGAGAGAGTGGAGAAAAATAAAACCAAAGGTTAGAAGGGGGAGCTTTGGAAAGGCCATTGCTGAGGGCTGTCGAACCTTCTTCAAATACTTAAAAGGTTGTCACACAGAGGAGGGCCAGGATCTCTTCTCGATCCTCCCAGAGTGTAGGACACGGAATAACGGACTCAAGTTAAAGGAAGCCAGATTCCAGCTGGACATCAGGAAAAACTTCCTGACTGTTAGAGCAGTATGACAATGGAACCAATTCCCTAGGGAGGTTGTGGGCTCTCCCACACTAGAGGCCTTCAAGAGGCAGCTGGACAACCCTCTGTCAGGGATGCTTTAGGGTGGATTCCTGCATTGAGCAGGGGGTTGGACTTGACGGCCTTGTAGGCCCCTTCCAACTCTGCTATTCTAGGATTCTAGGATTCTCCAGGACGTTGGGGTGGTGATTCTGTCTTGATTTGGGGCCCCAAAGCAAGTTTTGGGATTCATTAAGGATGAAAAGTGGGTCGTAAAAGCTCACCTCTTGCATGATGGGATCCTTCGGGTCTGTGGTCTCGATGATGCACGGCTGGACAAAATAGCCCACCTTGTCGTCGCAGCCGCCCCCGGCCAGGATGCTGAGGTTGGGCGACGTCTCGGCGTGTTTGATCCACTTCCTGATGCGCTCGAAAGACTGGAAGAAATGAAAGAAGAAGAAGAAGAAATGTAAACAAAATATGGAAGACTTTAAAAATCAGTTTGCGATAATCGTACCGTGGCTGGTCACAGTCCAGGAAGGCATGTTTAGATACGGTTGTCTTCAGCAGGCGCTGGGAAGGAAACAAATGCTGGTGCCTGTGTGACTTCAACGGGCAAGGAGTTCCGCAGAGAGGGAGCCAATGCAGAAAAGCCCCTGCTCCAAGCGGAACGCAGTTCATTGCAACACCACCAGGAGCACACCACCTCACACGCACAGTGAGTAGGCGCGGTGGAAAGGGAGAAGGTGCACTCTCTCAAATCTACTCGTTCCAAATTGTTTAGGGTGTCCCATTTCCTAGTGCGAGGCCAGGGTAAGGAAAAGGTTTCAAAGACTCCAAAAGGATTCCAATTCGCAGTGGGAATTCCAAAATGGCGGCACCACCAACCCCAGCTCAACGTCATAGAATCATAGAATAGTAGAGTTGGAAGGGGTCTCTAAAGCCATCCAGTCCAACCCCCTGCTCAGTGCAGGAATCCACCCTAAACATCCCTGACAGATGGCTGTCCAATTGCCCCTTGAATGCCTCTAGGGTGGGAGAGCCCACAACCTCCCTAGGTCACGGGTTCCAATGTCATACTGCTCTAACAGTCAGGAAGTTTTTCCTGTTGTCCAGTCAGAATCTGGCTTCCTGTCACTTAAGCCCGTTATTCCGTGTCCTGCACTCTGGGAGGATCGAGAAGAGATCCTGGCCCTCCTCTGGGTGACAACCTTTCAAGTCTTTGAAGAGTGCTCTCATGTCTCCCCTCAGTCTTCTCTTCTCCAAACTAAACATGCCCAGTTCTTTCAGTCTCTCTTCATAGGTCTTTGTCTCCAGACGCTACAGCAACCTTGTTGTCCAAGTGTCACAACCCGTCTTCCAGGCTGGCCACGCCGAGGAAGCTTGAGATGAAGTGGAATCAAGGAAACAGATCCGTGCGGGCAACTAAAGAGGCCGGAAGCCATATTGGGTGTATCAAGAGGAGCTGGTGAATGCTGGGAGGGAAAACTTGCTGCACCGGCCCAAAGAAATCTTCCCGGACGGCCGAAACGCTGGGGCCCCGAACCCAATGGGCGTGACAAGAGATTAGCTCGATTCAACAGGGGAAGCGAAAGACTTCAAAGGCGTCCCCAGCACCAGAACGGGAAGCGTGCAGACGGAGACCACGGGGGGAGGGAGGAGGAGGAGGAGGAGGTGGGAGTAGAGGGGTTATCGTTATTGACAGATGCCTGCTCTTAAGCTGTGAAAATACGTTTTTAAAGAAAGCGTTTGCCAGCTCAGCCGTAATCTCAGCAGGGTTTCATTCGGAAGAGGCTCAGGCTCCTGGGAGGCGGAGATAGCAGAGCAGAGGGAGAGGAGAAGGCGCGTGGGGAGAGATGGAGAGACGCAACGCAGGGCCCCCCGAGACCGGCGGGAAGGGGGGAATCCAGGGAACGGGACACGGCAGGGCGGAAGAGGGTGGGCAGCCACGGGACATGCAGCGGAACTGGGATTCAGGTGGGGTGAGTCGGTTGCAGGGCCCATTCCGCGTTAAAGCTGAGCTGCACCCCGAAATTGGGAGTTTATACACCCCATCTTTAAAAGTTACCCTCTGAAACACAGTGGGGTGGGTGGGGAATTCTTCTGGAATCCTGAACTCCTTCGGTGTTTGCATTTGTGGGTTGTAAAAAAAACGTGCCGATTCCCACCCGCAAAGCTTCGGTTCAAGACCATAGTACAATTTATGTGAAATATATTGTAATGCCGCAAATCAGCCCACAGTACAGCCAGCAATCAAGGGAAAAGGCGCGTTCTAAAAAGGCCAAGGAGGGGCAAAGACGTCTTTTCTGAAAAGATAAGAGAGTAGGAAAAGGCGAGCGTCCCGAGGTTGGTGTGTGTTCAGGAGCGGGGAGCCACTACTGAAAAGGCCCTGCCTCACCTCGGATGGCGAAGCACAAGACTCTGTTGGATTCCGGGAGACAGAACTCGTCTCGCCGGCCCAAAGAAAGCTTTCCGGATGGCCGAAACGCTGGGGTCCCGAACCCAACGGGCGTGATGGTTTTGTCACATGGGCAGGCTGATGTGGGAACAGGCGTTGTTTAGGTACCCAGCAAGTTGTGAGTTTGGAGGGCAGCTCTGAAAAAGATGGGAGGCCCTCTCCCCTCAGAGAATCTCAGCACGCTGGCTTCTTGAATCTGTAGGTCTGGCGTTTTCCTGTTGGATTTTTGGACTCTCGGAATTCAGGCTATCTGTGCGCTGCAGATGGTAGCATCTGTTAAGGCATTAGTGATTTTGCTTGATAGAAGGTGGGGTAAATTTGGCCGGGGCGGAAACAGAGGTGTCCTGCTTGGCTCGAAATCTTGAATTTCCATAGAATCCTAGCATCGTAGAGTTGGAAGGGGCCTATAAGGCCATCAAGACCAACCCCCTGCTCAATGTGAGCATGGGGTATATTTTACCAGGAGCCATTTGGCTGACGGGCGGTTCAGACCCACATACTAAATAAAAAAATACTGTTGTTAGAAAGCATAGGAAGCCAGCTATGATTTGGCTTCATTTGGGAGGAATTCCTGTGGATTTCATGAAAATCCACCTACCCAATAATTTCAACACTGCTTTCAAAGGGAACGGTTGCACATAAGGCTGTGTGTACCAGCAAACGCTCACGGAGGTTTTCAAACTTCCACCTCAAAGCTAGTTCTTACGGACGCCCTTATTAGATTGCGAGGTTCCGTGTATGTTTTTCCTTTTTGCGCAAAAATCCGTGTGTGTTTTTTCGCAAATGTAGGCATCAATCACATGCATTTCTGTTTTTGAAAAGAAGACGTTTTTCCTCCCATTGATTGAAGCGCATTTGTGCACGTATTTCAAGAAAGGTGCATTTTTTCAAATGCATTTTTTGTGTGTGTGTGTTTCACGACACATCGCAGAACTCGGCAGAAGATGAATTTCGACCACAGGTGGCATCCGGGTCCGTGTTCAGTCCTGGGAGGTGCAAACTGGGTCAATCATGGTCAAAACCAAACTGAAACCGATTTCTCATGCATCCTGATTTGTCTATAATTTACCTTTCCTTCTGCCGGAAAGCGGAACGATATATTTTTTGCAAAAGATGAGGGTGGAAAGCGAGCAAGAGATGAAGAGGAAGCCAAAGGAACTTTTGTTATCAGGCAAATAAAGAATATAATAATAGATGGGCAATGTGGTGCAGTGGTTAGAGTGTTGGACTGGGACTCCAGAGACCTGGGTTCTAGTCTCACACTCGGCTGTGAAGCTCACTGGGTGAATTTGGGCCAGTCACTGACTCTCAGCCCAACCTACCTCACAGGGTTGTTGTTGTAATGAGGTTGTTGTTGTAATACTGTTAGTTTTACCCTACCCTGTGCCTGTTTGCATTCTCTTCCCCTCCTTATTGTTTTATTATGACTTTATTAGAATGTAAGCCTATGCGGCAGGGTCTTGCTATTTACTGTTTTACTCTGTACAGCACCATGTACATTGATGGTGCTATATAAATAAATAAATAAATAAATAAATAAATAATAATAATAATTGTAAGGATAAAGTGGTGGTGATGTTCATGTAAGCTACCTTAGGATCTTTGGAGGAAAGGCAGGACATAAAAATAACAAATACATTAATAACGTGAAATAAATAACATAAATAAAAGGGTGACAGGCTGCAAAGAAATATACACCAACACACACTCACACACTGTTTGGTTCAGCCACTTGGCATTGTGCAGTTTTTAGGTGTCGATTCACACATGCAAAAACTGTAATACAAAAGTCCTGTTTGCTGTATGTAGTGGTTCATTCACACACACCTACAAACCCTGACGGTCATGAAATGATGACCCCAGGGGTGTGCAAACCTAGTCTGTGGTCCTCCAGGTTTCTCAGGGCTGCGGAGCAGCGCAAAAAGCCAGAGAAATGTGGAACTTGACCTCGCCCTCAACACAGACGCTTTCAGACCGGTAACGTCCACCAGCCGCCTAGCCAAAGAACACCCCGCATGAGGCTGAAGGCAGCGTGACGGCCAGCGCAGGAGGGGACAGAGATCCGTTACCTTGTTGTCGATCACAGCCGAAAAGAATGTTCCAAAATCCTCCGTCGGCTGGTGGGGAAAGCAGACAAGGAAAGGTAAGGAAGAGAAGGCGTTGAATTATACCCTTGGTCCCATATCGCTCTCGTTTGCCGACACGGACTGGCGGCAACAGTTCTCGGGGTGTCAGGCGGGGGATTTTCCAGCCCTGTCCAGAGAAGCCGGGGATCAAACTGGGGGCATTTAACGGGCAAAGGAAGGGGCTCTGTGAAGTCACTCCCACCCACCCAGCCCCAGGACAGCGACTCCAAGTTGCCCACCCCTGATATAAAGGTGGGGAACAGGAAGGGAACACAAGATCCATGAGTCACGCCCTCCTGGCCCATTCTACCTCACAGATCACGGTGTCCTGGTTATCGGGCATTCCAGGGCCTTGTCCCTCAGCTGTGGAATTCACTCCCCGCGCCCCTGTGGTCGACCGAGAGTTTCGAGGTGTTCCAAGAAGGTTTGAAAACCTTTCTTTTTGAATTGGGGGGGGGGGTTGGGGGGTTGGCTGGCTGTCCCGGAGATAAAACCAAGCTGACTTTTTTTGTGGTGGCCACGACACATTTTAGAGGGGCGTTTTAAGGTTTTATTGTTATATCCTCTTAATGTCGGTTAAGGTCTTTAATGAGAATTATTGTATTTATTCCATTTTTGTAAACTCCTGACCTATTTCATCTCATGCACAGTACTTCATTAGAAAGCACTATATAAATTATTATCGTTATTATTATCGACAGTCTCTTCACCCTTTCTCTCCCCCCCCCCCAATTAGTCCTCCCCAATGGCCGTGACCCATTAATATCTGGATCACCGAAAGAGAGAGTCAAGGACGAGCAAAAGTAACCGGGAATACTTTTGGGGAGAAGGAGGGGAGAGCTGAAAAGTGGGGAGGGGGGAACCCCTCGATAAAGAGGCATCCTCCATAGGAATTAGCAGCCAGCCAGCACAGCCGGCTAATCCCATCAGCCCCCCGCCGAGCCGCAAAGCCCCTTCAGCGGGAACGGCGCTCCACCGCCACTCACGTCTCCCACTTTGATCTCGCGGTGCTCCTCCAGGAGCTCGGCTTTGATGCGGGGCCAGAGCGAAGCCGGCGCGTAAAGGCGGGAGCAGGCCGAGCACTTCTGGCCCCCGTACTCGAAGGCCGAGCGCAGCGTCCCGCTCACCACGCTGGGCACGTCCGCCGAGGCGTGGACGAAGTGGAAGTTCTTCCCGCCGCACTCTGGAGGGGGAGAAATGAGAGACGGTGAGAAAAGGCGGCCTTGAACGGGGCGGGTGGGAGGGGTGGGCTAGATGATCTCCAGAACCCCTTCTGACTCGGTGACGCTAAGGGGAGTGGGGAAGAGTCAGCTTCCACGTGCCCCACTGCCCTCCAGCCCCCCAAAAACCCAGCAAAAATGACAGGAGGATAGAGAGCGAATGCAGAGAATTTAGAGAAGTCAGAGAAGTTAGGTAACAACCCTTAAGACCAAGGGGTGTTAGATCAACCAGCATCTTCAGTGGAAAAGTGGGTGGGGGGCATCTCCAGGTTCTTACCCCCAGCAAGCCGTGGGAAGTTGTGGTACCGATCCAGGTTTTCAGAGACCTGCTTCCAGAGTCGTTTGAAGGTCCTAAGAAGGAGGGATAGAGGGACGATGGTGAAGGACCTCCATGGGGCAGACAGTCTCCGTCTCCTGCCCGTGACCTGCCACTCACGAGTAGATGAGGCAGGGCCAGATAGACAAAAGATCTGACCTTGTAAAGAGCCATTTCTAACATCCCCTCGATTCTGTTTGAACCCGGGGGGGGGGGGGGGGACAAAAAAACTTTTCCCAAGAGTAACGTGTTCAGAGGAGGGCAGCAAGGATGATCAGGGGTCTGGAAACAAAGCCCTATGAAGAGAGACTGAAAGAACTGGGTGTGTTTAGCCTGGAGAAGAGAAGATTGAGGGGAGACATGAGAGCACTCTTCAAATCCTTGAAAGGTTGTCACACAGAGGAGGGCCAGGATCTCTTCTCGATCCTCCCAGAGTGCAGGACATGGAATAACGGGCTCAAGTTAAAGGAAGCCAGATTCCGGCTGGACATCAGGAAAAGCATCCTACATGTTAGAGTGGTACAACAATGGAACCAGTGACCTAGGGAGGTTGTGGGCTCTCCCACACTCGAGGCCTTCAAGAGGCAGCTGGACAAGCATCTGTCAGGGATGCTTTCAGGTGGATTCCTGCATTAAGCAGGGGGTTGGACTCGATGGCCTTGTAGGCCCCTTCCAACTCTACTCTTCTGTGATTCTATGAGGCCTTGGGGATTTAACCCTCCTAAGTCCTTGCTCCTAACTGAATTGAAAGCAACTTTTATTTGCTCACGTTCCTTCGTTGATCGTGCTTCCCTTCCCACCCTTTCATTTTCCACCCATTGTCGAATTATTGCAAGCACCTTGGGGCAGACTTCCTTTTTTTCTTTTTGAACCCTGCTCCCCCCGCTAGCGCCCCACTGCACCAGGGGATCATGGCAATGAGGGGCTACGAAGAAAACACCCTCTGGCCCTGTGACATCTTCAGCAGACCACCCACCTGCAGCCATAGGAACTAGAAACTTTAAAAAACCCAAACCCAGGCATTTTCTGGGGGCTGAATCCTCTTCCGTCACTCGCCAGTCTTGTAAGATCTCTCAGGGGCTGTGTCAGCGGGTGCTTTCTTCCTCCGTCTCTCTTTCCTGGGGGTGGCTACCAATTTTCACCCTCTGCGATCACCACCCCTCCACCTCCACCCCACACGCCTCGGTTCGCCTGCAATCTCCGGTTGGCAAAAGGACTACCAGACTATTAAAAGCGCCAAGGCCTCGGCTAAACCTTTGCAATGCCACGCATGGATGCACCCTGCTCCTTAAAGGTGGGGGAGCTCATAAATTAGCGCAGAAGTGCAGAACTCCTGGTGTGAGGCCATTAGCATTTTTATTGTTTTGAAAAGCAAGAGTTTGGTCACACTCGAAATCAAAAAGAAGAGGGGAAATTGAGAGAGAGAGAGAGAGAGAGAATAAACCGAAGCACTTTTCTCTCTGCCTCTCCTCGGTTACTACAGTCCAGAAGTTGCAGCATATAAACCAGAAGTTGAGCCACCCATAAATAGGACTTCCAGGGAGTTGAGCAACCCATACATCTTGAGTTCCCAGAAGTTCTAGGAGTAGCAGCCTGAGGAACCCGCATAAATGACTTCCCAGAAATTGAGCAACCCATAAATCCAGGAAATGGCAGCGTATAAACAGGAAGTTGAGCAATCCATAAATCTGACTTCCCGGAACTTGAGCAACTGGTAAATATGACTTCCAGGAAGTGGAAGACTACACACAGGAAGCTTAGCAACCCATAAATACAATTTCCAGGAAGTTGAGCAACCCATGAATATGACTTCTAGGAAATGGCAGCCTTTTTTCCTCCTCCCTCCCAACCCTTTTTCCTCTTGTGCTGTGTCTTCCGGGGCAGGGATGGTCATCTTTGCAACTGCTCAGACGTTTTTGTTGACTTCCAACCCCACTTGTCCTCCGCCCAGACACACACCTCACACACAACCCACAAGCGATCCCAAAACTCTGCACTTACGGCACGCTGCCGGTGAAGTTGACCCCACAGAGGTGCTCTGAGCTGGTCACCGTGTCGCCAAAAACCGGGCCGTCGGCCGGGACGAACTGGATGACGTTGCGAGGGAGGCCAGCTTCCAAAAGGATCTTGTACACTGTGTAGCTGGACAGCATAGCCGTGTCGCTGGGTTTCCAGAGGACCACGTTCCCCTGGGAAAAGGGGGGAAAGCAGGCATCTGGTTGTTTGCTTTTCTTGTCAAGACCTTTGCTCAGAACAAGAAGTCTCTTTGGCCCTGTTCAGACAACACACTGAACCATACTACTTAACCACAAAATGGTTAATGGAACGCATTAAAGGTTAATGCATTCCATTAACCATTTTGTGGTTAAGCAGCATGGTTTAGCGTATTTTCTGAACGGGGCCATTATGACCGTCGTTAGCCTTGATAGGAAGGAGTGAAGCCTCCATGCCCAACAGTAGGCTATCCCTAATTCCTAGTTGCTGGGGGCTACAGCAGAAGAGGCACTGAATGCAAAAGGCTAGAGGGCAAGCCAGCTCACTTCTCCTCCTCCTCCTCAATTTTCCTAGCACTAGTTTTTCCTGATTCGCTTTATTAATGTTAGTATCTTAGGTTTTGAATTATTCGCACGCCAGCCTGAGATCTAACCCTGGCGATAGGGCTGTTTTTAAAAAGTAAACAAACAAAAAATAAAACTGACAAACAAGAAAGGTTTGCCCACCTTTCAAGTTAAGATTCACCTAAACTTTATGCAGGTGGCGCATATGCGCCTTTCTATAAGCACATGTGAGTGAGTGATAGATAGTTAGATAGATAGATAGATAGATAGATAGATAGATAGATAGATAGATAGATGCATGTGTGCCTGTATTTATATGTGCACATTCATGTACATGCATGCAGTGGCATGTATACATGCACACATGTGGGGTTATGCATGTGCACCTGCGTGCATTCTATGTGCATGTACGTATGCCCATGTATATGCGTGCATGCATGTCATTATGTGTTAAAAACTGGCCCACATCTCTGGTGATTCTCTGCTCAGCTGCTGGCAGACAGCAAGCCCTTGGTATGCAGAAGCTCACGCATTAATGCGCAGAGAGGTGCTCTTCAAATACTTGGAAGGTTGTCACACAGAGGAGGGCCAGGATCTCTTCTTGATCCTCCCAGAGTGCAGGACACAGAATAACGGGCTCAAGTGACAGGAAGCCAGACTCTGGATGGACATCAGGAAAAACGCCCTGACTGTTAGAGCAGTACGACAATGGAACCAGTGACCTAGGGAGGTGGTGGGCTCTCCCACCCTAGAGGCCTTCAAGAGGCAGCTGGACAACCCTCCGTCAGGGATGCTTTAGGGTGGATTCCTGCCTTGAGCAGGGGGTTGGACTCGATGGCCTTGTGGACCCCTTCCAACTCTACTATTCTATGATTCTATGAAAAACTGGCACACTTCTCTGGTGATTCTTAGTACAGCTGCTGGCAGGCAGTGTTCAGAAGCTCATAGCTAGCTCCTGCAGTATGCACCATGCGGCAGCAACAAAAATAAAGACCCCTTCTCCTTAAAAATGCAAGGCACCATGGAGAGAAGGGGTGTTTTTTGTGTGTTTTTTAAAGACACCGCCCCAGTCTTCATGCGCAGACGCTCACCATCAAAGCCGGTGCTCCTGCCAGGTTGCCTCCGATGGCGGTGAAGTTGAAGGGAGAGACAGCAGCCACGAACCCCTGCAGGCGTGGGGTGAAAAGGGATGAGAATTACACCGTGAACCGGAGCCTTCGGAAGGACAGGGTAAAACTTCTCTGGGAAAAGACGGTAGTAAGCCAAGAGACCTGAACAAACGCCACTGATATTTACGCATTTTACATACAAGGAGGCAGGGATACAGCGGTTTCCAAAGAGCATACAAAACCCACAGAATCTCAGCCCCCATTTCAACGACAAAAAAATAACCGCCCGATGAAGTTTCTGACCCTCCTTCTTGTCCAGGGCTGAAATAAACACACCAAACTCCGAAAACGTTTCACTCGCCACCCTTCAAAAGCAAATGGCGTTGAAAAGCCATCACCAAAACAAAACGAAGATAGAAACACAAAGAAAAGCAAACGCAGCCAGAAAGGTCGAAGAGCCATAAAGCCAGAGGATGTTGGAAAAGATTTAGAGGTAAGAAGCGGAAAGGTTCCCGCTGTGTTTCGAAGTTATGATTATCACTAAGAAAAGGAAGTTCCTAGTCCTCATGCTGTGAAGAAATGCTCAAAATTAGGTGGGCGAAATTTCAAGAGCTGAGCAGGGAGAGGAAAGTTGGGTGGGTGGGGGGAGAAATTAAGGTTGGAGCACATGCTTTGCCCCATGATTAGCAAAAGCAGGGTTATTTATTTATTAATATTTCTATGCTGCCTTGTTTGCTAAAAAGCCATGCAGTTACGCAAGAGCAAGAAAATGTACACATGTGGGTCATTTGTAAAGGGGCTTTATATACATCTCTTTAGAGAGGAGCTTATAGACCACCGAGAAGGGAAACGGCACATTTCGGCTATTTTCGGGTGTGCGAAGAGGGCGTGACGCTTAGCCGGTCTCCTCCACGGCTTTGTCGAGCTGCCAGCCACCATCTCCACCCCCAGAATGCCCCATTTCGAAGGGTATGTGGGAGAAAATGAAGCCTCTCAGCCCAACACAGACGCAAAGGAGCTGCGATCAGTTTTGGAAAACCCTCCCGGAAATCCAGAGCCTAAGATTTTGTCCCCACATTTCCTTCCCCAAATTCTGGTCCAATTTTCAAAGGTTCGGAAGCCCGGGCCGGCAGTAATCCGAACGGATTCAATCCTGACCGCTGCAGGGGGTGGGTGGGGGGTCCCCGTCTCGGCCTTTTGACCTACCTCCAGTCCCCGATAGACCATGCTGTTGGTGCTGGGGGCCACGCTTATGGGCTGCTGCCCCTCCAGCTCCACGGCGTACTTGGCGTTGAAACGGAAGAAGTCTATGAGCTCCGCCGCTGCGTCGATCTCGGCTTGGATGACCGTTTTGGCCTGGGGATTTAAAGGGGAGGGGAGTTTAGGACGGATCACAGCAGCTTCTGGAAGAATGGAAATGTAGCAACACCAGGGGGTCGGCAACTAGAAACCACTAGTTGAATTCCGCCCGAGGGAGGCTGTCGGTTGGCCCCTTAACCAAGCCGTAGGAGACGCAGTTCGACCTTTCAGAGCGGGGGGGGGGGGGAAGCTGCACAGAAGTCAAGGAACGGTTGGTGGTTGGGAGGAAAAGTGTGGCCCAGTGAAGGGGTCCTTTCGAGAACCCCCAAATTCCGGACTGCCATTCAAGGCGGGCCAGATATCCCCACCCCCTGTACGTCTGCCATTAAAATGGATTCCCCCCCCCCAGTTTTTTCAAGGGGAAAGCAGTGTCCATACGAAATACGTCCAAAGAAAGGCTGTGAGATTCAAACGCCAGACCCAGCTCCCAGAATCCCTTGCATGGCCCACTGAGGTTCCAACCTGCTCACATATTCACCTGTCCGACCATGGTCTTGGCCAGGATTTCGGCTCTCCGCGGCCCGCTCAACATGTCGGCGGCTTTGAAAAAGATGGCAGCGCGTTCCTGGACGGGCCAGAGGTCCCATTCTCTCCGGGCGGCCACAGCAGCGTCGATGGCCTTGTTCAACAAATCCTGGTGGGGTGGAAAAAAAGGCAACGCGGCTGTTCTAAACCCTTTCCACGATTTCTTCCTGCCAGCTCCTTCGTCCCGCTGTTGTCCAGATAGTACAGCCTTTCCCATCAACCCCAGTCCCGGAATTACAGCCGCGACAAAAACCTATCGTGTCGACCGGAAAATCCACCGGACGCGGGTTCTGAACACGGACGTCGCTCACCTTATCGGCGTAGCAGTATTTGGCCACTTTGTGCGAATGGTTAAACGGCTGGGGAAAAAAAGAAAAAGACAGAAATTGAGGTTTTTTTAGTGTGCATTTCTGTGCAGGTCTGCTCAGAGGTAAGTCCCCCTTACTTACGTCTGAGGTAAGTAAGCATGTATAGGGCTACAATCGGAGGTACGTTCTATTGAACAGAATGCGTCTTACTTCTGAGTAGACATGCAACCCCCCAGATATGCTACAATAAAAGAGGGTTTCGCGTCACCAAAGGCCAACCAGGCCACTGTTGAAGCAGATTTAAAGGAAAGCATTTTTCCCCAACTCTAAACCCCCTGCAACGTTTTTGAACACATTGATTTATACTAAAAATTCTCCAATGATAGAGGCAACTGGATTTACTAAAGGAAAAACAAACTGAAGCCACTTATGTAGAGTTAGGACAGAATCCACTAGCAACTAAACAGTTACAGCTTTTGCAAACAAAGCGGCATTTAATTCTTAGATGTTGAATCTGACGCACGTTTAGAAAGAAAAAAAAGTCCTATAACTCCCGGCATTCCTCAGCAAGCCATGTTGGCTGGGGAAGGCTGGGATTTGTAGGACATTTGGGGCTGGGGAAAGCTGGAACTCACCGACACTTGATACCTGATGTCAGCCGTCCACACCTCCTCGCCCCCAACGACACACGGGATAGCTTCGGTCTTGCCCTTCAAGTCGCTTAGAGCCTACGGAAGAAGGAAACTTCTTTTTTAAAATCAAATCACTTATTTGCCTCTCCCATCTCATCCCAGCAGTCTATACAGAGGCAGATGAGAAGGGGAAGCAGGGACATTCCACCAGCCCTGCTGAAAGACGGCTTCATTTTCCCCCTCTTCCCTCCCCACCCCTTTTTCCTCGCGTGTCGTATCCTTTTAGATTGTAAGCATGCGGGACAGAGGCTGCCTCTTTTACTGGCTGCATGCTAAGTTGCCCTGAGAACCTTTTGAGTTGAGGAGCGAGATAAAAAGTCTTTAAACAGACAAATAAATCATTCAGATCATCCAAAGCTCCTCCTCAAACCCCTACAGCTAGCTTCTCAACTCCTATGATCATAGAATAGTAGAAACGGAAGGGGCCTATAAGGCCATTGAGTCCACCCCCCTGCTCAATGCAGGAATCCACTTTAAAGCATCCCTGACAGATGGCTGTCTATCTTGAAGGCATCTAGGTTGGGAGAGCCTAGGACCTCCCTAGGTAACTGGTTCCATTGTCATACTGCTCTAACAGACAGGAAGTTTTTCCTGATGTCCAGCCGGAATCTGGCTTCCTGTCACTTGAGCCCATTATTCCGTGTCCTGAACTCTGGGATGATTGAGAAGAGATCCTGGCCCTCCTCTGTGTGACAACCTTTCAAGTATTTGAAGAGTGCTCTCATGTCTCCCCTCAATCTTCTCTTCTCCAAGCTAAACATGCCCAGTTCTTTCAGTCTCTCTTCATAGGGCTTTGTTTCCAGGCCCCTGATCATCCTCGCTGCCCTCCTCTGAACCCCCTCCAGCTTGTCTGAATCCTTCTTGAAGTGTGGTGCCCAGAACTGGACGCAATACTCAAGACGAGGACTAACCAGTGCTGGCATGAACTTTTTCTTGATGTAAGAGACCTTCCCACCCCCGTGGGCCACACACTCTTTTTCGACGGAGCTCCGTAAGTGTCCAGACCTTTATCCCTTGCTTCTCCACAAATGACGCCCCCCCCTTCTCCCTTACACCTGGAGCACCCAACGCCTCTGCACACTACCTTCTGGAGAGCGGCTCGTTCGGGGCTGCCGGACATGAATGCCAAAACCGGCTCGTTGGCCACCTCGATTGCTGCACGGTGCTGCCATCGCAGCCTGGAAGGGAAGAAGAGAAAAGAGCCGGGTGTTAACTGGATTCCTGTAAATCCGATTTGGAATGATCTACTGCTTCAAGAGTGATTCGGGTCTCCATTTATCACCAGGAGATCTGCTAGCCAACCAGACGTCTCTGGGCAGCCCACAAGCAGGACACGGGCGCAATAGCCCCATTCCTTGCTCGTGTTCCCCAGTACACTGTCTCTGATAATGGAGGTAATCTATAGTCAGCATAACCATTGATATTCTTATCCTCCGTGAATGTATTATTATTATTAATTATTATTATTATTATTTATTATCCCACCCTTTCTCGCAAGGAACCTAGGACGGCTAATCACCCATATAGAACAGGACAACATACGAACACCATTAAAATCATGACTCCGAAAGGACAAACATAATCCAACACAAAATTTAAAAACGGGGATTGGTTTAATCCCATTTTAAAGCTATCCAACTTGGCAGCCGTCACCACATACTGTAGAAGCAAATTCCACAAGTTAACCATGTGCTGTGGTGAAAAGGTCTTTCTTTTACGTAAAGAAATCCGTCTTTTAAAGTTAGGTTAGAACCTTCCTTCCTCCTGGCATGTTAGCTTTCTAGCTGCGGGGAATTTTATTTTTTCTTCTTCTTCACATGGATGCATTCAGCCATGTAAGCTCCCAGCTGTAATTTATTTATTTATTTATTTATTTATTTATTGCATTTCTATACTGCCCAATAGCCGAAACTCAATAGCTGTAGCTTGCAGTTGTACACCCCAGGCCTAAGTCGGATATCTCTGCGAGAACAAAACCTGAGAACTGTAGTCCAGATGTCTTCGACGACAACTCCCAGAATTCCAAAACTCCAGCAGAGCTTTTTTGCAAAGCTCACAAACGAGCAATACAGAATTTGTAACTGAAAACGCCGAGCGAAGCCAGACTCACACAGACCCAACTTGCTGCAGATTTTACAATATCTACCTTCCTCTGCCCTTTTAGCACCCTTTATCAATTTTTTAAAAAATGGATTTTAAAGACGATTTTTTTTCTTTTATGAGAAGCTGGCGGTTAGGCGAAGTAGCGCTCCAAACGGCCTCTCCAAATCCATCCACCTTGCCCAACGTTTAAAGTCCAAGGTTCAACCGTCTGGTCAGCACTTTGCACGCTCAAGTAACTAGACCTCTGCGTCTCAGGACGAAGTTTGAGGTTCTCCTCCGCAGGGCGGGGTTTCGGAACCCAGCTCAAAGCTTCACATTTCAAAAAGACGTCCTCCAACTTCAGGGAGAGGGATTCGGAACGGCGCACCTGCGTCTCTGCGTGTGTTTGCTTTTCCCAAAGACGGGCGGCATGGTTCCTATCTCGTGCTAGGCCACTCTTAGTTTTGATAACAGCCATAAACAAAAGTTCAGGGAAGATAACCAAAGTGGAGGCCTCCAGGACATTTGCAAACAAAGGGTGAAAATGAGACTATTAGGAGATAAACTGAAGATAGCCTCCTGTTTCCCAACACCCAGAAATCCTTGCCAGATAGGAAGAACACACATTTCTAAACCAGTTTGGTGCAGTGGTTAGATTGATGGACCAGGACTGAGGAAATCCAGCTTCTAGTCCCCTGGGAGAGAAAGCTCACCCAGTGATTTTGAGCCAGTCACTGACTCCTAGCCTAGCCCACCTCGCAGGGTTGTCGTGAGGATAAAATGGAAAGGAGACAGAGGATCACATCCGCCACCTCAGGCTCCTCGGAGGAAAGGTAGGGTAGAAATGCAACGAATAAATAAAAATTTAGCTCTGCGGAATTTCATCGGTCAGAGTCGTTCTCTGGATTCCTGCCTTGAGCAAGGGGTTGGACTCGATGGCCTTAGAGGCCCCTTCCAACTCTACTACTCTAGGATTCTATGGATGACGAGTAAAAACGTAATTGCTATTACTGAGCATCATAATATTTTAAGAATAGAGGCGGAAAGTTGCTATTTGCAAATCTTTTAAAACATCTACCGGTTTTGTTTTATTTATTTACTTATTAAATAAGTAAATTTAGTTTAGCTTTGCTTTGTATTTTAGCTTTGCTTCATATTTTAGCTTTGCTTCGTATTTGTTCTTTTGTCCTTGCTTGTTTTGAGGGCTTTGAAACATTATTTATTGTTGAAGCATAACTTCGTTTACGCTGAAAGTAAGACTTTCAACATTTGAACTGGCGGCATATAAACACCACTTCGATATGGATACTTTATATAGACACTTGGTCTCTTTTTGTTGACGTCTCTGTATAATTCTTAGAAAGCTGTATTTTATTTACATTTCATATGCATGCATTGAAATTAATATATTCACATCTATGCAGCTACATTTTATTTTATTTTCCTCTATTTGTTTCGTTGAAATTTTACAACAACAAATAATTGTATAGAACGCAGCAAGTGAAAAGTTTTCAGTTTTATTCGGTTTATTTCCACTTTCTCTTCTCCCAAACGAACCTGCCCATTTGTTAAAATTCTGCATCCGAGAAGTGATACCGAATGGAGAAAGACAGGCGTTTCTGCCCCGCGGGTTCATTTTAGGGTTAAGGTCATCTATTAACTCAGTTGAAGCAATTTCTCTTGTGTGGGGGAGAGAGAAAAAGGAAATTTCCCACCTACTGACTACATGCCAAAAAGTTTCATCACAGCCACAACCTGGCCCTTTTCAAAGTTTTTGTCTTGCAGCATAGGAGGAAGGGGCGGGTGGGGAGAGAAACCTGTTTTTTTCCAAACTATCTGAACTTGAGGAAATGTGGGTGTTGGGTTTTTTCCAAGGGCAAGTTCTACACTACTGCTTATAACGGTTTAAAAGGGTTTTGACAACTGTTCAGGCCCAGGACACATTACATATACCGTTTTTAAACTGTTTTTAAAGTGTTCTATCCTACTTGGTCAGGGAAAAGTCCTGAGAATCGATGGGCTTCTGGACAGAGAGAGAGGAATTCAGCTACCATCACAAGGCAGGGATAAATAAGTAACGTGCCCCCTTTCTTTACACACACACGCAAAGTTTATTGAAGTGCAGCTGCACAGGCAGAAATCGCAAAATCTTCGAATAGCATAAAAGAGGCAGGTCCAAAATCCACACCTGCCTGCCCAATAATAAGTCAGATAAAGAAGTGAAGAGAAGGGGGTCTCTGAGCACAGCGGTGAAAGCAAAGGAGGGGTCATTTATGAAAACAGGGCACCATTCCCCAAGGTCTGTTTGAACAGGACAGCCCTCCAGATGTTGCTGGATTCTAATTCCCATCAAGCCCAGAGTCGGGGATGATGGGGGTTGCTGCCCAAAACACCTTCCCCTCGTTAGGGAAGGCTGAAATAGAAGGTATAAATTGGGGGGGGTGCCCCGCAGACAGATGTTGCTGGACTACAGAGCCCATCAGTTGGCGATAATGGTGTCCAAAACATCTTCCTCAAATTGGGGTGGGATGAAACATCTGTAAATAGGGCAGATGTTTCCAGACTACAGTTTCCGTCATCCCTGCCCATCAGCCACACAAGGTGTGGCTGATGGGAGCTGGAGTCCAACAACAGCTAAAAGAGCACAGCTATGAGACATTCCAGGAGGGGAGGGAGCCTGGAATGCTCCCGCCTCCCCCAAAAGTAGAGGGGGGATCCTAAATTAAAAGGGGATGTTTTGTACAAGGAGGTTATTACGAAGACACATCTAAAATTAGAGCCCCCCGTCCTAAAATAAAGGTTATTTCAAGAAGACCACCCCTAAAAATAAGGAGGGGAGGGGGACACACCCTATAGATTTTGCATTGGCACCCCAAATCCAAAATGTGAGTTGCATGGTGAAGGGGGGAGTGGTCCCAGCCTGGGTGACCCCCTCCCCCGTGAAGATCTGGGAGGGGGGAAGTGCACCCCCTCCCCTTCCTCAATCACCCCCCCCCCATACCCAAATCCAAACTCACCCCACCCTGGGCAGCGTCCTCTGCAATAAAGGCAGCCACATCTTCCTTCCTTGGGGGAGAGTTTGCAAAAGGGAATCCCAGGCGTAAGAGCAGAGCACGCTTGAAATGCCCCCCCACCTCTTACTTTGGGCTGAACCATTATTGAGGAAAAGAGGGGGGACATTTGCACTCCCCCCACTTTGGCCAGAAGGGTACAGCCCGTGGCATTCACTCAACTCTTTGTTTTCTTGCTGCAAACTATAATTCTAAATGCTTAAATTGTTGTTATTTTAGCCTCCAGAGATCAGCTTCTTTAGTTGCTATATTTGTATTCAGACTTTCCTTCCCCCCCCCTCTTAAAGTGCAGCATGTGGTCTAGTCCGTTCCTCTTCGAGGAAGGGGCAGGAGCCGACGGAGCCAATCGGAACGCTCCTCCGCAACGTTCCGACCAATCAGGCGCCGGCCTCACGTTGCAACCCCTGCATAAAGGACTTAAAAGGGAAAAAGGTGAGAAGACTCCTTAAAGGGGGGAATATGGAATAAAAGGAGGAACAGAAGCTTAGAAAAAGGAGAACAAGCTGAAGAATCCACCTTGGACTGTGGACAGAGGCCCCTAAAGCTTTCCTCTCCAAGAGATATATTACCTCCCCAAGCTGGTAACAGTTCCACAGCAGGCAGAAATTCAACCGGTGCAACGAATCCCCACCCCCAAATAAAAGGAGGTGGGGCAGAAGCTTTAAAAAGTGGAAACAAATTTAAAGCAGCCGTCCCTAAACAGCTTCCCTGCAGATGTGCCGGACTACAACTCCCAGCATGCAGGCTGGAGCATGCTGGGAGTTCTAGTCCAACACACCTGCATCACTCCCATCTTTGGAAAACTTTGAGAGCCAGTGTGGTGTTGTGGGAGAGCCTGGGGTGTGTGGTGATTAAGAACATTGGGCTGGGGAGACCCAGGTTTGAGTTCCCATTCGGTCATGCAGCTCACTGGGTCATTTTGGGGCAGTCCCTGACTCTCAGCCTAACCTACCTCACAGGGTTGTTGTGAAGAGTAAGACCATGTAAGCCACCTTAGGTTCTTTCAAAGAGGTCAAACGCCAGGATAGCTGATGGGAGCGCCTCTCCTGGCGTGAACCAACCCATACAACACTCATAATTTAAGTCCCTTCTCCAGCCTCCATTAGGGAGGCTCAGAAGGTGGCAACAAGGGAGAGGGCCTTCTCTGTGGTGCCCCCCCCCCGCCACAATTATGGAATCAACTCCCCAGTGAGGCCCACATGGTGCCAACGTTATTTTCTTGGAGCCAGGTTAAGACTTTCCTCTACTCCATGCCATTTGGCAGCATACAATAGATTTTTAATCACAGAAAAGTAGAGTTGGAAGGGGACTCTAGGGCCATCTAGTCCAACCCCCTGCTCAAGGTAGGAATCCACCTTAATGCATCCCTGACAGAGGGTTGTCCAGCTGCCTCTTGAAGGCCTCTAGTGTGGGAGCGCCCACAACCTCCTTAGGTAACTGGTTCCATTGTCATACTGCTCTAACAGTCAGGAAGGTTTTCCTGATGTCATGGGATATTGTTTGGATATGCGTGTGTATACGTCTGCTCAGTTTATGTTTGAAGCTAAACCATTTTTATATTATGGATAGTACTGTATTTTTAAGGTTTTTAATCTCTGTAAACAGCCCAGAGAGCTTTGGTTATTGGGCGGTATAGAAATGTGATAAATGAAATTATATGGATGCAATAAGCGTGCACACGTTGCACACGTCTTTCGGTTAAAACTGGGTCCTGCCTTTCACAGTCGTCTGCTCCGTGGCACTGTTTGTACTGACGTGCCTTGTTCTCGTTTTTCCTTTGCTGCCACTGCTTTGGTTTTTGATTAAAACGCCATCGAAAAATATTTTCAGTAAAATCAAACCAAACCTACAAGCTGGGAGGCTTGCTAAAGATCCCAAGCTGCGTATGCTCTCCTAAACTGACTAGTTGCAGAGATTTCCTGGAGGAGAAACAGGGCTGATCGCTTACGCCTATAATGTGGATATTCTCAAGTTCGAATCGACTGCCAAACTTAGGGTTTTGTGGCAGGGCGGTGGGTGTCTTCCAGTATGTCCGATAAGACGACTGGTGGCCCACGCTTGCACACTGGTAGGTATTTGACCGTAGTCACCTCTAGACTCTCACCAGGTTCCCAAGCCTACTGATTTTTATTTTATTTAAGGTTTTTTTAAAAAAATTACAGGTGTTTTTTAGACTTGGAGGGTGGTATGCTACAAAGCAAATGTTTATTTGGGTTCAGAAGAGTGGTCTTGGAGCTCAAAGTCCTGAATTAGGTTCTTGGGAAAGTTACTTTTTAGTGTTGTGAATTTGCCTTCTGGGAAAGGAGTGCTTTGTGACCTGCCCCCGCCCCCCATGGCAGCCATTTTATGAATGGGCAAGCCCCCACTCAGCGACAACCATTTTGTGAGAGTGCCCGTGACACGATCAAAACTCCAAACGTGCCCACTGGTTGGGGGGGGACCCCTGATGGGGAACATGGGCAGGAGGGTGCTGTTGCACTCGTGTCCCGATTGTGGGTTTACTGTGGCCAGTTGGTCGGCCACTGTGTGAACAGAACGCTGGACTAGATGGACCTTGGTGTGATCCGCCACAGCACCTAAGTTCTTATCACCTGCTATCAAACTTTCTGGGACTTTCTGCGTCTAAAGCAGGTGGTTCACCACTGAGCTATGGGTCTGGCCTTGAAAGAAACGTGCTTTTAAATCAGACTCAACGTCTGGCCATCAGACCGAACAGTTAAAAGTGGGAAGTGTATGCATTTTGAAAGAGAATTCGCTTTCCTAGGGGACTTGCATGAGTAGCACAAGAGAAAGAGAAGAGAGAGACACACACACACATATACAATAACAACTTCAATATCCAGGAAGTTTGGCATTTATTGTAAGGGGTTTCTTCCTTTTAAACAAAGAATTACCATAACCCGTTTCCCCCCACCGACAAAGTTTCAGGTACAACCCTGATTCACAGAGAAGCCCGTTTGGTACGTGGAATAAGGATGAGAGGAGGGAGAGGAAAAAAGATACCTGAAACAAAACATTCTTTCGTAAGAATTTGAGAGTTGAAGGATGAACCAAATTTCAGCACTCTTCTCCTAGAAGTGCAGGACGGTTGCACAAAGACAGACAAGACAGAAGGCAGGATCCCAGCTAATTGTTTGAGGAAATAGCTTTTGGCACTCAAAGGGGCGTGGAAATAAACCACGTGAAAAGCGAGAACGGATGCCGTGTGCCATTTCTCGGTGGGCTTTTCCAAAGTGAACTTCCTAGAACCGTCCATCGAACACACAGAGCGGCCGCCCTTAAATACAGGTGTGCTTTTGGTCTTTGAATCAAGCGAGTGGGGATCAAATGCAAGGTGAGGAAAGGGGAGAAAAGACATTTTTGATTCGAAGTGGAGCAGACATAAGAGAAACCGGGGGCCCTTCTGGAGCGAGCTTAAAAATTGGTTCACCGTTGGAACTTTCTTCTGACGAGCGCGCAAATACGTTAGATCTGGTTATAATCCCCACCCCATAAAATATGCTAATATACAGAATATAACGCACAGTATGTACAACAATACAGTAAACGGTTTAATTCCCACTCTTAGTCAGGTTTTGCAGCTGGAAAGAAAATACTTACGCAATTTCAGTCGCGAGGGAAAAGGACTTGTGTCCGGGTGGGGAAGTTGATTTAAATCGCCCTTTTTGCACCCCCACCCCCACCCCCACCCAAAATTGAATCACCTTTAAAAACCAGATACCAGCATTTGGAGGACTTTACACATTGCTTCTCATGAAGCCATACTGTTTGGGGAAACAATCTAATGCCTGATTATTATTTTAATCACAAACACACCTTTCTTTTTTAGGCAGCTATGCAAATTCTGGATTTGCACCAGCACAGAGTGGGTGCTTGCATTCCTTTTGCTGGAATTACAGTGCCCACCCGTTGCAAAAAACCAAAAAAACACCTTGTGCACACTTCTGCAGCTATTTTGCATCATGCAGTTCCTGGGGCCTCCATTTCAGCATGTATCTTGCCCAATAAAGTGCAGTATGTACGGACTCCTAACGGCAGCTTTGCAAATACGACCACACAAGACGTTCCTAGCTCGTGGAAGGGTTTAGAAGCCCACCTGCATGCTCCCACAGACTTTAACAGCCTAAAGGGGGGGGGAATTACACCTCAACTTCTGAACTGTGGCTCGCCTTGAAAGGAATTCTACTCCACACAGGTGAGAGGCTATCTACACGCCTGTCTGAAGGGTCAAGAGCGAGGAGAAAGATCAGACACCGACGCCCGGAGTTCACTTCACTGAGTTCGACCCAAGTTTCTTTAGCTCTGCCTCTTCCAAAAACAGGATTTACAAAGGAGTTTTACTGGAACTTCTAAGCGAGGCATAAATGCTGAGGGACCACTATTTGGAAAGCAGGCTGCTTAATATCGTTGCTGCCTTTGCCCGTCTGCCAAAATGGGCCTGCCAAAGGCTGTCTCTCCCAGCAAAAGAGGTGAAGTCAGCAAGGGATGGAAAAGCAGAGCTTGGCAGACGAGAGGCTTTTCAAGTTCACCTTTGCAAAGCATCTGGAAAGAAGGGCCGAAAACGTGTCGGGCAGGGAAAGCTGGTCTTTGCGAACCTCGACCCATGTGGGGCAGCAGGATTTCTAGAGCCGGGGAAATGGCGGGGGGACAAGGGTTCGCAACTGCGCGATTACACATTAATCCAGAAGAAGCGATTTTCAGACCACCGGCCTTTTCTAAGAGCTCTCACTCCAAGACAGACACAATATCAGGCAAGTCGTTTTTGCAGGAGGAAGCGTCTTAGGGAAACGACCCGTCTGACGCTGCAAGATCTTGTTGAAACCCAGACTGGGAAGAGGTCACTCGTTTTGCAAGGCGTTCTCCCACCCACAAAACCAGCGGGATGAATTGGCTGGCCGCTCCACGTTCTTGATATGGGGAACATTTGAGCATGGATGGGTGCAGTTTCATCCTCTAAGCCAGGAAGAAGCCTTATTAAAACTGCTGATTCTAAAAAACATTACAGGGCATGGATCTTAAACACTATTTGCAGGTAAGTCCTCAAAAAGGGAGCGCTGGAAGAATAAGGCCGCTCACGCAAGTTTCCATTATTTAGATTCTAATTTGCCAAATGCTTGCACACACACACTCCCAAATTGAATCCCAGATTCTTATCTAAAGTTTTCGCTCCCAATTGATCCACAGCAGGAAATACAGACGCCTTTGCTTCTTGAATAATGCATTTGAAGGAAGTTTGCCGCATGTTTGCCCTCTAGCGGGAGGCGAAAATATTCACCGGGATTTCCACCCCACTTAAAGGAACGAAGAGAGGAGAGTGCTTTTCCCAGCTGCTGTGATCTGTTACACAGCTTCTCCCAAACGCTGCCAAAAGTGATTAAGGTGTCTGAACTTAACACCTTTAAGATACAGCATTGGCTTGGAGGAATGCATGCTTAAGCGAAGGGAGTTTCATCAGAGGGTGGATATTTTGTCCTTGGCAAGAGCTTCTGAAACACTTTAGCTCCACTGATTGAGCTAAAATGAAATTACGAAATGCTGGGAATAGAATTTTTGTTATGGTTCTTTGGACATTTCATTATTATTAATTGTTTTTTAACAACATGCCTCCCACAAAGTAGGCGCAAGGCTTGTCCATTGAAAAACGCCCATTTTTGTACAAACCCGGTTTCGTCATCGCCTTGCTATCAAGCAAAGAAAAACAGTCAGCGTCAAATGCCCCCCCACCGCCGCCCTGCTTAAAAACCCATGAGAAAACAAGATTTGTTCCCCAGTGTTGTTTTTTTTAAAAAAAGTGTCAATGTGACACTGCCTTATGAATACAAAATAAAGTATTTACAGCTTTACACAACACGAAAGAAAAAGAAAAAGGAGGCCATTAAAATTCTGTCCAGCATTTTCATATATATATATATATATTCTTTTCCTGACAAGCTTTTAAGCCTGGTCATTGCAGACACGCAAAATGCAAATCCAACGGAACCAGTGCCTACGAAGTCAGCAGCAGCGCCGGAAAGAAATTCTGTACAAAAGCAGCTGTGCTGGGGTGGCCACCAACAACCGTTAGAGGACCGCTCCCGTTCGCTGACCTAATCCTAAAATCCCTTAAGACGAAAGAAAACCTCAGCTCCAAAGGGTGAAGACAAAAATAATAGTAATTAAATACAGATTGCATACAATATAAAAAGACGTTGACCACCATCCTAACCGCTATTTCATACCATGTTACCTTTATTCTTATGCAGTAAATTCCCACCTACCTTCTACACATCCCAAATAAACAATTCCTACGTAACCAGTGCCACCTAGTAACAGCAACGGACTGCCCTCTTTTGGTAGGCAGACCCTATATGGGATGCCAGTGCCCCCTACCCACCTAATACAAATTCCCTTCCCCTCCGGTCATGCCAACCCTCTACTCTTTATCTTCACATGCTAGCCATTAAAAGCAAAAACTTGAACCATGCTCCCAAACTATCTTTTTTTTTTTAATGAAGGTTTAGCAGCAATGAAATAGGACAAGCCCTAAACTGCTCAATATCTCCGTGCCAGAAACAGTAAATCCCACACTTTTCAGGACAGCTAAATAACGCTGACGTGGGGACAAGTACGCAACCGGCAGCTTGGAGGGATAGGGGCCTCAGCGTTCCAAGAAACCGCGCCATAAAGCAGCCAGAGCTCAGTGCTGGCGTGGGGACACCCAGGTGCGCTTCATGGAAGTACAGAGTCCCCAACCCTGTAAAAAGGAAAGGACGGCTTTGTCTCCGTCGAGCCCCAAAACGGACGGACGGAAAAGCGTATGGCTTTGGCGAGAAAAGGAGGGTGAAAAATAAGCACTTTGGAATGAAATCTCTCCCCCCACAATGAAAAAAAAGAAAGAAATGAAAGGAGAAAATAACCAAGTTTTGGGCACGCGCACACACAAAAGAAGTTACCCAAGCAGCTTTGAAGTTGCTAAGCTACCGAATAAAGCTCCTAATAGAGGTAAGTAGCAGCAAAGTAGGTTCCAAGCAGCGATTTCGTTTTGACATTGCACCTCTTTGCATGGACGGGAATCGTAACGCTCCCCTTTTGAACCCCGGGGGGAATTTCATGGGCGGGGGGGCTAGGACAGAAAGCCCAGACCGGTTCAGCTTAGGTGGGGGGAAGGAGGCTAAGGGACATACGGCCAATGAGGTGGGGGCTCCAGAAGCCAGGCCGGGCTCCAGCTATCGCCGTAAAAAAACCAAGAGTAGCTTGTTTGGCTTCTCCAGCCAACAGATAAAAAGCAATCCAGATTCAGGCCAACAAGGAACCAGAGGCCAAAGTTTTTTCTCGGATCAGGCCTGCGGAGCTGCTGGGGAGAGGGTTTCTCCACCAGCTGTAGCGGCATTTTGCAGGGGCAGGCCAGTATCTGACCTTCCACCCTCAGCATCCTTTTTACCGGCAGGCTGACTGGGTCCCCACACCTGGTCAGTGTTGCGCACAAACCCGTCTGCAAACTAGCAACTGCTTCTTGGTTTCAAAGGGCAGTTAATACTCTTGATTTTTTAATTTAAAAGAATCTTCAACGTAGAATACTTTTTTGCAGTATAACTGGGGGGGGGGGGGGGGACGGGAACTAGCCATATGACCCCTGAAGAAGGCTACACTCTAAGACAGCCTTCCTCAACCTGGGGCGCTCCAGATGTGTTGGACTGCACCTCCCAGAATGCCCCAGCCAGCCGCTGGCTGGGGCATTCTGGGAGTTGTAGTCCAACACATCTGGAGCGCCCCAGGTTGAGGAAGGCTGCTCGAAGACTTCCAGAGCGGTATCCCTTAGAGGAGCCTGTAGGAACATAGAAGCCTCTGCCTCCATCTTGGGACAGGTGATGCCCTTCATTTAATACAGATCCCAACAATACAATACAGCATGCCCAATTCACCCTGGGACGCCAGCGACCAGGCCCTGAGCTTAGGGAAGCAGTGCGAAACCGCAGCCCTGCCCTCAACGGCAAGGCGCGGAGAGAAAATAAATGTGATGGCAAAAGCAGAAATAGGCCCCCAAAAAACGGGGTGGGGGTGGAAATTCGAGAACTGAAGGATCCCCCCCCCCAAAAAAAAACACCGTGACAGGCCAAAACGAGACCGATATGGTGTGCAAAGTGAATGCTCAGCTTCCTTCTCCAACTAGACAGACGGAAGCCCAGCAGGGACCAAACATTCCACAGAAATAAGGCGAGCGCTTTGCTTATTCGCCCCACACCCAGGGTTGTGTGTGTGTGTGTGTGTGTGTGTGTGTGTGCGTGTGTGTTTGCATAGTAGTTAAAAACAATGACATTCCCACCCCACTGCACTTCTGCATCCTTGTCTTGCCTTGTCCCCAAGCTTTTTGGAATTCTTTCGTGCAGTCCCCAAAAAGATTCCTCCCAGGCACCCGGGGAAGGGGAGAAGGGGGCCCCACAAATATGTCCCGTGCAGGTGCCGTAGAACCGCATGAGCTGACAGTGACGTGCCGATAAAGGGGTAACATCGGTGGGGGACGTCCAGCGGGCATCTGTTTTCACCGCCTCCCAACGGCGTGGTATTTTCCTACCCCATCGCCACGGGGCCTGCTCCGTCAACCAGCCCGCAGCTGTTCTTCCAGCCCTAAACCTTCCACTGCTACCATAAGCTTATTTATTATTGTTAATTTTTTTTTTTTTTTTTGACATATAAAAAGCACTACGGTATTCCGGTGGAGCTCAAAATGGCTCAGCTTGGGGCAAAGGCACAATTTGAACACCGTTTTTTTGTTTTCTTTTCCCTTACAGAACTCCACAGTTGTCCTTTGCAGAACAGTAGAAATTTGTACAGCACCAATCCTCAGATAGGGTGGGGAGGCGTACTAGAACGAGTCCTCGTTCACAAAGGCTGCGAAGTCGTCAATCTCTCGGTCTATTTCACACTTCTCCTTTTTCTCGTTTCTCGGTCGTTCCTCCCTCCCCCCCCACTTCGCCTTCGTGATTTATCAGCTGACCATCGGCTCGACGTCTGCTTCTCGGTCAGATTCGTCTTGGATCTCATCCGTGTTTCCTGAGTCGCTGCTGGCTACCGAACTGGGAGACGGGGAATTCCTGCTGACAAAGAAAAGCAGACCGGTGAGACCTGGGCTGCTAAAGGCTCTCTCGCGTGTTACCCAGGCTCGTCTTTTCAAGGGAAGCTGCTCTCCACCTCTGCAGATGGGAGTCTTTGGGGGGGGAGCAGGGCGCTCCCACGCCCGCCCGCCCTGGAGCAGAAGGCGGCCAGTGGATACCAGTGCAACCGCCACTGTCAGAGGCAGTATACCAGCACGAGGGGGACGCTGGCTCATGTCCTCCTTGAAGGCTTCCCACCGAAGGGCGGACAAGAAGGGTCCGTGGCCTCACCTTTCAGCAGAGCCTTTGATGAGCCGCCGGCAGGTCTCCATCTGCACGTCGAGGCCCCGCTTCATGCTGCACATCTCCATGTATTCGTGGAGGTGGCGGTTCATGTCGCTCTTGGCCGTGGCCAGCTCCAGCTGCACAAAAGCGGAGGGGCGAGGCAGTCAAGCCCTGCGCCAGAACCGCCCTGCGCCCTTGCCCCCCGGACTTCCTGCCCGCTCCAAGCGGGTGGGGCGCTCTCGGCACGGAGCCGCTAACCGAGCGCAGGCCTAATCCAGCCCAATTGGCGTGAGCAGGGAGGGACCATCCCATGCCCTCTCTTTACAAAGCTACCTTTCCATTTCGTCTGAGGCCGTCCTGCAGAATTCAACACGGATGGGGATTCTGGAAATCCCCTTCCGCCCAATAACGGGGGCTAGGCCTCACGCTGAACTCGGCTCTCCCTGCTTGGTCTGAGGTTCCACGTCCCCCCTTTCTACCCATTGTCTGATACACCCTCTTCCCCCCCCCCAGGTGCTTTGGATTCCATAGAATCATAGAATCATAGAATAGCAGAGTTGGAAGGGGCCTACAAGGCCGTCGAGTCCAACCCCCTGCTCAATGCAGGAATCCACCCTAAAGCATCCCTGACAGAGGGTTGTCCAGCTGCCTCTTGAATGCACATCAAGCCCCAGCCAGCTTGGTCAATAGCTGGGAATGTTGGGAGCTGTAGTCCAAAACACTCGGAGGGCACCAGGTTGTGGAAAGGAGCCTTAAGGTGCAACCCTATGCACGATTAGACAGAAAAAAGGCACCTGCAAACTCCCAGTGTGTCCTTGTGCTGTCAAGCGTCCATACGAACACCCCCAACACAGCTTTAGCTAGCTTTTGTAAACCACCCAGAGAGCTTTGGCTATGGGGCGGCACATATACGTAATCAAATAAATAAATAAATGCATTATTCCTCACGGGCACAAGCCAACCTCGTGCGGCATTTACTCCACACAACGCTCACTAGCCCACAAAGGGCTGTTCAGACGTGGCTAGCGAAACAGTGCTTCTCTGGCATCAGCACGAACCGCAAGCCGTGCTGTCGCGCACAGCGCTTTAAGCCACGGCTAGAGCCGCCGACCTCGCTGAAGGCGGTCCGACTGTGGTTAGTGAGGGAGCAGGGTTTAGCAACAAGACCCCTTAAGCCCAGCAGGGTTTAAGGGGTCTTCTGAACAGGCCCAAAGACAAGAGATGCCAGCCTCTTCTCAAGTTATTCCTCCAGGCAGCCTTTTGGCCCACGCCTCGCCTGAGCCACCCCTCGGGCGGCCCCTCAGGATTTCACTCCTTTGCTACGCGGATTGCAAGCCAGGGTGAATCCGCTCTCCTGGGGCATCGGCCGCCCTGCGTTAAGCATACCCACACTATCCTGAGGCGCAGAGTTTCGCCGCTTCTTACCTCAATCTGCCCTATCGTTTCTTGGTATTCTTGGTCTCTCGTTTTGAAGAAAGATTCTGTTTCGTGGATCATGTTGCCCAGGTTCTCCTCTTGCTAAGAGAGAGAGAGAGAGAGAGAGAGGGAGAGAGAGGGAGAGAAAAGAAACACGTCAGGAAGAAGCCACCAAGGACGTCTGTGTTCCAGAATCTGCCAAAGAGACAGGCAATAGTCTAAAATCCCAGACATGCAACTGGGCATGCATTTTATTTTATTTTATTTTATTGTTTAACCAGATTGATGAACCTGTTACATCCAAGAAATTTCTAAGCCGTGTACAAAACAAGTCTTCATGCAGAAGACAAGGCTGAGAGCCGGTGTGGTGTAGTGGTGTCAGCGTTGGACTCGAGGGATCCGGGTTCTAGTCCCCCCACTCGGCCACGAAGCTCACTGGCCAAGCGGGAGGACTAGAACCCGGATCTCTCAAGCACCCCCCAGTCCAACGCTGACACCACTACACCAGACCAGTCACTGACTCTCCGCCTTAGGTCAGCGCCTAATGAAGGCCCGATCCTGCGCCAGGACAGACCAGACCTCCATTTGACACTTGCGACCTCCTCCTTTCATATATTTAGCAAACTATGTTAACGTTTAAGATCAGGCGCTTTAGGGCCACTACTGAGAAACTGAAGCCCCAAGAGCAGAAGAGCAGCTGATCAAGTCTAGTTCCACCTGGGGAGCCAGAGGCCAGGGAAGAAGGCGGAGCAGCGCTCAGAGCTAGAGAAGAGCTTCCCCCAGCTCAATTAGCCTTTATGCCTGATCTGCATCTACAAGGCAAATGCACCCTTCTCCTTGTGTAATTTTCAGTTAGAAGGGACTTAAGCCTCTTAAAGCCTTTAGAAAGCGGCGACATGGTAGGCCTGACGTCTGTAATGCCCCACTGATAGCTGTACTTCTCAGGCACGCACGCGGCTATATGCAAATCGTCTGTCGCTAATTCCAGCCCCTCGCTAAAGTACTTTATCGCTCCGGCACCCGGAGCTCACTGGAAGAGGCGCCTGGCTGGAAAAGACGCCGGCGTTTTGCAGCCTTAGCACTTTGGCGTAATCTCTCGCCGCTTCGGGCCTCGCAAAAACAGGACGCAGGAAGCTGACATGCGGGCACGCCTGGCCGTCGGCACAAGACAGTGCCCGGGAGAGGTGACCGCTGCAGTCGCTTTCCAGGTGAGGACAAGGACAATTCTTTTCAAATGTATTGGCCAGCTTGATAGCAGGGTCTGAGCACAGATCATCGATTCTGGCCGGCTTGCATTGGCTGCTGAGTCCAATTCACGGTGCTGGTTTTAATCCATAAAGCCTTACACGGTTTGGGACCTGACAGAGCGCCTCTTCCAGTATGAATCTATGCCATATATTGTGATCAACATCTGAGGCCCTCCTCAGGGTGCCTCCTCTGAGAGAGGTTCAGAGCATGGCAACAAGGGCCTTCTCAGTGGTGGCCCCGGAGACTGTCAAATGCTCTCCCCAGTGAGGGACACATTGCCAACTTTTCAGCGCCATGTTAAGGCTACCAAGGCATTTGCCAGCACACAAGCTTGGGCTCTTAATGTCTGTTCTTATACTGGGGACTGGTGCTTTATTTTGACGCTTCACCCATCTTAGGCGGCTTTTAAATTTTGCGTCTCAACGATTTTATATTGCGCTTGGATTTCGGATGGCAGTTTTTGTGACCTGCCCAGAGGGCTGCTGATCCGACAGT
Organism: Elgaria multicarinata webbii; assembly: GCF_023053635.1. Classification (NCBI taxonomy): domain Eukaryota; kingdom Metazoa; phylum Chordata; class Lepidosauria; order Squamata; family Anguidae; genus Elgaria; species Elgaria multicarinata. The sequence goes on along the minus strand of NC_086190.1, from coordinate 18,301,639 downwards.
GTCAAAAAACAGCGGGCGTGGCTTCAGGAGCAAGTGCAACAATCAGAAACCAAAAGCACAAGGGCCCGCCAACCCACGCGGCAGCTGCTCAACCAAACCTTGCAAAGCTGGACTTCCTTTATTCTCTTGGCAGAGAGTGCTAGGGCCTTTTGAGGGCTTGGCTTTACATGGGCCTGGTGCAGACGACACGCTAAACCATTTTGTGGTTAAGCAGCATGGTTTAGCGTGTTGTCTGAACCAGGCTAATGTGGGTTATAATTAAGCAGTGGCTATCTTTTTTTAAAGATAGCTTGATTCTGAAGTGAGTGGATTCAGGCAGGCAGCAGCAGCCCCAGAACAGGATTCAGGCAGGCAGGCAGCAGCAGCATCCCCAGAACAGGATTCAGGCAGGCAGCAGCCCCAGAACAGGACCGCAAAAGCTGCCACAGGTCATTCCTGAAAGGGCCCAGATACAAAACTCACCTCTCCCTGGAGTTCAATCGACGGGTTACAGTTGGTAAAGTCCTCCCAGAGGAGCAAGGTGTCTTCGTTCTCCTCCCACGTTAAGCTGTCACAGTCATCGTCAAAATCGAAGGTCTCGCGCCTGTCGGAAGAAACGTTTTTGGCATTGAACGGCCTCATAATCCTCCTTCAAAATGAGCTCACGGGATTATCTTAGCGCTGGGGAAAACACACCCACACACACATGAGTATTTTTTATTGAGACGCCTTTCTCTGCTGCAGAGTAGCTGCTTCCCACCGGTCTCAGAGTCAAAATCCGGACGTCAACTTAAAGCCACGGTTCAGCCGCTCCCCTCCAGGTGGCGCTGCACGATCAACCCAGTTTTAGGAGGTTCGCGCAAAAGCCGGAGTGTCAGAATCGGAATCGGCACGTCCTCCGCACACCCAAAGAGAAAGGAAGGAAGAACGTGGCACCTCCGACAATGAACGCGTGGAACCGAAGCCGCTCTGCAAAGCAGGGAGACAGGCAGCGCTCCGCTTGTGATCACGGCTTGGTGCCGGTTTAGTTTTAAGTTGCCCCAATTTTCGCTACATCCGCTTGTGCCCTCGGCGGCTAGACCGCCTTCTGCAACTAACAGGACTCTGAACTGTTTTAACAGCCATACAAACGAAGTAACGCAGTTCTTTTTGCCTGGGAACGCAAGACCGTTCCCGAGTCAGTATTACGAAGGCAGGCCTCAAAGATGACGAGGCACAAAAACGGGCAGCTTTTTTATTGGACAGATTTATGCCTGAAGGAATCTTATTTATTAGGACCAAGCAAAAGTCCACAAAAGCGTGCAAGCTTTTAAGTTTCACTAGAACTCTTCATCTGGGTGGAACAAAAAGCAGGGGATGGGGGGGGGGGAAGAAACCTCTGCTTTCTGTAACACTCAGAATGATGAAGAGTTCTGGAGGATTTGAATGCTTGCATGCTTTTTGGGAATTCTGGATGGCTGTGGATTCTGGGATTTGTTTTTCTTTCTCATGGACCGTCACAGCTAGCATCTGGAGGGGCAGGGGCAGTTCTGTGAAGTCTGAAGGTTTGCACTAGTCATGATCTTAACATATTAGGTGAAAATTTTAAGCTAAAAGTTAGCATGGTGAAGGCTCAAGAGGAGAGACTTTAAAATCCCCTGAGAGAGGACTGTCCCAGCCCACGTCTCCCAGCGCCTTTTGGCTCGTCGGCCGAGTATCACCACGGCAGACATTTTTATCTCTTGAGTTCATTTCCTTCCCAGCAGAAAACACATAACGCAGGAAGTCGAGGTCAACACTTATCTTATGATGAATAGGATCAAAACTTGGCAGAGATCCCGAAGAGGCAGCTTCCCAAATTGGCCAGGCTGTGTTGATAAGTTAATACTCCACCCCCCTCAAGGCTTCTCAGAGCCTTCTTTATAAAAGTTTCAAGACCCCCTCCCTAGTCTAAACTGCTGCCTTCCCCTCCGCCGTGTTTAAACAGCCCCAATTTGAAGAATAATCTGAATTCATTCGAACCCTTTTACTCGAAAGACAAAAGTATCCATGCAGTTGTCATTCATTAGGGATTTCAAGAGGGATTTATTTTCACTTCCGACAATGCAACAAGACGGCCGATTAAGCGTACCGCCAGAACAGTCAACCCATCCCTTAAACCCAAAAGGTTCATTTGCAAAGCAGCCCCCGCAAGGAATCAGTTCCTCCGTAAGCCACGTTTCAAAAGAAAAAGAAAATGGCAAGGTTTCTGGGTGGGCTTGCAGACCCCGGAGTTCTGCTCCATTGCAGCAAGGAGCTGAGAACAGCCATTGTCCCAGCCTGTGGCGTTTTAAGAGGGACAAAGAGTATCAAAAGATTAATGCCGCCACTAGAAAGGAGGGCTGGAACAAAATCCACACCCACTGTGTTGGTGCAAGGCAATATAAGGCAGGGACTGATTTGGGGTCTGTGCGTGGCATTTGAGGTGCATGGCACGAATGAGAACTGGTCACAGCAGTTCCTTCGGGGGAGAGGGTCCATGTGTCACAGACCAGACAATCTGGTTTGCCCAGTGAAGCAAAGCGCTTAAAAGCCTTGGTCCTATAAAATAGCCATTAAGCCCAGCATTTTGATTATTAAGCTGGCGTTTCACTGGGGGCCACAATCGCTAAGTGATCAATGCCAATTAAAAAAAAGAAGAGGAGGAGGAGGAGGATTGCAAAGTGAAGTCACAGCGAGTTCCAGGAACAATATACATCAGCTAGCAGCTCGCTCGCTCGCTCTCGCCCACTTTTAATAAGCTTTCTTGGCATTTCACTCTTCTGACAGCAGCCTGCAGGAGAACAGGAAGCCATATGAACACAGTGCCCTCACGTGCGGGGCAGAAGCGTCACGTATAGGCCGACGCTCCACTCCCAAAGGCACATGTTTGTGGGAAGTTGCAGAGAGAGCCGTGGCAAAGCAGCCCTGTCCAAAAACGTGCCACGATGCCACGGCTTGGGGGCTGAACCTGCACCAAAAAGCTACAGGTGGGAGACCCTGCCCTAGTCTGGGGGGGTGGGACCTATAGCACGCAATACCAATTCCGACCCACAGGCTATAGCTCCGCTCCTGAGCTTTCTGCAGCGTTAACTGGGAAGGGATAAAGCCAGGCTGAGACAGTAGCGATGAGAAAAAACCCTCCATCCCACTGAGCGGCAGAAGACAGTGGCAGGAATTAATTAGGGCTGGGAAGAGAATGTATCAAACAGGGCAGAAAGCCAGGCCTCTTTCGGGTGTTAAAAAAAGAAACTTCTTTTTTAAAAACCGAATTCTTGGTCCTGGTGATTGGAAACACACATTTGGGTGCGTGATGTAATCCCAGAGGAGCAAAAGGTACCCCAGACTCACTTCACTCCCTTTCTTGCATGCATACAGAGTACTCTTCCCTGCCTTATCAGCTGGGGATGCTTTTCCAAAGTACTGATCTGGCCAAATCTATGCTTTCAATGCAGGCTTTACAGGTCCTCAATGTGATTTCGGGGGGGGGGGGGGGCGGAGGCTGCCAGAGATGCTGCAGAACGCTCACCTCTGCCCTAGCGGAAACTATCCGAACAGACAGATCTGTGTAAGCTTATTTGATTGATGAGATTAATAACCACAGAAGTCTGCTGGCCTCACTGCAGAACACGCACCACCTTGGGACAGAATTCTCAGATTCCTCTCACCCAGGCTGCACGCCACGTGTAGCGTCTCCCCCCTGGGACCGTGGTCAAAGGAGGGCAAGAGCTTCTGAAATACTCACAGCTGATTGAACATCCTCTTCATCTCGTCCGTGATGTTCAGGGAGCAACTGACCTCGTCGTCCGAGAACCGGGCGTTGTCTGCGTCCTGTTCGGAGAGGTCCTCATCTGAGGCAAGCTTTCGCTCTTTCTTCTTGGAGGCCACCTTAAGCGGAGAGAAGGGCAATGACTGGAAGGTTCAGCTGAACTGCCGTGCCGAGGTGGGGGAACATGGGAAAGGAAGGACAGAAAACCCAGAAGTTGCATTTGGGTTCTCTGTGGCTTTTGAGCCTGCCATACCTGCTGCTGCCACCCCCCGACCCCCCGGCTAAAATTCAGCAAGGCAGTGGTGAAAAAAATTGGGAGCAAATCACTACAGAGACTCCAAAGGGTCACATTTCGCTTGCTTTCAAGTGCTTTGCCTGTAGTAATTTGCCGCCCCATTTCAGCAGCGAGCCTCCAATTCTTTTGCCGTTACATGGCCTGCAGGCTAGTCCAGGGGATGGGAATTAGCTCCTGGGCTGGCCGAAGTTGCCCAACACCCGTGGTAGGACGTCAGCACCGCCTCCTCTTTCCCCAATGATCCGAGCACGCAGGTGACAGGCCCCCCACCCACCCCCAAGATTCATTTGATCACATGTGTTAAGAGGTGGCGGAACACAGAGCACAGGAAAGCAAACAGAGATGTCACACAGCAAAAAGCAAGCTGCTAGCGCTTCAGGCAGGAGAGGCCTCGGTGGCACAGCCGTTTGGACCACAGCCAGCCATGCGAAGGCTGGAAGGATGACACGGAAGCAGCTGGAGGTGCTCAGGGTGAACAGCCGGAGAGCAGCAGACACCGCTCCGCGGCCCCCTCCCTTGCCTCAGCTCACAGAGATAAAGGGGGGGGGGGGACTGGGTCGTGCAGACACAGATCGCAAGGGGAATCCCGGATCCTCGGCTCTTTGAACCCACGAGCAGAGCTAGCCAAGCACATGTGTTGACAGGAAATGGGGGGTTTGTGAAATAAGTTTGGGGAAAGCTGTTTGGAAACACCAAGGGACGGATACAAGAGGCCCAAACGGACCGTCGTTCGCACCTATCAAACACCAACCGTCATCGGTAAGTGTGTGCCAGTAAACTCAGCCCTGAGTACTTAAGGTATGGGACAGTTCTGAGCACTTTGTTTCATTAGCTAAAAATTCCCCGGCCTTCTGTGCCCCTCGGGATTTAAGAGCTCACAGCGTGGAACACCAGGGGCACGACAGGATGCCTTGAGGAGCAATGGGCTGCCCTGGACCGCACCCCAAGCCCACCTGTGGACGGAGATTTTTAGCGGCTGCCTACGTGTTTGCAACAACATTCTCCTTCGTGACAGCTACCTGCTTAGGGTTATCTAAACATCTGCACTGGAAGCAGCATCTCAAAAGCTCTGGCTGATTTCTTTTGATAGGGAGTATAAAAGCCAAGCAATGCTTTTTTGTGTCATCCCAAGGGGACCGGCAATGTACACAGGAATGCTCGGGAGATTTACTGGAGGGCTTCTTCTAAAGCAGGGGTGCACAAACTCAGGCCTGGCTCCCTCGGGTTCTCCAGGTGGCCACGCTCCCTTTCTCTAAAGAGACTGAAGGCTACAACAGCTGGGATTGTTTCGATTGGAGAAAAGGCGAGTAAGGGGAGACATGACAGAGCTATACAGAATTATGCACATTTAGGAGCAAGCAGATAAAGAGAGATTTTTTCCTCCCTCTCTCATAATACTAGAACCCAATGGGGTCATATCCCGTGAAGCTGACTGGTGAGAGATTCAGGACAGATAAAAAGAAGGTCTGTATACATCAGTTGTTGGGGAACATGGGCGGGAGGTTTCTGTCCCACTCATGTCCTGCTTGTGCGCTTCCCTTGGGCATCTGGTTGACCACTGTGTGAACCAGAATACTGGACTAGATGGACCTTTGGGCTGATGCAGCAGGGCTCTTCTGAAGTGTGTGTGTTGGTGTGCGTGTGAGTAACCTGGGGCCAGGTGGCCCTTGTGCAGGCTTCCTGCAGATACAGGATCTCACCATGGGCAAGATCGCAACTTCCCACTTCAGTCAGATTGCGCCCAACACGGGCACAAGCCCAGCATGTGAAGCGGAGGGGGGCATCTTCACAGGCCTGCCAAATAGGCCCATGTGGTTATGAGTGAAAATTCCAAAACATTAACTTCAAACGCAGCACGCTGCTTCCTCTTTCTCTCTCGTTCTCCCTCTCTAACACAGCCATGTTCTCCGCAGGACAGGGCGGGGCCTAATCACCTGGAAGATCTTGGAAACGTCTTCGGAGTTGCGCTGCTGCGCTACATCGCACAGCTTGGCTGTGATATCGATTCGCCGGCAGATGTCCATGTCCACTTTCATGGCTTTTTCTTGGATCTTTGTGTCCAGGTCTGTCATAGGCTGCAGGAAGGACAGCAGTGGATAATCTTCCATTAATTAATACAGTGCAGGAGGAGGAGGAGGAGGAGGAGGAGAAGGACAGATACCCCACAGTATCTCCATCCACGCAGACCACGCCGGCCTCTGCATCAATGCTGCCTGTTCTCCAAGCATGGAGAACCACCAAGGAACGGCAGCATCTGGGGCAGGTGGTGGAGTCACTGCCAGCCGAACATTTGATTTCTAGCGACAGCAAATGTTCAGGGAGGGCGACAGCAAGGGAAGGTAGTACTTAATGTCAAACCATCTATCAAGCAACTTCAGGCTAAAAATAGCTGCCTCTTACAGGATGATATGCCTGAACTTTGACTATCTTCTTCAAAAAGCTAGAAGATCAAATTTGACACAATGTATTCCTTCAGATAGCAATGGGTTTTTTTTAAAAAAAATCCAAAACGTAAAACATGTAATTCTAGGAGGAGTCAAGGGTCCTTCCAATTTTCCTAACTTTGTTCAGCAGATTTCAATTCCCAGATGTATTTCAAAGAATACAAACGGAAATTACAGGCGTGGGTGTTTTGTGCTTCGAATTTTCTGTACTACTTCGCCCCCAGAAAACCTAATGATTCCACCATCGCTCTTAACTCGCTCTAAAGCAAAGAAACAAGGGCTTTAAGAAACAAAAAAACCACTTTGATCATCTACCAATCTGCATGCAGTAGAAGTCCGTGCGGAACATTTATCCAAAGTCAAATATTGCTTCTTCCACAGGCGTCACTGGTAGAGGCACTGCAATTGTACCTGCAATTATTTTGGAAATAAATCTTCACGAAGACTGCCTCTAAAGAAAAGCTAAGTACCCATTTCTCCCACCCCACCCTAAAACTCTCCATGAACTCTGTTCTCCAGTGTGTACTATCTACCCCAGACAGACATTTGTCTAAGTACTTCTTCCTAAGAGAGATGAGCTTTGACTTTATTTCAGAGTTTATCTCTGTACGAGAGCCAAGAAGGTTTATTTAAAACTATTAAAATTTTACAGTCCATAACCATGCCAGCAACAAATCACCGAGATAAAACAATTATGCCCTGGATGTTTATAGCAGGAAAGTTGCAAGTTGTGGTGTTTAAAATGTAATCGGAATACTGCCACCATTTTTATCGGTTCGCTGCCCTTCCTTTTGGTCCCTTTTCCATGCAACACACTAATAACTTCACCCAGTCCAAACTACGGCTTTCCCCCCATAACAAGCAGAGAAGTGAGATCTTGTACCAACATGACATTTTCTTTGGCGCTTGGGATGGTGAACACAATATGCCCCAAAAATAAATTTCCCAGAGCTGTGTACAACCCTTTTGTTTTCAGGGACAGAAACTGCCACAGTATATATATATATATGTCTGGCATGTCCCAGAACAATGTCTGAAGTTGCCCGCTGAAAACAAAATTGAACTACAAAGCAGAAAGAGGTGGGCGGGGGGCAGGAGAAAAGAGGACTGGGGTAGCTCCACTGTCGAATCCGGGGGCACGACAAACGAACCACGTCTTAAAGCGGAAGCGTGAGACATCGGAAATAGCTGTCCTTCATGTGGACTACAATCTTTGCGCACATAGTGGCCATGAAACTGACGCCTCCCAGCCTCTCTACCGGTTTTGACATGGTCAATCTCACTTGACGCGAAAGTTTCTGAAGCATTCTGTCCCTAAAACAGGGTTTACAGACCCAAATATGTACACAGCTGATATGTGGGGCTCTCGATACGCATACGCTCCAGGCTTGGGACGAGAGTAAGGGACCCCGCAAAGGGACCCTAAAGAAGAGCTTCTGAAATCCTCTTAGTGACACGAATCGGAAGGGAGCCCTTTCAGGCTTTCTGAGTGAGGGCACCTGTGCAGCGTTTCCCTGGCCCTGGGCTTCCTGTGAAGGAGGTTTGGATTCTCCCCTAAGTTGTTGTTGTTGTTTTCAGAGGCTGCAGCTTCAGGGGAACGCGGGCAGCACTGCGAGCCGGTGTGAAGGTCAGGGTTGTGTGATAAGCAGCGAGTTAATGCATCTACACAGACCGGACAGGAAGCGAGGAGAGGACTGGAGGGCTGGGAAGGGGATGGTCTGATGCATTAGGTCATACCAGGCAGCCATAATACGAACTGCAAGCAGCACTCACTGAAATCGGAACTTTTTTTCCATTAATGAAGCTATGAAAATGACGAGAGAGAGAGAGAGAGAGAGAGAGAGAGAGAGAGAGAGAGAGAGAAGGCAGCAGAGCCGGGCACTGCCCAGCTGGCCCGGATACTTACGTCACTCATCAGACCCTTGAAGACCACCAGCTCAGCTTTCAGCCTCTCGATCTTCTCGTTTAACTCTTCCTGGAGGGCTTCGGCTTCTTGGGCTTCCTAGAAGGACGGAGGGGACACAAATTGTGGGAAGGAAAAAGGGCCACAACCCTTGGGATGCAAAGCTCAAGAACCAGATCCGGACTTGGCCAAGCTTAGAGGAGACCCATTGAAACCAACGGGGCTTCCGTCAGTCATGCCTAGCTAAAGTCTCATTGATTTCAAGGGCCTGCTCAAAGTATGACTGGTGCTGCATTCTCACTCAATACCTAGTCCCGGTCTGGTTACACATTGTGGGCTGGCCAATTACTCCCAGGTAAGCCACAGTGTGGCAAACGACCCCAATCCATACTGTCACCACAGTGCTGTCCTAAGTGCCTCTCTAAACCACTTAAAACAGGGGCATTCAACCCCTTCCAGCCCAAGGGCCCAAATTCAATTTTGGAGACATTTTTGGGGGCCGTTGTACCAAAAATACCATCCCGTTTTAGCTTGAAGCTCTTTCTGCTGGGAATCGAGGCTTAGGAGAGGCATTTCAACCTTTGAGAATGGACGGGGCGGCGGGGGGGAGCACAAAAGCCAGGAGACACACACCCACCCGTGATCTGCAGTCAGGCTTAGTTACAGGCAGTAAAAGTTCTAAAATTAAAAAATGCTGGTATTTTGGCCCTGCCTCTTTGCCTTCGTCCCCACCTACCGCTGGGATGCAACCCCTGAGAGCCTCCCCAAAATAGAATCCGGCCCTCGGGCTGGCACCCTCACTCTAAAGACCCTTTCTCATTATCCCGTAGTTCAAGTGACAAAAAAGAAGCTGTTGAAGGACTACCATGCCCTTTACGGCACAGAAAGGATAAGGATCCACTCAGCAGCCAATGGAACCAATAAGGATCAGAACTGGACACTCAAAGCTAGCCCCGATCAACCTCTGAATATAGAGCTTTTCTTCATGAGCGTTTTATTGCACGCTTATGATTGGCCGCTCACGGACGTTTGCGGGTCCTTTACATGATGCTGTCAGGCTCCAGGATGTCTCCCGCGCTTTCCCCCACCAATCTCGCTTTTACAAAAAACAGATAATCCAGTATTTAAATTTATCGTGGGATTTCCCCAGTCAGTAAAGCTGGCACAGAGCTTTACTTCTGTCACTAGATGGCAGTGTTTAATTTAACAGAATAGCATTGCCAAGAGGAGAAGTTTTCAATTCAAAAAAACCACATGGTCACCGTCTAAAGGAGCCAGTCGCAAATACAGAAAGACTCCAGAAGAAGAAACCCCAAGTAAGAGTACAGGATTCTTTTCTTAATGTAGAGACACCCATACATTCATGTGCCATTCATCAAAACCTACCTCTTGGAGTGTTTCTACCATGGATTCTAGACTCACTCGCTTTGCCAGCTCCTCCTCCCATCTGAAAAAAAAAGAGAGAGTAATGAGTTAGAGAGATTAGTAAAAGAAAAATAGAATCAGTAAGTAACACTTAATATGGAGCTCAAGGTTGAGGGAGCCTCTTCCTATTTCAAAATAGCCCCTGTGATTATTCTAATTTCCAAGCCCTATTTAGCTGCCCTGAGAACGGAGGTAGAACTGTGTTGGTGAGACCAAAGGCCTCTCGACTCCAGCATGCTGTTCCCGCAGTGGCCAACTAGATGCTCCAATAGGAAGCCCACAAGCAGGACATCAGCTTATTTGTCTAATCCTCTTCTAAAAGCCATCCAAATTAGTGAACTGCTGACTTCATCAGCCAAACTTTCTGCAGAAAGTTTCCTTTAAGTAAGCCTCAGGAACGCACCAGGTCAGCTTTGCAGGGACCTCTCGCTTCTCAAATCCCTCGCAGCAGAGGCTGCTGGAGAACATGAAAGCCTGGTTTCGAAAGCTATGATTGATGACAGCCATTAGGCTTGGGTAATACAGTAAACAGCAGCCACGCAAGGGTGATTAAAACGCTCCCGGCAGCTTAATTATCACCAGGTATGAAAGGGAAGTTGCGCTCGCTTACTTTATTCAATTGGCTAACATTAACAAGGTTACCGGGTGGAGGAAAAGATCACAGGAGACCGCCCCATATCAATGTAGCCAGACTGCCGGGGAGGAGCAGTGTTTTAGCACCAGGGAAATGCGTTGGCTGCGAGATCCGTGCAAGGTTTTGGCCGGAGGAACACCCACATTTCCGAGAAAAACCCTGGTGATGCTTCTCGCTTACCGGCCAACCACAGGCCACCGGATCATTTCCAAATGCGAGGAGCCCACCATTTACAAGTCACAACGCCACCCGCTTAATGGCTGCGTTTCGAAGTCGGCCATTTGCCAACGGGATCATCTCTAAAGTGAACAAAGGTGGTTGTTACAGTGTCATTTTCAGGCCTAATCCTCGACAAACGCGCCGCACCTGAATGTTTTTTTCCCCATTCCTTCCTGAACCAACAGCAGGAACGCTTGCGAGCCGTTTGCACGTCAGGACACAAGATGGCGGTTTCCGTTTGGACATCAGCAGGACCGATCTTCTAGCACAGTCTTCCTCAACCTGGGGCGCTCCAGATGTGTTGGACTGCATCTCCCAGAATGCCCCAGCCAGAGCTGGCTGGGGCATTCTGGGAGTTGTAGTCCAACACATCTGGAGCGCCCCAGGTTGAGGAAGGCCGTGCTAGCACAAGGTGAACTCTCTCCCCTTCCCTTCCCCGCCCCGGGACCAATAAATAACTGCACGCTTTAGCAGAAAGCGGTCCAGAAGGGATATTTCTAGCCTCGCTTTTTACCACCTGCCTTTTATAGGCAGACTAAAATATTGGGCCTGGAATCTGTTTTTGGAACAAGCATTTTTAGACTTCAACTCTGGTGACCCTGCTTGCATGTGGGTGACTGACCGCACGCGTAATTATATACCGCAGGGTGCTTTTTAAAGTCCCGCTTTGGGCTCTGCGGGAAAGGGGCAGCGGGACAAAACCGTCGCCGTCTTACAAGTTCCAGATAAATATAAGAGACCTTTCCCCGCTGGCTCACCAGCCCATGCCTACACGCCGCGACGAGGGCTGAGTAATGGATCCGAAAGCTGGGAAGTGCCTCGCCGGAAGGAGGATAGAAGGCGAGCAACAAGCCCTTGGAAAAGATGAGCGCCAAGGAAAAAATCTCAGGCCCAACTCTGCTAGCACCATCCCACCGGCTCTCACCCCGCTTTACTGCAAGATAGATAAGTGTTAGCGCCACCCATTCACACGAACAGATGACTTTCCACTGCAGGGCTGTTCAGAAGTGCATACAGAAGAACATCTGTATGTAGATGCCGTCACCATCTTGTGTACAATTCAACTACTACATGGGCAGGGAGGGTAGATTGGGAGCGACCATCAGGTATCTGGGTGGGTGATCCACAGTCCACAGCTCTAACAGCAGCAATGGCTAAAAAGTCCCCCCATCCTCCAAATTAGGTTGCAGGGGAAAGAATGCTTGGGGGAGGGAAAACAGCCGTTTCAGCCTTCCCCAACCAGGGATCTTCCAGATGTGTTGGACTGCAACTGGCTAGGAATTATGGGAGTTGTAGTTCAACACGTCTGAAGGGCAACAGGGTGGTTTTGTTTTGTGTGGTGGGACTTCTGGGCTTGGTTCTGGTACTGATCCCAAATACCTGGGCCAAGCCTGTGCTCAGAAGTTGGAATAGACATGACATTGCCTGCCGGTGGAAGAGAGGGGGGCAACCTAGCCTCCCTTTGGGAGGGAGTTTCGGAGCCTCGGAGCAGCCACCAAGAAGGCCCTCGCTTGCGTCGCCACCAAAAATGTCCCTTATAGTGATACGATTCAGAGAATGGTCTCCCCAAAGGATCTTCCAACTCAGGCATGTCTGTATGGGGGATGTGCTGTTTCAGGTATAGAATCCTAGAATTGTAGAGCTGGAAGGGGCCTCAAAGGCCATCGAGTCCAACCCCCTGCTCAATGCAGGAATCCACCCTAAAGCATCCCTGACAGAGGGTTGTCCAGCTGCCTCTTGAAGGCCTCTAGTGTGGGAGAGCCCACCACCTCCCTAGGTAACTGGTTCCATTGTTGTACTACTGCTCTAACAGTCCAATATTTAAATAGGTGCTGTTCACAAAGGCAACCCAGCAGTTCCGATTTCCTGCAGTATGAGGCAGAGCGATGCAAGCTGGGGTGAAAAAGCAAAATCTTAGGAGGTCTCTTCCCCAGCACTTGAGTCATTCTGCATGAGGGCCAAAATAAATCTGACAAATCACTTCCCTAGCAGAGGCTGTGGGATGCTTGCTAACCTCAGTCATACCAGCAGAGCTGTGACAGGTTTTGCCATCTTTGTTCAAACCCAGTTAATGTGCTTGATGGGGGGGGGGGGGGGGGCAATCTCGGCTCATTCTGACCTAGCAGCATATTTTCAAGGGGAGACGGTGGCGTAAAGTGACAAAACCATGTCATATGTGAGTGTATCTATTTAAGGAGCAAGCCAAAACCCCAGTGCTTTCAGTTTCCGAGGATGGTCAAGCCAGACGAGAAGTTGTTATCAGAGGATGACATTCTTTGAACATGTGCCAGGCGTTGCATTTCACTAATGGGAAGTCAGGGATCCCCAGCATAAGTCATTTGAAGAAAAGGGGAAAAAAGCTCTCTTGTACTTGGCTTTGATTGTTTCTCCCATGATGCTGATTAATTTTCTTGCAATTCCTGCATGGGCACATTTAAAAAAAAAAAACCCAAAGCATCTTATTTCACCGACTCCTCCAGCCGGGAGCCACGCCAGGCTGAAACACAAGCAAACGAACAAAGGCAATTGCCCTTTGAGATTGACAATGGGCAAGAGGGAAGCGTGGGATTCACAAATATGGTTTAAAAAGGGGCCCTAGGCAAAAGCCGACAGCAAAGCCACAAGCAAGACAGAGGCAGGGCTGGGGGACGGCTTGCGGCGCACGGTTCCGTTCTACAGCGCCGACCTGCCCTGCCCAGAGAGCTGCGACGAGGCCCTGCTGCAGCCTGCTTCAGCTGTCCTTAAGAGATGCTTGACTTTGAAGCGACCAGCACGGCTGTGAAGAAGGCTGCGCAGAGATGCTGAGGCAGCAGTTCCTGCAAAGAAACGCCTGACTGCTTCATTAGCATCCCTTTGACAGCAAGAACACAGGAGCCGGTAATTTATTGCTAGGCCTGCCTGCGACGGGAAGGCAGGCCCACCTCCATCCAGCAGACAGCCTGGAAAGCACACTTGCCCTGCAAAGCAGCTGCTCTCGGCAGCTCCACATTTTTCTTGGCTCGCGCATCCGTTCCCACCACGTCCAGCTGCGGCAGCCGAGGCAGGGGATCGTCCGCGCCGGAGCGAAACACTGCCAAGCAGAATTTACAGACGGCAAAAATGCCATTAGCAGCCGAGTCACAGGCTACCGGGATTATTTTTAAATAAGGTATCCATTCCAAAATGTTTAAACACCGAGCATGGCTGAAGCCGCCTTCCTCGCTCTAAGGGCAGCCGTTTTAAAGTGTTTTGACTGCTCTCCGCGCTCACATGCTCATTGTTACAGTTACTGGGAAATGATCGGCCAAGCAAGCTAAGGCAAGGAATTCAGCCCCTTTCTTTCCATACTGCATTCCAAATATATTCTGTCACCGCAGCCTCAGACCTCAAACTACCTCCTAGATCATCCGCTTCTTTGACATAGCCTGGGAGAAGAAGGGGAGGGAGGGAACGCTTTCCAGAGGTAGCGGGGAAAACAGTGGCAGCATTCTGCATTCAGGTGGCAAGGCAAGAGAGGCCGGCGCTAATGAAAGCACCGGGGAGGTGACTCAAGAGTTTTAACTGTGCTTGAGGACAAAAAAATATTATCCGCCTTCTAGAGGAAGGTGAATAGCGACGGTGGAATGAAAAAATGAAACGGTGGACGTTGTATGCGAACGTTTCACTTGATTGGGACTATCTCGAAGCCATCCCTCCCTTTTGAATTAGTCTGAACTGCTCTGGGTTCAAAATCTTGCATCACAGTAGGGTATCCCATGGTGGGGCGGGGGGACGGGGACGTACTGCCTACAGCGATGACATATATTTCACACTTTAATTTTCCTAAGAATGGGGGCAACAGGATGGACGAACCGAACTATGTTTCGGGCCACATAGTCCAACCCAAGCTCACAGGGGCAGGTGTGACCCTCTTTCCTGGGGCATTTCTGATATCAGAGGTGTCAAGAGCTCCAAGAAAACTGTATGAGTTTCCCAGAGAGTTCGGGACAGGCCCCCCTTTGTCTCTGCGCATACCACAGAGTCGAGACAAATTGCTTCCTGCCTCTTCGCTCCAAATGGCAGGATGGTAAAACGTCTTGTTCCCTGTTAAAAAATTACAGAAAATCAGGCCCCACAGCAAAACATGACTATGTATCCTCCTCAGCACTTAACCGCAGCGCTGAGTAGGGACTGTGTACCTCTGTTTGGGGTGGATCTAGATCAGAAGCTGGGGATGGGTTGGGGGGGATACTTTTTTGCCCTCCCGAAACCAACTCCCACTGTGCTACAGAGAGGTCAGAGTTGGTGCCAGTGCTAAACATGAATGTTTTATTGGCGTGTAGTAGGGGGTGAGAGGAAGGTTCTAGAGGACAAGAAAGGAGAAAGGTCTCCTCTTTCCTTCGTGAAACCTCCTCTTATGGTGTAATGCGGCTAGCTTATTTGAGCTCTCGTGGTTTTCAACTCTCCCCACCAGGATACTTAAGCTAGCCCAACACATCAGGAGGTATCCAAGTTGCCATAACCTCTTAGCCATTCCAGATTATTATTATTATTATTATTATTATTATTATTATTATTATTATTATTATTATTTATATAGCACCATCAATGTACATGACCAATCCTCCCTCCTGCCAAATATCCAATAGTTCCTGAAGACCACTGAGCATCCCCAGTACTGATTAGGCTGTTTCAGGCAGTGTGTGTGTGTGTGTGGTCTTTTCTTTAAATCTACAAAGGAATATTTTTCTGAATACCTAAGGAGTGCCCAGAAAAATGCAGAAACCACAACCTTGCTTGAAGTTGTCCGTTTTGCTGCCAAACTGGCCCAGACCACCAAGTTCAGTGTTCAATGCGATGATTAGAATCTCACTAGTGCAGTACGCCATTAAGCAATTTGGGGGGACAGATGCAGAACACACCTTAGTTGCAACGCAGAAGAGCTACAGAACACTGCAAAGGAATGAGGGGAGTCTTCATAGTCGCTTCTGAACCAATGAAGCAGTAGGCGATTCGCCTCAGCCCAGCACAAGGGAAGAAACTGGCCGTCTTCCTTCCCTTAGCTACACCTGAAACCATCATGGATATCAGATGGACACCGCCACATACAGGCAGCAAAATGCCAGAGTTTTGACTTCAAGAACATCAGGGATGCTTGAACATGCATTGTGCCCCTAAGTTCCTGAAGTGGATGATTCATTATGTGAGAACAAGATCGAGGGAGTGTCATGAGAGATGCCAGCTTTTCATCTGGGCACGAGGGTTACGCCTAGTTTTTGCTCATCTCTTCAACAGCAAGCATCCGAGGTATTTTGCCATGAGCCCCACCAGCAAAGAGAAAAGGAGGAACAAAGAGCGCCTGCCGCAGGTAATCACACCCTGGGCGGTACACCCTCCCGGCTCCACAGTCACAGGCCGCAGACACGTTTTTCCACTTGCCGCCCGATGGCAACGGCGCTTGTTCTAATAATTGTCGGTCTTCTGATGCCCGTGCTTTCCCAAGCTGTACCTGACCAGTGGGGCGTGCCCCACCGTTTTGCTGACGCTGGTAAGAGTTGTGATGTGCCACATCCTCAAACAGCAACCACTATACATCTTTTGAGATTACTCACGGCAGCCTCATGTGTGGGTCTGTAGTAACAAGTCTGCTCCCCTCCCCTCCCCCATAGGTAAAGAGCTAGCCGTCGTTTGCCAACCACCCTGGACGGCATCAATGGCTTTTCACCCGCTGGGTACACTGTTGTGGCAGCGGCCAAAGAACTCTGAGTGAAGTAACCCTCTTAGGGGTCCTTCATCTCTTGACCGCATGGAAGCCATTAGATAAAAGGATTCTACCGCTAATTAGACGACAACATCTAAGGGCTTCCACCAAGCAGAAATGCTACCAATATTTTCATTAAGTGTTTGAGAGCGGTGGGGAGGGGGGCGGTCAAGAGTGGTGGTGGAGGTATGGGGACTGTAGGGTACCACAAAACTTCACTACATCCCTAATGGTATCTGAATCAAATTTTCCAGATGTACGAAAGTGTAAGAAAGGCCATTAGCTGCTAAGGATGCTGCAATCAACCCTTACAAATCTACTTAACTGAAATATGCACGGAACTGTGCAAATCTCACAATTCTGCACAAGCAGAGAAAAAGCAAAGGCAAAGATTTTAGCTTGCTGAAAACCTCTACTTGCATTTAAAAAAAAGAAGCCTGAGGTTTTGGGGAGGGGAACGCCCGCGTATGATTAAGATCACTACTTCATTTGATTAAACCTTCTGTCTTTCAAGTTCCTTGCCCACACCCTCTGTCAAGGAAGGAACAAACCTATGCAAAATCAAATTCTTAATCTGTACAGTTTCTAGAGCTTAGAACGTAGCTTGCATCGCTGCAGAATTCCTGTCGCCAAGATGGAACAATTCCGAATAAACACCTTGTGAATACACTGCATACCACTCTTTCAAACCTTGACCGGCAGAAGACTATTACGTCATAGGTGGGACCTATTCAGCGTTCGATAAATAGCTAGCTGGCAGCTGATGGCGAGGAGGGAAGGCAGGCAAAACCACTGCAAGTAGATGGAATATAACTACAAGCATTTCAGCGGGATTCTGTTTATATTAAGACTCTTAAAACTTAATCCAGGGAAAAAGGGCACTCCGGCCCCGTGACTCTTGGGTCTTTACTGGAGCGCAAAATTAAATGGCTACTGAATGGCTCCACACAAAACACTGTGATTTTCATGGCAACATCCGATTCCATTAAAAGCTGGCTCAAATGCAACAGTATTCTCCAGTGAAGCTGTCCAGAGCTTGCAACGTCATTTCCCACTAGGAACGTAAGAGGAGCTGCCTTACATCGAATCTGACCCTTGGGTAATTTTGGCTCTGTATTGTCTATACTGACTAGAAGTGGCTGTCTGGGTTTTTTGGGGTGTTTTCTAGCCTTCCGGGAAACGCTGGGGATTTAAGCATGTGCTCTGTCTCTGAGCCAGCACCCCCTACACTACCTGCTCCCAACACCACGCTACTAGAAACCACATTCTATATGCAGGAGACTTTGTTTACTGAAGAAAAGGGCAGATTTTCAATGTGGAGACAACCACTCGGTCAGTGACACTGTCTTGGTGGGATGGCCGACAAATGATGGAAGTTGCATGAACCATCTGGAGGGCACCAAGTTGGGGAACGCTGCATGAAGTCTCTAACAACTAATTAAGATGCATTTCCCCACACTGACATTGGGGTCTGGGGTAAGAGCCTTCCCTTCTGCATCACAAGTCAACTGAACTGATTTCTGTACCTATTCTTGCTAATTATGCCCAAAAATGGAAATGTGATTCGTCCTGAAAGGGGGGGGGGGGAAGGTTAGCCAGAGATTTCATGGGAATGGTATGCTCACGTCAGAACAATGACAATGCCAGGGAGGTGAGCTCCTACCTTGTAAGCATTGAACATTTTTGCACGGTGATTAAATTCACCTTGGGGGGGGGGGGGAGAACAGAACAACTTGCTGTTGGAGCCACAATAAACACACGCCACACTCGCAGAGCAATGCTGTATCGGTTCCAAGCTTTTTAACAGCGACGCTCCTCCGCGCTTAAGTTTACAGAAGGACCAGGCGGAATGTGCGGAGTTGTGGTTTTGGCTGCATTCTTTAAAGTTCTACGTTTAATTTGAGCAGGCCGCGCCCACTAAGCTGCTCCTGTGCAATAGTTGCAATTAATTAAAAAAAGCATTCCAGCCAATTGTGGTCAAATTTGAATGTGTCCTATGCTCCGGGGCTCCTGTTGCAAAGATCTCCTTTGTGGGGGGGGGGGGGGGAATGCAAAGGAGCTGTTCTGAAATAAGAGCTGGGATATTTCCGTACTAGCCTGCCCTGAGTTCTTCTAGTACAAAGCAAGATGGATTCACACATCACACTGACCCATGGCGGGTGGCAAGCTAGGCTGGGTGGGTGGTTACGCTAACAACCTACTGTGCTCCCATGAGACCAACAGGCAAACAAGCTGCAGAGTAGTTCATTTCACCGTCAGCCCTTCCTCTCCTCCTCCTGCCCACCATGGCTCTGTATGCAGTCTCCAAAACCCATGCTGGGCAGCAGACAACGCACTAACCCACCATGGCAAAACAACCCTTATTGCAGACCGTGGGTTCTCAGGATGGCTTATCTGGGGGGAATAACCCACTGTGGCAGAGGGAACATCCCACAGAAAACATGCAAACCCATCCTGGGTTGTTCTGGAAAATAAACCATCATGGGTGAGGGTGTCGTGTGAACCCAGTCTTTATCATTTGCAATTCTCCAGAGCCAATTCCAACACACATTTCCCACAGACTTTTAAAAATGAAATTAGTATTCCCTATATTAAGCGGCGACCCATTTTTGAGTCTTATTTGAATGGGTGGCAACCCAGAAAAGCTCTGATGGGATAGCATCCACACATTTGAGAAGGAGATTCCTAGTCAGCTTGTGTGATCCTGGGAAAATAGATCCAGGAAAACTAATTACTCCAGAGATTTCTGCTCAAAAGAACACCTACAAAAACTTTGAAACTAAGGACCAGTGCCCGAGTTATGCTTTATTCCTTCTCCCTCCCAATCCCTTTTCCTTTTGTGCCGTGTTTTTAGACCGTAAGCCTGAGGACAGGGACTCTGTTGTTATTAAACTTTGTAAGCCGCTCTGGGAGACTTTTTTTTTTTTTTTGGCTAAAGAACAGAGTAAAAATGCTGTCAATAAATACTTCTTTTTTTGTAATCCAAGTGATGGGGCTTATTGTTTTGAAGATACCATGAAAACAAGCTAAGCCTTCAAAGGGTTACTCATCTGAAGGATATACTGAAACATGTCTCTGCAGATGGGATACATGTTGCTTAAGGCTTAAATGAAGCAACAGGAAAGTTAGCCGCCCGACAAGAGAAAGGAGGACAGAGCGAGCCTTCCACAATGCGTTATCTCAGAAGTTGCCAAGAGTGAACAAACCACGCTTCTGAATCACCTTCCTTACGTCTGCTGAAGGGCACGCTGTAGCAGCGTATGACTGGGATGAAAGCCACAGAAGCCTTTGTGTTACTGACCTCCAGATTCAGCAGAAAGGAACTGAATTCAGAAGGGAAAAATAAAAGGCAACAGACAAGCCAAGCTTTGGAGCAGCTGGGAATTATTCTAAACCACATCCTGCAGTAGCTATTCCTAGTCAGTCACAATTGGGGGGGGTGGCGGTATGTTCACAAAGACGTCATCCAGATGGGTTATTAGGACAAATGGTTTTTAAAGAACACTCTACATTGCTCTGGTCATATTTAAGAAGATCCTTTATTTGCAGGATTTATATGTCACTCTACATCCAGTAAAGTTCCCAATAAAGATCCACAATAAAAAGGAAGGGGTGGGGTAAAGAGGTAAGAATCAAAGTACACTTAGAAATCTTTAAAATTAAATGATGGCTGGTTAAATTAAAAAAATGTCTTCAGCAAGCACCCAATATTAAACAATGCCGGTGCTTGCTTGGCATCAATGGGCAAAAAGTTTCACAAAGAGACAGAAGGGGCTGCTCTGAGTGGACTCCAAACGGACCATGCGGAGATTTGTCAGATCAGCTGGCAGATTTCAGCTACATCTACGGATATAGTGGATTTCTTATTTCGATCCATTCTTGTTGTTGTTTTTAACTGCCTCCTAAACCATTTTATTGCGTATCAAGGGAGTTCCTTAAAACGTCAAACAAAGCTGTTCAAATGTTTTAAAACACCAGTCACAAGACAGGTTCACTTGAAGCTCAAACGGACTTATTGAGTAAACAAAGTTTTAGAGCAAAATATCAGACTTATTCCTCTGCATAAAGTTGATTTCCTCCTCCATGTAAAACAGAGACCCAAGGCCTTGTCATTCACAACACCTATGACAGTCCGTCTGAGAGGTTATCTTCATAAGACTCTTTCTGGAAGATTCACTTCACTCTACACATGCCAGCCAAATCTGACCAGAACTAGTTCAAAAGTTGCAGTAAGTCCTCCTTTCTGCCGAATAACTATGTAGTATATTCTTTAAAAAAAAAAATTAAAGCTCCAAATATCCCTTAGCAAACTGAACGCTAACTGCTTTCGTATGATCTAAGTCCTACTGGAAAAACAATTAGCAGCAAAGCTTATGAAACATCTATGGCAAGGAAAAAAGAAACCCATTCTTCGCTTTCTGTAGCACTGTAGTTATTATAACTGGAGGTAAAAACAGAATTCTTTTGGCTCACTTTTGAAAGAGGTAATTATTTTGGCAATCTGAAGAGCAGAGGATTAGTTTGCTGAAAAGAGCTCCGGGGTGCAAGATAATTAAAAACAGAACTCATGTTTTAGAGAGCATTTTCTTGCTTAGGCAATATCTATATCGCCACATTGTAAACTACCTGTCAGAGTCGCTGCATAACATTAATACGTAAGTGTCTACTGAATTTTAAGCAACAGTTCAAAAATGTTGAAAGACGTATGATGATATGATGAGAGGATTTTACACGATGTACATTTCATTGGCAACTTTGACCATTTGATGATCCAATGAGCTAAGAAGGGTGTGAGTGAGGGGTGAAACAAGGTACATTTAGGGCACATTCCTATGCCTGTTTAGACAGAAATAAGTTCTACAGCTCCCAGCGTCCCCCAGGCAGACCATTCATACAGAAATGAAGTGCATTGAGAACTTCAGCTTGCTGTCTTTATTTATACACAGGTGGAGCTTTTAGGAACTCCAGTGAAAGGGAAGCTACACAAGAATTGATGCATACTTTATGGTGTTTAAGGTGATTCTTACACATTCATCCCAGCAACTCATCTGCAAGTATACTACAGTAAGACCGAATGACGATCAGTGAGTAGGGGGTTGGACTTGATGGCCTTATAGACCCCCTTCCAACTCAACTATTCTGTGATTCATCACCAGCCAGTGGTTTCGTGTGCAAGGCTAATTGTGTGTCAAGCACAGCCAAGTTAATCCTCACAACTGAATCTCAGCAAGCAACGTTTCCAATGAGAAACAGGGCAACAAGACGCCGTTCTCACTGGCACAGCCATATATAGCGCATTTTCCTCAAGTTACAAAGTACTTGGAAGCATTGCAAAGAGCAATGAAATATTTGCTTTTGAAAAGCGAGGGAGCTTATTTTTGGTGCAGCCAGGAGGGGCCGGGGAGCTGACAGGACAGAGCCAGCAGCGGTCATGGGATGTTGCAAATGAAAAGGAAAGAAAGCATCAAGCAATCTTGTCCCAACAAAATGGCAGGCTCACCTAGCCAGATAGAGGTATTATTATTATTCTGCCTCCAGAGATGGGAAACTTATGGTCCTCCTAACCACTGGCTGTGGCTGATGGGAGTTTCAGTATGCTATCTAGAGAGACACAAGATGCTACCCAGCCCTGTCCTACACAAAACACTTCCCTATACCAGAACTGCCCACCCCCACCCCCCAAACCAGGATGACTGCCCATGAGTGGTCCTCAACCTGCTCTTCAATTTACTCCTGAGGGATTCACCCAAGCTCAGACCTGCAGGGCAGGGTAACCCTCTGCCTTTAACATAGGAAGATGCCTTCTACTGAGTCAGACCACTGGTCCATCTTAGCCCAGTACTGTTGACACGGACTGGCAGCAACGGCTCTCAGAGGTTTCAGGCAGGAACTTTTCCTGGAGATGTTGCCGGGAACTGAACTTCTGTATGCAGAGCGTGTGTTCTCCCACTGAGCCACGCCCCTTGGGTTATATACTGAGAAAAGAAGTCTTTTATACCCCTCCTTCCACATATCCGGCAGAGCCCTGAGCAAACGAACCACCAGGGGGGCGGGGAATATTGGCGGGACACACGGTAATGCTAAAACTTACACATTTGGCCTCTGAACCAGTTCCTGGACATCAGTCAGGTATGGTGGCCATTTGGCACTGTGCTGGCAGGAGCATGGATGTGTGAGAAGCATCAAACCAGCGAAGGCACTACAGCTTCGATGCTTTTCATTTTAATGCAAAGAAGCGGCCGCAGGGAACACAGCGGCAGACGCTATGGCCTCATTCCCTCGCCTTTAGAGGGACACCCAATTACAAGAGTGCTAGACTGGGTCATGCGTCAGCATCCTTTTAAAAACCACATGCAAGGCCAAGTAAACAGGAAAGCCGGACAAGCAAGGCAGAGAATAGCTCTGTCCAGCCGTCTAACGCAGCTGTGCAATATGAAGAGGTCGAAAACAAAGGGGGGAAAAGCACATATACACACATTCACAGACCTCGTTCTTAGAAATAAAGCCGACTGATGGACCTGAAACTAGAAATTAAAGAGAACTGCAGCAGCAGTGAAAGACGTAAAGGGAGCCAATATTGAAAAGCTGCTGAAGTCAGGCAGGCCAGTCTTTGCCATATGTCCATTATGGAACGCTAGTCAACGAGCACAGATTTATTTTTATATTGAAGAAGGTTTCACTTGTTTTTAAAGTCTACCCGGTTCCACATTCTGCTTCCAGAAACACTCTACACAAAAGATTAAGAAACCATTCACAGCACTTAGAGCTCAACCCACCCATATCAATGCATCCTAGAAGTTATGGCCAGGCAATACCTTGATTAGGACCCAATAAATATACATAAATTTGTGGGGGAACTTTATCATCCCGTGAGACATTACAAAAATGCAGGTGGGAGGGAAAATGGGAAAAGAAAAGTTGATGACACTGAAGTCAGGAAGTCTGCATGGTCGGAGGCTTAAGAAGGTGCGGAGGAACAGGCGCAGACTTAAATGGATTAGGTTCTAATAGGTGTCCCACAGTTTACCCTGAGGACTGCATCCCTCCTGATGACTCCCTCTAGGCCATGATCAGCCAAGGCTGAAATGAGCCAACACAATTAAAATAGCCTTCCCCAACCTGTTGCCCTCCCAGTGTCTTGGACTACAGACCCCAGACAGCATGACAAAAATGATCTGGGCTGATGGCAGTTGTATCAGGAGGGCACTTGGTTGGGGGAGGCTATACTAGCACCTATCGCACAGGGATGGACGAGAGAAGCACACTGTGCCATTATGCTACCAGAATTTAGACTGTTTGCAGACAATTCACTAGCGTGGGGAAATTCTTTTACTCCAAAACAGGGCTGCAATCGCAAACGCCGGGCACATTTGAATGCCTCTGCACCGACGTAGCTTTGCAAAAATCTGCCCAAGCACACTGGATAATCCATCCCCATGAACTTCTATCCCTCAAATGCCAACGACATGGGAAAAACGGCTAGTAAACCTGCTAGTAGTAACCCCGCACTTCTAATTTCATGCTAGCAGATACCTTAATATTGCCTACCAATATGATTGCCAGCTGGTTTGGCTGAGAAGCAAGGTTGATAGGAAAACAGTGGAAGGCAATACTTTTCTCAAGACTTGCTCGCTATGGTCAAGTCAATCAGTTTTTCAATAACTGGTTCAAACTCTAGTTTTGCTGACATCAGGAGATGACAGATGCTTTAATAGTTTCCAGGCATTTTAACAACAAACCCACCACGAAACATTGGGCATTAAGGCCTGCCGTTGAGGGTAGATTTTCCTGAAGTTATACCTCATGGATAATGACGTGGTCAGAAACCTGAATGCCACAAAAAAAAAAAAAAAAAAAAAATCACAGAACTTAAGAATGTGGACAATTTTTCTCATTCTGACAAAAAACTGACACTTTTCCAGGAAAACCTTAGGCGTTTTTCAACCTGCTCCTGACAATCACTGAGCATTCAGAAATCGTTTTATTCAGAGTTTAAGCCAGGAGTGCAGAATGTTAGGTCTGAGAGCCAAACGCAGCCCTACAAGTTCCCCATATAACCACGCCCTGTTCCCCTGCCCCCCAAATACTGATAGTTCCCTGGTTTCCCAGCTTTTGTGCAGTTCCTGCTGCCTGCTTTCCAAATGGCTTCATTAATGGCAATAACAGCTTTAATAAGCTACAATATGCCGGCACTTTCTTGGACTTTGGGCCTTTAGTCCTGCCTTTAGTCCTGCCTTTAATGCAGCGGCCAGATTGATAACTGGAACAAGGAGGTTTGAACATATTTCTGGCCCACTTGCATTGGCTGCCTATACGTTTCCTAGCCCAATTCAAGGTGCTGGTTTTAACCTATAAAGCTCTACATGGCTTGGGACCGCAATACCTGATGGAACGCCTCTCCCGACATGAACCTACCCGTACACTGCGCTCAACATCTAAGATCCTCCTCTGAGTGCCTACTCCAAGGGAAGCTCAGAGGATGGCAACAAGGGAGAGGGCCTTTTCAGTGGTGCCCCCCCCCCCCAATTATGGAATGATCTCCCCAATGAGGCTCGCCTGGCGCCAACATTGTTATCTTTTCAGCGCCTGGTCAAGACTTTTTTCCCAGGCATTTAACGGCATTTAACAACGCTAAGTTTGTTTTTTAATGGACCCCAGAACTGTTGTTTTTAAACGGATACCATTGTTTTTCTACTGTTTATGTTTTTGATGGTTAAAAATTTTGTATACTTTTTAATGTTCACTGTTTTTAACTTTTGTAAACCTCCCAGAGAGCTTCGGCTATGGGGCGGTATATAAATGTAATAAATCAAATCAAATCAAATCACCAAGTGCTGAAAGTGGCCAGATACCCGTTTAGACCTTAAAGAAAATACAAAACATAAATCCTACTCTTTGCTGCTCATTCCCACTGAAGCACTGATTACAGCACTGACACAAGAGGGACTCTCCACTTGTTTCCTCGTAGCAGGTCATTCTTGATCAACTTTTCAAAGGAGAAAAAAAACAGTAACAGTGAGGAACATTCAAGGGAATATTAATTTTCTTTCACTGGTGTGGTTTGGTTTTTTTTTATTATTATTCTGGGCAATTATAACTGGTTCAAAGGGACTATGTGAATCCTGGCAGGATTACAGCAGCCAGTGAATGCATGATTGCCACATGAGTGCAGATTATGCTTTCCTGGGCATGCCCACACTCAAAACGCATCATCTTATAATTCAGCTTCGCACAATATTGTAACTAGAGTGCAGATCTGTGTGAT
The DNA here is from genome assembly GCF_023053635.1 of Elgaria multicarinata webbii. Lineage (NCBI taxonomy): Eukaryota > Metazoa > Chordata > Lepidosauria > Squamata > Anguidae > Elgaria > Elgaria multicarinata. The sequence continues at coordinate 18,275,990 of NC_086190.1, read as the reverse complement.
TAACAAGCAAGACACATCATTAATGGAGACAGAAAGCCATTCTCTCGGCTGCCCTAACGTTCTTGTTTGTGAAGGAGATTTAGGGACGAAACTGATGTAATAGGCTGTGGATGAAACAGCTCTGCATTCATGGGGTAGAATTATTTGTCTCCCCAGAGATTAAAAGGAGAACATTCCCACACATTGGAGAAGAAAATTAATCAGAAGAGCATTGCAAGCAAATTACTAGGTAGGGAGTGGGGCAGGGGCTTTTTAATAAAGGTTGACCCAATTACTGTATTTTCCTGAGCATTTTGTGGTCAGGATCCAAAGAAGGGACACTCACACACGGGAGGAACACATGTAGTAGAACAGGGGCATTACTTTTCAATTTCATTGCAAAGGTTCCAATGCCAAAGAGACAAGCTGTTATGAAATTCAAGAAGTGGCTTGCCTCTTTGGCAATAAAACCCGCTGCAGAGGAACTGAGCACTAAAGCATAGGCTGCATATGCCATTTCCCCCCAGATAGTGAACGCCAGCCATTAAAACCATCTCTTTTAGAAAGGAACTAGCACACATGTTTTCATCTGCCCCACTGCCTGGGAATATGTGTATCTATGTGTATCTACTCTGAAAGAAGTCCTATTGAGTTCAGTGGGACCTACTCCCAGGGAAGCGTATATAGCAGCGGTGAGCTACTTGCAGCCCTCCTGAGGTTTTGGCCTACAAATCCCATCAGCCAATGGTGAGGGATGCTGGGAGTTGCAGGCCAAAACATTTGGAGGGCTGCAAGTTGCTCACCCCAGTATATAGGACTGCAGTGTTAAAGATCTCCTTGATGAGAATTATCAGGGGGATAAAGAAATGTGCAATAATTAAGAAACTCCTGTGCAGTTCCTTTCAGGAGGTACACAGCTAACAGACCTTTGGATAGCGATAACAAACGCTCTAGAAGCGAAGCATCCATCTTTCATTAATACAACATAAGGAACAGCTGCTAGATTTCTTTGTCAAACAGCCACCTACATATACATTGCGAACATTACACTGGAGATGCAAAGAAACAGCAAGGGAAGATCAGCTGAAAGATACAGCACTCAGTAGGGCTTTAGGAAGGCAGCTGAGGACAAAATAATCCATCTGCATTGCACTATAGCCTCATGGTAAAAAAATAATAATATATGGATTCTGTTTTCAAAAGGCCTACATTAAGATTTAATTAGAGGGTTCAGTAGCCTGCATTCCTTTCACACATTTGCAGCTTCACCATATATTAAACAAAACGCGGATTGCAACTTTTCACATATGCACAGCCCGACGGTTAGCCAAGAGCCCTTAGGGAAGAAATAAAAATTGCACAGAAGTAAAAAGGCAATGGAGGGGGGCAGGAATCCTGGCCGTGTCCCCACAAACCCTGAACTGCAGTAAAAAAAAAAGCAGCTGCTGAGCTCTCCCTCAGCCTACTTTAGCTACAGACAGCATAACACTTGGACTGCATTATACAGCCATTTAAGCCTACGATTACACATAATGAAGAGCTAGAAATATCTTGTGCCTAGGTTTCTATTTTCACCAGAGGCTTCTATGCTCATGTCTTCAGATGTTATCTGAGTAGGATTTAAAAACCTGTTTGCTTTGCTATGGCCCTACCTTCACAGCAAAGCAGATTAGAGACCCAAACCATCCAAAGGTAGAGAGACCAAAATGCATGGATCACCATACTTGACTTCCTTAATTAAACACATCTCGCCAAAATCCTGTGGCACCTTAAACTGCTAGTGAATTTTGTAAAGGGGTGGGGTGAGCTCAAGATCATATCTACATGGGTATCACTTGTTAAGTGATGCAATCTTCTCAGTTCCCTTTTGAAAGTTTTGGCTACAGAGCTTATCTGTAAGACACTTTGACATCATGGCAAATGTTTGGGATTGCTGATTAGAACGCTAGTGGAGATAAGCACAAGAATGCTAAGTAAAGAGAAAGGAAGCAACTGAACCATTGGAACAGCTAATGAACCATCAAGCCAAAGAACTATTAGAAGTAGTTTTACTGCATGGAATATGTATGGTCAATTTCGTCTCCATTCTATTGTGTCAGTGTCACTTTTTAAGCCTTGGGCAAAGTTTGGCAGGTTCTTCTAAGTTGACTGTGTTAGAAATAACACAAGCAAACAGAGAAAAAAGGGAAAGCACGCGGCAAAGAATTTCTCTAACGTGCCCACCCAGCTACTTCATAAATATCCAAATTCACTGCATATTCTTCCCCCATCACTATCAAGTTAGGATAGATGCGAAAGAAAATCTTACAAATACCAACAATTCGTAACTGCTTCAGAAGTTACCACGGTGTGCCTCTACAGAAAAACCAGACACACACACCCCAATCCCAAAAAGACACACCACCCAGGATTCTAGCATTTATTTAAAAATTCACAGATCAAAAGTTGGCTTTCTGCATCCAAACTACACACGTTTAGCATGAATTCTTCATTTCGTTAGGTGACACAAGACAAAAATCCTTCAAGCCATTTTCTCCATAAGGCCCAATCAAAATGCCTGCCGGAAAAGCAATGCAGTTAACAAGGAGTTCTTGCTAGGAGTTGTGCAACCAGAAAAATGGTCAGGAAAGAGTTATAACTTGACTGGAATTCCTTCCCATATCAAAAATCATTTGTTTTCGATTGGCCTCTGCTGGTATAACATTTGCATCTTGTTACAGTGATATTTTAACTTAAAAGTTGATTTAGACATTCCTCACAGATTGCTTTTAAGCGCATTTTTATTAAGTTCCTTATTTTTGAAAAACAAGAGTTTGTTGGTTTTGTCACGCTTTCCCTTTGGCAATGATAACCTTTCCCCCACCCCAGCTGCAGCAAATTTGGAATAATCCCTGTCCTCAACTGGACTTTATTAATCTGCCAAATCAAAGTGCAACCGGAGGAAAAGCAATTATTTCCAGCTCAAGCATTATTAACAAGTTAGTTTCTCTCCACTGTCACAAGGAAGACCCAACCGCCTGATAGACACTCAACGTCTGGACCAATTAAAGGCAATTTTGGAACCATAATATACAAATCCATTCAAGTGCTGGAACTAAAGTTCCAGACAGACTGATCAATAGGCTTTCTGCAGAAACTTTAAAAAGAAAAATCCTCTTCAGAAATGAGAAAACAGAACACTCAATAAGGGATTTTCACTAACTAAGCAGACTTTAGCTGGCCACACAGAGCTATAATTCAAACCACACACCAAAACCTTATTGCAATATTTATCAATATGCAGTGCAGCACCACAAAGATGAGAACGCAAGCAGTTTGACACACACACACACACACTTTATACATGTACAGTGTGCAAATGCTGAAGACTAAATGCTCCAACAGAAACAAGTAGCCTGACCAAAGACTGAATTCTGTAAAGCCAAAAAGGTTGATCAAATGGGATTCTTCGTCAGACGTTAAGTGTGCAAATGAAAGAAAATAAGTCGTTAGGTTATATTGATCTAGATTTGAACAATTAGACCTTACAAAGCATCCTCTGAGCCATACGTTTGAAACTTGGAGCTAACTAGCAGGTTCAAGAAAATATATTTTCTCTTCGTTCAAAGCAGACAGTATATTCCTTACTCTAAATAGCTTAGGAGTCACAATGAGTGCAGGCTTTAAGCAATGTAGTCATTCAAAATCAGAGAAACTAATGCCCCTTCCACAGTAGATGCCTATTCAAACAAAAAGCTGCAATCCTAAGCAAACTTACTACTAAGTCTGATTTATGCCTGAGTAAACATGCTTAGGATCAGGCTGGAAGAGGGTCAACATGCTACGATTACTGCCAGTCAACAACTAATTTAGATTACAGTATCGGCTTGTTCAGATTCATGTGGATCTCCAACGGGATGTGGATCCTCATTAAAACCAGATCAAAAGCCGACATTTCTCTTCTTTCAATTATCACAATTGAATCAATGAAAGCTGCAGGTTTTCTTTAACTAAGCAGGAAACTGAATTATTTCCCCATAATCTTGTTTACATGTATTTGCTTTGTCTTGTAAAAGCATATAAGTCTTAAAAATAAATGATAGCTATATATCTTCAGAAAACGATTTGAGAAAACTTTTTTTCCCCTGACTATGAAAGTTCACAGTGGCCAGCGCTGAAAAAGCTATTTTAGACACCCTCCAAAGGCTTGTATACACCTAGTAATAAAAATTCTCTCTTTGAATAGCAAGGCTCTCGGGCTATTTTAAAGTTTCTCAAGTGATATGCCATGAAGCACAAAGAAGCTGCAGGTCAGGAAACACGTCACAGCTCTCTTGGGAACAACAAAATATTTGTTTCATACTCTAATTCTGACTAATGTGCATTGTAGTTTTTTCGTTTCTGGGGGAAAGATACAACTGGAGAAATGAGCGAAGAGGATTAGAAAAGTTACAAAAATAAACTGTATTCACTTTAAGTTTTGTTTCAGAACTGCTACGCTTGAATCATACATTCTCCATAAGTCTTCAGCGCTTGCTCAATTGAGACTCACACAAACAACTGAGGTCTGTGGCATGGCAGATTTATCATTTTTCCAAAAAAAAATAAAAATGGTCAGAATACCAACAGAAATGTTCTACGGTGGGCTCTCTTAAATATTATTTATTTACAATGATTTTACTCCACTCTTAAGCCAAAAAAGGCTCCCAGAGTGGTTTACAAAGATTAACAATGAGTCAGTCCCTGCCCTCTGGCTTACAATATAAAAGATATGACACAAAGGGAAAAGAAATTGGGAGGGAGGTGGAAGGAAAGCAAAATTCAAGCACCAGTTCTTAGTTTCAAAGTTCTTATACGCGTTCTTTCTTGCTCCCCTTACACACTGGGCTAACCAAGGTGCTCTTGGCCTAATTACATAGTGACCGGGTTTGGACAACACATGGCCATTTGTTGTTGGGTTAACTGCTGAGTTGTTCCTCTCCTGAACAACCCATTGGTCTGGGTTCCCACATGACGCTGACGCGCTGATCAGCAGTTGTTTACAGAAAATGCAAGCAGATCACACACAGTGCAAATCCCCACACCTCAAGGGTTGATTAATTAACCCAGGATTTGCCATCAAATGCCACTGTGATGGGCAAACAATCCCTATATTATACTAACGGACTAAATGAATTATACACACACACACACAAAACACCCTATGCTATAACCAACATTTTAGTGTCTGTTATCTCTTAAGATTCCATAAACATACTAACAGAAGAGTTTATGGGCTTTGTACCTCTTATATCCCCTATTAAGAATGCTAGTTAGTTTAGAACTAGTATTTATTTATTTATATTATTGTTGTTGTTGTTGTCGCTATGAATTTGAATGGTGTAAGCCGCCTTGGGAGGGCTTCCGCTCTGAAAGGCAGCTTAGAAATATTTCACATAACAGAAAATAAATAAATGTGACATGTCTATTCCCATCTGTTCTCAAGAATACTGTGCAAGATGTAATTTTCCTCCCAGCAGCCAGCCAAGGTGTCTCATGAAGCATGAACGGTTAGCCAGGAATTTCATCAAGACAGGCTGGATTTCAGAAGTCGATTTTGCCTGCTGAAACCTTTTAGTTCTGCAGTGAAGTTGACTGCAAGGGGTAGGATTTTATTAGGAGGCCAAGAAAGCCACTAGGCCTTGGCAAAAAAATAATTACAAAATACGTGAATTTGTTGGTTAGAGAAGAACTGTGTAGCTTCTGGAATTACTCACAAGGGCCCCCACTAGCAATTATACCTGCACTTCAGTCCCCAACTGAAGATATAAGACTGCAGGATTTTCTTTTCACTGTATCTCATTACGACAACGTCATGGGCTCCTACGCCACAATGCATCTGCTAAAAGAATACCTGAGTAATCTACTAAAACCATCAGAAACGTTTCACATTTACCAATGCCATTCTATTAACAGGGTACCAGCAAAGGAAAGAGTTTAAGTATCCAACTAACAAGACACTCCATAACCAACTTCACAATAAAAAATTGATGATATCTAGAAAGAAAGATAATCTCTTTTTAATATTGGAACAAGAACAGTTTAAAAAAACATGAGCTTCTGTAACACTGAAGAATGGAAATCATTTTTATATTGTTAGAAACCACCAAGCAAAATCAAGACGATGCCAGAAAAGGTTGCCTTACCATTTACATATTAAAAGGGCAACCTTTTTCTTATTTATTTATTAACAATATTTATATACTGCTTCACATTTGAAAGAAGTATGTTTACGAAAGAATAAAAACCAGCAAACAAAAAAGACCACATACACACACATACACACAGTAGTTCCACGAGGTTGATAGGAAGATAGTTCATGGCTGGCTGGCGGAAAGCCAAAGCAAACAGATACGTTTTCAATAACCCCCTGAAGCACGCCGGCGTTGGGTGTCCGACTTTGTGTTCTCGCCAAATGGAAATCTGTAGGCGCGGACGCCTCTCCTGGAAATTGTAGTGGCCTGGGAGACTGGCCTGGGGGAGACATTCCTTGAGATGCCATCTCCTTGTTTTATACCAGTTTCTTGTCTTTGCACTCATTGGTACCCAATCCCATCGTTACCACCAGTGCAAAGAAGCATTTGACAGAGGTAAGAATTCCTAACTGATTCCTTGGTACTGGAATCTCCTCTGGCGGTGCGGGAGCAAGAGAGCAGAAAGGCTGTAGCGCAGCAGTTAAGCACCTGGCCCTGCAAGTGGAAGATCCCAGACTTTGATCCCTGGCATCTCCTGGAAGGGGCCAGGAAAGAAAGACTCGTGGCTGAAACCCTGGAGAGTCGCTGTGCCCCAGTATAGACAAAGGGTGGGCAACTTGTGGTGCTCCAGTTGCTTTGGCCTACAACTCGCAGGATCCCTCACACTGGGTATGTTTGCTAGGGCTGCTAGGAGATGTAGGCTAAAACATCCGGAGGTCCATTCGTGGCACAAACAATACTGAATTACGTAGAGCAATCGTCTGACTCCATATAAGGGTCCACTGGGCAGGATGGGCATTGTAATTTTGTAAGAGGGCCACTTGGAGAACAGACTTGGCTGGATCACTGGATTAAATTTAGCCTTTTTTTTCCTTCCTCAGGATTGTGAGCGAACCACCGGGGGTCCTGTATACCATTTTTGCAACTACATTCGTTATTTTCATAGGTCCCACAGCTCATTGCAAGTTTTTTTGCCTGTATCAGAACCAGAAAAAGTAACGCTATATATTTGCTAGAAAGGTGAACGAAGTCCATCAAATGTTCTGCCAAGTTAGACTTTGAATTTTAATTCACACACCGCTGCCCCATTTTCACAATACTATGCATTTCGTAACAAACCGACTATTTGAAATGGCCAAGAGGAAAATCAACTCATTTGCTAGATGAAGACAGAAACACCACAAGACGTGTGAAGTGACAGCTGAGGCTGCATGCAAACTCCCGTCCTGAATTTTAAACACATGGAAACGTAGGATCTGCAAAATAGTTCAGATATTTACGAAGAGAACCAAACGCTCTGGTGTGACATAAAAATAGTACTATGCCTCTTGTAGCTATAGATGCAGCGACCTTCCAACAGATTCTCATTCACACCTCCACACAGACATATATCTAAAATGAAAAGGGCAATCGATTAAACAGAGGATCTAATAAGCTCAGATCTGCTTTGTTCACAGAATGAGGCTGTACAGGTGCCTTTTACCCAATGGAGATTTTTTTTAAAAAAGAAAGGACAAGCATTACATTAAAACAGCTTTGTTTGGAAGCAATCCTTCCCCTGCAGTGCTTTCAGCCCAAATACTGCACCACTGAGCTCATTCCGGGGAGCCAGAAAGCAGGATCGACTAGGAGAAATCCGTGGCCGGCTTTCACCACCAAACTGTCAACACACAAGAGCAAAAATGCAGGTGTCTCTAGAAAGTCCTTCCCGGAGTTGTCTTTATAATGAGGACTCTTGCTCCCAGACTGCAGGAAATTCTAGATTTCGTGTCTTAAGAAGTAGATTGTGGAACAGTGAGTCTTTGGGGGCGTTTCTTTCCCACTCCAACTTCAATTACACCTCAAATCCTAATTTTCTAATACATCATCCTTAGGGTGTTGTGGGGGGGGGGGGGGTTTGGCATGAGGACACTGGTCCCCAGATCTTCCAACTTTCATTGCATTGATGTTGTGTCTGCTCAGTTCACCGCTCTCCAGAGGAGATATAACCTCATGCTCATCCATCCGAAATCACCCGATTCCTCTCATGTTGCAGTTCTCTTCTCTCCTCTCTCAACTTCACCTATTCCTGCAGTGGCCCACCAGGAAGCCTATATACAAGCCCACACCCCTGGGGGAGATGCCCTGACCCATACACACCTTGGACTGAAGAGGGGAGGGAGAGGGGACATAACATACAAAGTCCTGACTGGCATGGCTAATGGATTCAGTTCCTGCACCCTCCCTCCAAATTGCCCTGGGGCATGCAATTAATACCACCGTATTTCAGTTTGGCTCTCATCTCCTGCTGTGCATGGTACTGCCATATATGCTCCCCGTAAGGGCACCAAACAACCCCAGTCTCCCCACTTCAACTCAGAACTTCTATTAAAGAGAAAAAGACAGCCTATTGCCTCCATAACTAGCAGAAATCCTCTGAACTAACCAGCTAGCCAAAGGTCTATGTGAAATACAGCTAGCCTAATGGGCCCTCACTGTCACCTTAGGACTGCTAAATCGCAACGCTGTAGTCAAGACAGCTAGCAGAATGGCTTAAAGACACAGAATCCCTCAAAGGTCCTAGACCTGACCTGTTCTCCAAGCTTTCTCCTCAGGCCTACCTGTCAGTTCCACCAACTTTCCTCGAGTGCTTAGACTACTCTTTTCCATCAGCCACCTGGTCTCTTGAGCTCGCTACCTTTTAGGAGTCCACTTCCAGCCAGCAATCCAGTTTGCCACCTTCTCCACAGCACTCGCCCTTCCCCAGGCCCCGTGTAAATTTTAAGCCCTGCCTGACAACTCAAGCTCCCCACAGGAACTTGACTGCGAACATTGCGTAGCTGATACCTGTGTTCCCTGAGCAGCTAGAAAGTCCCCGGCCTAGCCAATCAGCGCGAGAAGCTTCACTGCCACAAACGCAAGACTAAGGGAGATGGTCCAATAACTCGCCTCCAGAAGCCATCAACCATCCTGGGCACCAGAGCTGGGCAACTTGTGGCCTTCCAGAGGTTTGGGCCTCAACTCCCTTCACTGGCTATGGCTCAGGCTGATGGGAGTTGTAGGCCACAAGTTGCTCACCCCTGCTGTGAGTAGCAGCCATTCATAGGCCATCATCCCACCTTTGACTTGGCCTCTATGCCTTCTCTCTTCTTCAGGCACTCACTTCTTGAACAAGGGATGGAAAATCCTTACAGCCATCGACTGGCAGTCTATCATTCATAAGGCCTAACCCAGGCCCCATCTGTCCTTCTTTCTCCTCCCCACCCCACCCACCCCCATTTCCCCTTGTCCTAAGGGAAGAATTCTCCCTCAACACCCCCACTTTCTTTTTTCGTCTCCTGCTATTCCAAAGGCCGCCCTCTCATTCCACCCGAGAATTCACTTCCTGTGCTACTGGCATGTGTGGGGGTGGCGGAAGGCACTGCTGTTCTGGCCCACATGCAGTCTCTCCCCCTTTCCTTTTAATCCCCTTCCCAACCTGATGAACTCCCCCCCCCTCCTCCACTTCCTGCTGAGTTAGGGAAGAAGCAGGCAGGAGATTTTTGTACCAAACTCCAGACAGCCATCTGCAATCTCCTCCACTCCATGCTGAACCAAGACACCCCCCCTCTCCAGCACATAATCACCTCCCCCTCCCCAATTCTCCCAAGATAAGCTAAGAAAACACAAAGCACAGACAAGGCTAAGTATTAAGCACTGCATTACAAATATGACTTTCTGCCAGAAGGACCAGGATTTCTCTTTCTTTCGCTCCGTTATCTCTAGTGAACAGTGAATCTTTGTCTAACTCTTTCAGCCCTGGAGAGAGAGAAAGGGGGAGTAAGAACTGCTATACTATTGACTACTTATATCCTGCCCTGTCTTACTCCCTTGCCACACACAACCCCCAGACATTTGTAATCACTCCCTCTCTTCCCCCCCTTGCAAACGCCTACCCCCCCTCTCCTCTCTTCTAACCTACCCCTATTTCTTCTCCTTTATGTATTCATTCTCTAACTCATGATCTGCAAAGTAGCTCTGCATAGCCAGTGCTTGGGGCAGGGAATCCCCATACTTCCACCATCATGCCTTAGATCAGGAGTTACCCAGTTACTCACTCCCTCTGGAAGACCAAGATGGCCTCATGGGCCTTTGGGCACTCTTCCCTGCCCCCAACCCCCCAACCCCCCTCTCCAATCCCACCCTTCTCTTCCCCCTTTATGCATTAACTCCCTTCCCCTTCTTAACCTTTCTCCTCCATTCCTACACAATGCCCCCCCCCCTTCATTGATGCACTTCCTCTCCTACACAGCCCTGCCCGGCCCTCTCCACTCCATTCCTAGCCTCCTCTCTTTATTCCCCCTTCTTCACCCACTTGCTCCCCTCCCCAACCTCCTTCCAACCAAAACCATTGATTTTTCTCTCCTCCCTTCCGCTTTCATCTCTTGACTTCCTCTCCCCGTAGTAGAGTCTCATGCTTCTCCTCCACCCCACCCGGCCATTTGCTTCCTCTGCACCTTCTTACTCAGTATTTCCTTTGTGTTTATTCATTTCCTCTCCTCCAGATCCGTGCCCTGCTCCCCCAACCATCCTCTCCCCGAGGTTCCAATTCATTTCATTTCCCACCTACATGTTCCTAATCTTCTTCTCCTTTCATCCATCCTTTCTCTTCCTCACCATCTTCTCCTGTTCAACAATCCCCTTCCTTCTCCCCCATCCATTGCCTGCCTTCCTCTTCCCCCCCCCCACCCCCAGGAAAAAGGCTTCCTTCCTTCTCCCAACCCATCTATTGTTCTCTTCACCCCACATACTTCCTCCTCCCTCTGGCCAATAACCTCCCAAAACAAATTTAATACACCGTCTGCTTATGGGGGGAAAAACAAAACACAAATCCAGCTAAAAGTCAATGCACCCCTTTCGGATTCATCTTTGAGGGGGGCGCCCCAGATCCACCCACTGCTACCTTTGCTAGCTGCCTTGAGCGTGCCAAAAGAAAAACCATCAAGGCCACAATCCTAGGCAGGCTTCCCTGAGAAGAAGGCCCATCAAACACAGCTGGACTTACTTCTGAGTAAACATGCGCAGAATTGCATGCCAGGTAATACAGAGAGAATTAACCTTCCTCAAGAGGGAGAAGTCGCTTCCTCCTGGCTTCCCCCATCCATCCAATGGCCATTTTGCAAGAGGCCTGGAGCACGTCAAGGGCTTTAAAATTAGTATGCCTAATTTTAAAGAAAGCCAAATAAATCTTCTTCTTAACACCTCTATTAATACAGGCAACGTCCAAATCCAGCAACGAAATAACAGATGCAATTCACTGCCCGCCCCCAGATCCAGGGAGACCTCAACCACTCAGCCCGCCCCCAAAGACTGACCCCAAACTTTTCTCACCCCCTTTTTCTCCAGTGCTAATTTTGTAAGCTGACTTGAGCAGGCCAATAATAATAATTTTTTTAAAAAAAAGCAGGCTACAAACCTCACAGTTAAGCTCCTCTGAAATACAAACCCAAATGAATAAGGAACGAATTCGCAGAGCAAACCTATTTATTATCCATTATTTATATCCACTTGTTTATGCCCCATCCGCTGCAGGTAAGAGGTGTATTGAATTAAGTTTTTTTACTGCATGCACCCCACCCTGGAAGAACAGACGGTCAGTTTAGAAACATATATAAATAGATTATTTTTAAAGTTTTACGCTCTGCCTCTCAACCAAGCGATTCCTTCCCTGCTCAGAAGGAAGCCCAGTGGAGGCCAATGGGAGTTTTATGGAGCATGTTCAGGATTGCAGCCTACGTCCACTTGCACCCCTCAAGATGTGTGAGCGGAAAACTCCCATCATGCAGGACCATTGGCTATGGAGGCTTTGGGTTAATTGGGGTGGGTGGGGCTTGTAGCCCTAACTTGTGGCTGTCCAGTTAACTTGGACTCCAACTGCCATCATCCCCAGGGGGGTTGCAATCTCAAACAACTGGAGGGCCGCAAATGGCGCACCCCAGGGCCTAAATTAAGCATTTCCACCAGGGGGTAGATAAACCAGACGTTTGGGCTGCAACTCCCCTCATGCTACACAAGGCTAGCTCTACTATAGCTACAGATGATGGGAGCTGGAGTCCCAGTTAAGTGGAGGGCCCCAAGCCTAAATCAACGCATCCACAAACCCAGCTGCACTCCAGAGGGGCAGGGATACAACAACCCGCATCTACTGGCTGGGGATCATGGGAGCTGGAGTCCAGGTCACCTGGGGGTGGGGCCTGCACCAGGTTGCCTGTCCCTGGTGTTAGCAAGTGAAGTAACTGGCGGCTTAACACAGGAGAAATGGTGGGACTTTCTCTCCTCCTACACTCTTCACATGTGTGCATGTTCTGTTGTTAGACAAAGGCCTTTTTTTAGAGCTCAGATCTTGATTTAAATCAATAAAGCGCTTTCTGAACCCTCTGTCGTTGTGAAAGTAGAGTCGTCCTTTGGGGCTAATTAGATTTCGTCCCTGGGCCAAGAACCTTTGTCTAACATTGCGTTTTAGGATTTTAAATTTCGTATACTCGTTTTTAATCTTAATTTTTTTGTAGAATTTCCGTAAACCGCCCAGACAGCCCTGGCTATGGGGGCGGTATATAAGTGTAATAAATAAATAAATAAATTCACAGGAGGGGGAAAGGCGGCCTAGGCCTCTGGGATCGCACACTCCGTCCCAGAGAACCACTAGGAGGCGCACTCTCCTATCTCCCAGGAGGGGCAAAACCCGGCCCCGCGCCGCCGCCTCTGCTTCTTCTTCTTTTTCCTCCTCCCTCCCCATCCCTTTTCCTTTCGTGCCGTGCCTCTTCTTTTCTTTCTCTTTCTCCCCCCTCACCTCCTCTTGTAGTCGTCCCTCTCGCGCTTGACTTTGGCCAGGACGTTGTAGAGGGCGCGGATCTCGGGCGTGATGGTGTCGATCTGCACGCCGACGCCGTCCGGGTGGACCCAGGAGACGCCGGGCCCTTGCAGGGTCTCCAGGCCGCCGCCGCCCGTCCGCCGCACCTGCGTGTAGCTCCAGATGGTGCCGGGCAGGCGGCCGTAGTGCTGCTGCGGGTGCGAAGGCGGCGGGTGCGAGTGCGAGTGCGGAAGATGCGCGGAGGGGCCCGGCGGCGGCGGCGGAGAGAAGGAGGAGGAGAAGGAGGCCGAGTGAGGCGGCGGCGGCGGCGGGGCGGCAGCGGCGGCGGGCTTAGCGGGCCCCGCGGCGGCGGCGGCGTAGGGCGGCATGGCGGGCGGCAGGGGGTCGGTCTGCACGGCCTGGTGCCGCGGGAAGTGCTTGTAGCGGAGGCGCCGGTCCCGCTCGCTCAGCTGCAGCTGCTTCTCCAGCAGCCGGTTGCGCCGCTCCAGCTCGTGCACCTTGGCCAGGAAGCAGCGGAAGCGCACGTTCAGCCCCTTCAGCAGGTGGATGTTGGAGCCCAGGTCGTTGCGCAGCGCCGCCGTCACCGGGGGGCCGCCGCCGCCGCCGCCGCCGCCGCCCTCGTCCTCCGCGGAGCCCAGGCACTGGAGCAGCGAGGCGGGCCCGGGAGACGGCGAAGGCGACGGCGACGACGACGACGGGAAAGCCCGCGCCGCCATCTCGCCGAACAGCATCGAGTTGAGCATCATGGCCCTGCAGCCCTGCCTGCCTGCCTGCCGGCCTCCCCCCGCCCCCCCAACGGCCTTCGCTTCTTCTTTTCTTGAGGTAAAATCTCTCGCTTTTTTAAAAATTGAGGGTTAGTAACGGCGGTTTCGGCCGTTAGGATTCGGCCGTTGGGGAGCAACGGTCGCCGCCGCCGCCGAGGCGAGATTCGAACGGCCGAAGGTTCGGAGCGGCCATGGTGGCCCCTCCCCCGCCGGGCTGCTGCTGCTGCTGCTGCTGCTGCTTCCTCCTCCTCGCGCCGCTGAGGGGGAAATGGACCCGGTGGCCGCGCGGGAAGGAGCCAATCAGGAGGGGGGAAGGAGATGCGCCGCTGCGGCCGCCGCGACTGCTGCTGCTACTGCTGCTGCGACTGCCGCCGCCTCTGCAGTGCTCGCCGGCTACTCACCCGAAGGCGGCCGCTGAGTGGCTTGGGGTTGGCTGAGGGGGCGGGGCCGGCGGGGCCGAGGCCGCGCCCACTCCGCGACGGCGCCTCGCCTCTCTCCTTCCATGCCTCTCGCCGAACCCCGCCCCTCTATTTACATAGCCGCGCCCACTCCGCAATGTCGCTTTCATTCCTGTCTCTAGCCCCGAACCCCGATTACGTAGCCACGCCCACTCTCCTCTCTCATTCCATGGCCCTCGCCGAACCCCGCCTCTCTATTTGCATAGCCGCGCCCACTCCGCAATGTCTTTCATTCCTGTCTCTAGCCCCGAACCCCGATTACGTAGCCACGCCCACTCTCCTCTCTCATTCCATGGCCCTCGCCGAACCCCGCCCCTCTATTTGCATAGCCGCGCCCACTCCGCAATGTCTTTCATTCCGTCTCTACCCCCGAACCCCGATTACGTAGCCACGCCCACTTTCCTCTCTCCTTCCATGCCTCTCGCCGAACCCCGCCCTTCTATTTGCATAGCCGCGCCCACTCCGCAATGTCTTTCATTCCGTCTCTACCCCCGAACCCCGATTACGTAGCCACGCCCACTCTCTCATTCCATAGCCCTCTCCGAACCACGCCCCTCTATTTGCATAGCCACGCCTATTCCCCCTTCTACTCCGCCCACTCCCTTCCCTCCGCGATGCGGTGCTTCAGCGGCGGCCACGCCCCCTCCCTCCTTCCCTTCCGGCGCGCAGGCGTTGCTGCACGTGGGGACCACGCCCCTATCCTACGTTGGCCACGCCCCCACCTGCTTAGCCCAGGTGCTCTGCCCAGGTGGGAGAGAGGGGCGCAGGCTGCGATCCTGTATGAGCTTCCCTGGGTGTAAATCCCATAAGGCTTCCTTGGGAATTGACGCATAGCTTCGCTCTGTGAATTTCTTTATTATTATTATTACCGTATTTCTTCGATTCTAAGACGCCATCGATTGTAAGACCTACACTAATTTCAGTACCACGAACAGAAAAAACAAACCTAAGACACACCCACTATTCTAAAACGCACCCCGTTTTTAGAGATGTTTATATGGGGGGAAAAGTGTGTCTTAGAATCGAAGAAATACGGTATTATTATTATTATTATTATTATTAAAGGAAGAGGGCAGGATTATTGCAGCGTGCCTGGGAATTTATTTTTGAACATTTTCATCCCGCCCTTCAGCCAAAAAGGCTGTCAAGGCACCTTACAAAAATATTTATTTTATTTATTTATTTTTATTTATTACATTTCTATACCGCCCAATAGCCAGAGCTCTCTGGGCAGTTCACAAAAATTAAAAACATTCAAAGTATAAAACAACAGTATAAAACCATAGTACAAAATACAATATTTCTTGACAGTCCCTGCCCACAGGCTTACAATCTAAAAAAAAGATTTAGAGGAGGAAAAACAAGAGGAGGAAAAGCAAAGCAAATTCAGGCACTAGATTCTTAGTTGCAAAAGTTCAGCTGTGACAGTTGGCAGCAGCAGGGAAGGGGCTCTCAGCTGGAGCTGGACCCAGGCACGGTGGAGAGGTGCCTGGCTGCTGCTTCCTCCCCCACTGACGGCCTCTGTTGCTGGAGAATCTGTTTTCCAGGACCCCTGATGTTATTCCCACAGATCCCTGAGTGCCCCATTTGTGCCGATTTTTCTCAGTTTAATTGCCATGAAGGGGGTGATTTTCAAAGGGAATCACAGTTTGGAACAGAACCCTTAACTCACCTCTCCCCAAATTCCCTCTACATGGCAATTAAACAGAGAAATAAAAGTGCAGCCAATGGGAGGGATTATTTTTTCTTAATTGCCAAGCTGGGGGGGGATTTCCTGGGGGGGTGTCACATTTATGTATTATGCATTACATTTATATCCAACCTTTTTTCTTCTTTAAAGAACCCAAGGCTGTGTACATAATCCTCCTCCCCTCCACTTTTCTTTCACAAGGACAACCCCGTGAGGGAGGTTGGGCTGAGAGTCTGTGACTGGCCCAAAGTCACCCAGCGAGCTTCCATGGCTGAGTGGGGACTAGAACCCGGATCTCCCAATTCCTAGTCCAACACTCTAGCCACTACACCACACTGGCAGTTGGGAAGGGGTTAACCATCTCCTCCCTGTGCGCTGGCGTCTCCCACCCACATGGCAATTAAGCGCCTAATGAAATAAGTGCCTTAGCAATGCCCCTGGTGCACTTTGTGTATCCAGGTAAAAGAGGCCAGGTGTTGCTTTGCCCAACATGCAGAGCCTAATTTGAATATCTGCACACCCCTCCCCACTACTTCACCTTGGGATTCTGTATATGCAGACACTGTGATGTTCCCCCCCCCCACTGCCGCCTGCTTATTTTGACATCTTGCTTGATGAAGAGCTCTGCTGATCTCGAAAGCTTGCACATTTTTAGCGATCTTCTGATTGACCTCTTAAAGGTTTTTATTCTAAGATGGATTTTGGAACTCTTGCCCTCGTTACAATTCCACATGGACCCAGGATTCAAAGTAAGGCCTGTGTATACCCCTACCACATGGCCAGGGCTAGCGTGACCTTGGATCCAGGATAGGTCATCTCTTTAGGTAGCAGTGTCCTGCACATCAACTCTGTAAACCGCCCAGAGAGCTCTGGCTATGGAGGCGGTATATAAGTGTAATAAATAAATAAACAGACCATCAGGGTTGCCTTGTAATCCCAGAATCCTTTGCAAAATGATAGGCGGGACTGAGTGTGGAAGGTGGACCTCTTTAGTCACCCACCATTCTGCCCTGAAAAGTGTGTTTATTTATTTAGTACATTTACATTCCACCTTTCCACCAAGGAGCTCAAGATGGTGCACAATACACATGGTTTTGCTTCATTTTATTTTGGGGACGAGGGAGATGGAAGAGGGAAGCATGGCCATTGCACTAACTCAGCTGAAAGACCACTTTGTGTGTTTTTCCTCTTCCCTCCCCAGCGCTTTTCCTTGTGTGTCGTGCCTTTTTAGATTGAAAACCTGTAAGGGCGCCAAGGGCCGTGTTCTTTAACAGAATGTATAAAAGCATTTTGGGAGATCTTTTTGAATGAGAAGCGGAATAAAAGTATTTAAATAACAAGTAAAGCAACCTTGTAGAATAGGTTAGGCTACGAGGCACCTATGACTGGCCCAAGATCACCCAGCGAACCTCATGGCTGAGTAGGGGCTTGAACCTGCATCGCCCTGATCTTAATCCAACGCTCCACACCGCTACACTCTTTAAAATCCAGGCGCGCCGATAGAGCAGAAGCAAAGGAAAAGCGGAGGCAGACAGGTCGCTCTCCCGCAGAACAGGGGAACTCAGAGCAGCTCCTATCCTACACAGCCACCAGCCTCACGTCGGGGTCCTGCCAGGCCTTCCGTGTTTTTGTGTTCTGTGTTTCATTGCCTCGATGGCCTTGTAGGCCCCTTCCAACTCTGCTATTCTATGATTCTATGAAAGCCTGCGCTGCCCCAGCCGTTCCGTTTTCATCCGGGAGAAGGAGAACTGCCACCCAGCCTCTGGGCCATCCGTCACCACGTTCATTGTTTGTCCGTTCTCCCTCCTCCTCCTGTTGCACAGAGAGAGCATTGTGTCGCAGGACGGAGAAAGCCACCTCTTGCGGCCGGCCGTTCTGACGTACGAGGGGAGTCGGACAACTTGTGCATTGTGACGCTCGCACGGGAGATCGCAGGGCTTGGGAAAGGCGCGGCTGTTGCTCTCTTAAAAGCACGCCCGGGGCCGGTACAGTTTACTGCAAAAGACCTGTTGAAGCTGATCTGTTTAGAGGGCTCAGTTCTAATGGTTTATTCTTCCAGCTGCAAACCCCCATACACAAGTTGGGCTTGCTCGCTAAACATTTTCTCGCTGCACCCCATGCCATTATTTCCCGGTGTCAGAACAGTTTACAGCTCTACGAATAGCAGCCTCTTTTTCCTCGCTTAATAGATGCTAACACAACTAGTACATAAACAACGTCGGCAAGCAATACGCCCTTGCCCTCCAGTTCTCAACTCCGAGGAAGAGGCAGTCAATCATCGCAGAAACGGCATATCGTCAACCACGCACCAGCTTTTCACGTGGGCTCAAACGTAACTGCCCCATCTGCAGCCATTGGCGGAGCCGCTGTGATGTCACGGAATGCTCTTCCGTGAAGGTGTCGGGCATAGAATGTTGGCAGGTGAACGGTCCACAGGGGTGAGAGGGTGAAAGGTCAGCATGGATGCAGGAAAAGTAAGATCAAGCAGGATTTCACAAGGAGACGGTCTGCAGGGTGGGATGAAGGTAGGGTGGGGTTTCGGGGCCAGGAAGCCAAGGGAGTCACTTTTAAGTTTCCATGTTTCTGGCTGGGTCCATAACTTTCACACTTTTACATGGCCGCATACACGTTCTTCCACTTGAACTGGGGCCTTCTCCCTTTTTTCCCCCCACCCAGGTTTAAAAAGCAAAGCATGAATTGTCTAGAAGACATTCAAGGTTTGGCTTTCTTGTTTCTTGTTTTTTCTTTTCTTTTTTTAAGGCGTAAGCACTTTCTCAAGCGGACAAGCAGTCTGTCTCTTGCGTGTTCACACTCTTGTGTGTTCAGCTTCTGTCAGCTCAGGGCTCGTCCTGTTTGCCGAAATAATTACACAGAGTGGCTGTCCTAACCTGGGCGGGAGACATGCCCTGACATAGAGGCGGTTAAGGCCATGAAGAGTCATCATCGTTCCTGAAACGGCACAGCCCTAAACATTTGCTCCGGCGATGCCAACTTCTGTGATGTGACAGACATTTGGGAGCGGAGGGGGGGGGAAGGGTGTCCTTCCTATACATCCCTTCGATAGAACATGAAATAGGAGGTGTGGGTAGGTGTGCCTTTAGAAAACTGCTAGAGAGAAATAAATATTTAAAAGCTCTCGGGGACCCAAAGCACCGATCCAGGAGGCTGCCTGCCGTGTCTCTGCGTGACCTCATTCCAGACAGCTCCCACAGAAGCAGGTCGTTTTACCTTGTCGCAATTTCGAAGGAGCTCTGTGCTTGAAAGGACTTTGTTTTCTGTAGCTCATGGATGATCCTCCAGAGCCTCTCCAGGTCTCCCTAGAGGCATCCCATTAAACCCTTGGGAAACCTCCACATTGAGAGGAAAGATGTTTCCAGCGATCGAACGCTGTTTGTGAGTCTCTTTACGGCTCCTAAGGGGTTTGTGGGCTTACCCCAGCATGGGCATGTTTGCCGTTTGCCGTAAGCTGCAGAGATGTAGCCCAAGAACGGCCGTTGCACCCAGCTCCTGGTGAACGCCCCTCTCCTCTCTTGCACATAAAGAGCAAGTGCCATCATTGAGACTCTCAGAGGGAGAAGGCGGCCGGTGGCGGGCACCCCTCCATCACGCCTACATGCTGGACAGCTGCCCCCTGAAACCCTTTTGTGGCATCTAAATTGCCCTGGAATTGCCCTGAACTGCTTTGGAAAGTCAACAAAGAGCCCGGCAGCGCCTTAAAGACTAACAAACGTTATCTCTTCTGGCATAAGCATGTGTGGGCACGGTGCGCTTCAGCAGATTTGGAAAATGAGTTTGAACCGCAAAAGTAAATAAACACGGGCGCTCTCTTCCGCGAGAAGCCGACGCACAGAAATCGGGTTTCAAAAGAAGACGCAGGCGAATTCCAGGGCTAAAGAGGCCAACTGACCGCCGTACCTCTGGTACCCAATTTGCAAAGCGAGGGGCTCTGGGTTTCCTACCCATCCAGGTCCAAAAGGTTTTGTGAAATCTCATAACCTCACTTGCCCCCCTCGCGATTCATCCCGGGGTGGGGAGCCTGCAAACTGTGAAGGAAGGAAAGCAGAGCCTGGACAGGATCATTCCACGAGCGACGGACAAGAACTTGCATGTTCCAGCCGAGAGCCAAGATGATTTCAGCAGCGGTGACTCAGCCCCCAAAGCGGTGACTTCATAACGTAAACCCAAAGGTTGTGCCTCTTTTCTTCCCAAAGCCTTGTTCAAATGGGCAACGTGGGAAGCAGGAAAAGTGGATGAGTCACGCAGGTGATCCAGCCTTGCCATATAAGGCACAGGGACTAGCCGCTTAGGTATTTTTCCCTGGAAGCATCGCCCACAAATCAGGTGCAAGATCAACAGAATCGCTAGGACCCCACCTGGCTCTTTCATCGAGGCACAGATAACAAAGAAGAAATGGCATCACCGGCACATTGACTCATGGCTAATTGGCTACCAGGTCAACAAACAACCTGGTCGTCAAGGATTCGGCGCAGAAGGTCAGATTCAGCAAAGATAAGACAGCCGATAAAGAGAATGAACAATGGGGACTCCAGCAAATTTATTCTGGCTTGAACTTTTGAGGACACGGTCCACTTCAGCAGATGCTTCAGAGAGGATGATTTTGGTTCGGAGGTGTCTTTTTGCCTCGTATGCAAACTGATGCAAATTTAAGTCAACTAAGATCCCTATAATTGGGTCGCAGCCCTAATGCTGTTTCTAGGCCTTTGTATGGTGCAGTTCAACAATTTAACACACTTCCCATGATCTCAGCAGGCCTTTGCAACCGTTCCGTGTAAAACATGGCTGGTCTTTTATTGAAGATGGAGGCGGCGGCTGAGAGAACAAGGAAGTTACCTAAGGTCCCCTTATAAGAGGCTTGTACTGGAGGCAGATCTTGAACCGGGAGCTGTCAAATCTCATGTTTTTAGCTTCACTGGCTCTGTGATTTATTTATTTTATTTATTTATTTATTTATTTATTTATTGCATTTTTATACCGCCCAATAGCCGAAGCTCTCTGAGCGGTTCACAAAAATTAAAACCACTCAGCCTGTAGTGACAGGCTGAAGGAACCAGGCATGTTCCACTGTTCCTCAATCACAGCCAGCCCTTCAAACAGAGGCCTGCCCTGTATCAAGTAGGACACATCACCACCCTATTTTATTCCTGTAGCTTTAAGAAAACAAGAGCCCAGCTGGATCAGACCAAGGGTCCATCTACTCCAGCCTTGTGTTCACACAGTGGCCAACCAGCTGCCCAAGGGAAACCCACCAACCCATGTTCCCCAGCAAGTGGTGTGCAGAGACATACTGGAGGTAGCATCTAGCCATCAGGGCTGGTAGCCACCGATAGCCTTCTCTTCTGTGAATTTGTCTCACCCCCTTTTAAAGCCATCCAAATTGGTGGAAATCACTACATCTCTTGGCAGCAAATCTTGGAGTTTAACTACGCCTCGACAGGGCTGCGATTTGAGTCAGCTTAAAATACATTTTAAAATGCCCAGAGCCACTGTTGGCAAACGTTCTAAAGGAACGGCAACGTGGAAGCCGTTGTCAAACGTGGGGTGAGGGCAAGGGTTCAAGGGTGGGAAAAGAAATGCAAGTTCTGTGCTTCACAACTGAAGTTATACACATGGCTATCTAAAGCCTCCTTCCCCAGGGTCAAAAATTACTTAGCTGCACCTCTGTGCCCTGACGATCAATGAATTTATTCCCTGCCGCCGCCTTGCACAAGATACTCATCTGTGATTCCTTTCCCACCTTGATCCCTGGTGAGTTGCATCTTTTTGCCAACATGTGCCAGAATGAGCTAAACATTTCTGGAAACATCTCAGTAAAGGGGTGTCTTCCAGGCTATTAGAAGGCGTATCTGCCTGGGGGCACGAATTGAGAACAGATGAGGCCTGTTCCTGCGGTGGCATGCTCCCCTTGAAAATCATAAACCAGGAGCAGGGAGAGAAGTAGATGTCGCTCCTTACATCACACCTGTACAGGTGTGTTGGAACAGGCAATGACTTCAGACTGCATTTCCTAACTAACTTTACCGGAGAGACTGATTGACAGCTGATGTTTAAAGCAAGCCCCGTGCGCACAGCATCCCCTAAAAGGCGCTCCCGTGTGAGGCCGAAGCAGTGCCGGGCGAACTTATTTTTCGCTCAGCACTGTACGTCAGCAAAGTGAGTCAGCCGAATTCTGGCGTGGCTCCTTCAGCGCGTTTCCTAAGATCTCCAAAGCGTTTCAGGGCGATGGCCCACGGTGAAATGGCAATGCCACCGCACAAGCAGCCCCACCCAGGTTCCCCTGCTTTTTCCAAGTCCGCAGAAGAGCCAACGGCCAGAGCAGGGATAAGGATCAGTTTCCTTGCCTATTACCTGGGCTAACAGAAGCCAGAAATGAAAAGACAACAGCTCAAACCAAGCTGAAGAAACATGGAGGACTTCCCTATAAGTCTGCCTAAAAATGCATAGGATTGCTCTCTAAGTAAGTAAATAAACGTTATCTGGCTGGTTTTTAAAGGCTGCCTTTGTGCCGAGTGTCTCTTAAAGTGGTTCATAAAACAATTAAGTATCAAGCAATAGCATTCTGTTAAGCAACAACTCCACACTGACAGACACGTTAATGGATCTTCATGGAAAGCCCACGGCTTGGCCTGCACCTGCTAGACTGGCCTAGTTTAAAGAGGTTTCGAAATGCAGCTACATTGAGAAACTCTCTTCCCACATGTGGCTCTCTCCATCTCTAAACAGGGATCGGATCTCTTCTCACAAGGCCAAACGATCTTCTTGTCACCTTCCTCCCTACAGGACAAGCCTCGTAAACAGATTCGCCATTCCCCCCCTTTTTTTCCCTTTGCATCTGTTTATTTTTCAGATTCCTCTGACTTCTATTAAAGAAGTTAACTTAAACTGGTTAAATTAAGGGGCGTTAAGCTGTGACGG